>NC_081311.1:89798181-90101212 GCF_026419965.1 Kogia breviceps
AACACAGAATTAATGTATGATCCAGCAATTCCACTTCTAGGTATATATCAAAAAGAATTGAAAGCAAGGACTTGAGCAGATAATTGTACACCAATGTTCACAGCAGCATTATTCACAATAGGCAAAAGGGGGAAACAACCCAAATGTCCATCAACATTTGAAAAAATAAACCAAATGTGGTATATACATCATTTAATCTTAACAGGAAGGAAATTCTGATACATGCTGCAACATGTATGAACCTTAAAGTAAGCAAAACACAAAAGTGACAAACACTGTATTATGCCACTTACATGAAACCCCTGGAACAGGCAAACACACAGACACAGAAAGTAGAATAGTGGAATCGCAGTAGGAAAAGTTATCTTTATGACATTTATCTTGCCCTATTACTATCTACTTGTCCCGAGCTATGCAGGAGCCTTGAAAACCAACAGCCCTGCAATAAAGGTGAAACCCAGCAGACTAGGAAAGTCCCCAGGCATTCTCTTTATTTGAGCGGAATCAGACCTTACTCGGTGCCAAGTGCCTTTTTCCAGAAGGTGTTTGTCAAAAACAATCAGGAGTAACTGTTTAATGTCTCAGTTTGAGTGGTGACAGCAGTTGGGTTAACATAAAGCTGGCTAAAAAGAGCAGGAGAAAAAGCTAGGGAATGAGATGTCTATGAGGGATTTTTAAAAGTTCTCATATGCCTTGGAATCTAAAAGGCCACGTGCATGGTGGCCAGGGTTGTGTACATGCCCAGGAAAAATCTTTGAAGGCCCTAAACTCTTGGCTCTAACTAACCTTGACACTCGAGCAAGCAAGAACTGAAGAGGCTAAGGCAGAGTTGTAAACTGCCTGGCTGAGCGCCAAAGTCATACTCCAGCATGTACACAGACACACTTGGGAAAAACTGGGAGACTTTCTTGGAATCATGCATTTAAGAAAATCTCTGTTTATTCATTAGTCGACCAATAAGCTAACAAACAGAGACTTAAGAGGCTACATGCGATAAAGAATACAGGCTTTAAAGAATCAATACAGTAAACTCACTAAACAAACAACAGCTGCAACAACAAACCTTGGTAGGGCAAAGACTGATTTATGAAGGTGTCACATTACATTACTTAAAACGTCCAGTTATCAACAAATTTTAAAGGAATGCAAAGAAACAAAAGTGTGACCCATAATCAGGAAAAGCAGCAGTTAGTACATACTGTTCCTGAGAGAGTCCAAGCATTGGACTTAATACACAAAGTTTTAAAATCAGCATTTAAATATATTCAAAGAACTAAAGGAAATTCTATCTAGCAAACTAAAAGTAAGTTTGAGACTCGTGTTTCACCAAATAGAAAATATCAATAAAAAGAAAAATTATGGAAAAGAACCACACAGAAAAACTGGAGTTAAAAAATATAATAACTGGGGCTTCCCTGGTGGCGCAGTGGTTGAGAATCCGCCTGCCGATGCAGGGGACACGGGTTCGTGCCCCGGTCTGGGAGGATCCCACATGCCGCGGAGCGGCTGGGCCCGTGAGCCGTGGCCGCTGAGCCTGCGCGTCCGGAGCATGTGCTCCGCAATGGGAGAGGCCACAACAGTGAGAGGCCCGCGTACCGCAAAAATATATATATATATATATATATATATATATATATGTATATATATATATATATGTATATATATATATATATATATATATAATAACTGAAATTAAATATTCACTAGAAGGACTCAGCAGCATATTTCAGCTGACAATAAAAAGAATCAGTGAACTTTAAGATACAACAACTGAGATTATCCAGTGTAAGGAACAGAAAAAAAGAAACCTGTGGGACAGTAAACAGTATCAATATATGTATACATCAAGAATGAGGAGAGGGAAAGAAAGGACAGTGTGTAATAAAGAATTTGGCTAGCTCCCTGGTTCCTGGGAGGTAACCTCTTAATCCTGAAATTTCCTGAATGATAGAGGTGGTGTCTTTGTTATTTATGCAGGGCCCCTCAGACCACACCTGATAGTTTATACTAAAGAGGTGATTCGTGGTGGTGGGCCCTCAGGTAGTTTATGCTAACAAGATGACTCAGAATGAAGGCTGCCTAGGCCAGAAAGACAAATCATGTGTTTAGAGGATTGGTGTTTTGAGCAGCATGACCTCCAGAAACAGGAGGGGGGGCTAGAGACTGAGTTCAGTCACATGGCCAACGATTCAATCAATAGTGGCTATGCAGAGACTTCTCTGGTGGCTAAGTGGTTAAGAATCCGCCTGCCAGGGACTTCCCTGGTGGTGCAGTGGTTAAGAATCCACCTACCAATGCGGGGGACATGGGTTTGATCCCTGGTCCGGGAAGATCCACATGCTGGAGAGCAACTAAGCCCGTGCACCACAACTACTGAGCATGGGCTCTAGAGTCTGTGAACCACAACTACTGAGCTTGTGTGCCACAACTACTGAAGCCCACTCGCCTACAGCCCGTGTTCCACAACAAAAGAAACCACTGAAATGAGAAGACCATGCACCGCAACAAAGAGTAGCCCCTGCTGACTGCAACTAGAAAAAGTCTGTGTGCAGCAACAAAGACCCAATGCAGCCAAAATAAAAGAGAATCCACCTGCCAATGCAGGGGACATGGGTTTAAGCCCTGGCCCGGGAAGATCCCAAGTGCTGCGGAACAACTAAGCCCGTGCGCCACAACTACTGAGCCTGCGTTCTAGAGCCCGTGAGCCACAACTACTGAGCCCACATGCTGCAACTACTGAAGCCTGCGCACCTAGAGCCTATGCTCCATGATGAGAAGCCCGCGCACCGCAACAAAGAGTAGCCCCTGCTCACTGCAACTAGAGAAAGCCCGCACACAGCAACGAAGACCCAACACAGCCAAAAATTAAAAAAAAAAAAAAAAAATATATATATATATATATAGTGGCTATGCAATGAAGCCCCAATAAAAACTCTGGACACCAAAACTTGGCTGAACTTCCCTGGTTGGCAACATGCCACATGTTATCACACATCAGTGAGCTGGGAGGATAATATATCCTGACTTCATGGGGAAAAGACACAGAATTTTTACATCTAGAACCTTCCCAAGCTTTGCTGTGTGCACCTTTACTCTTTGGCTGGTTCTGATACATATTCTATTACTATAAAAAGTGCTAATTGTAAAGAGAGCACTGTCCTGAGTTCTGCAAGCCATTCTAGCAAATTATCAAAACTGAGGGAATGCCTGCATTTGTAGCCAGTTGATCATAAGTAACAGTGGCCTGAGGATCTCTGAACTTGGGGCTGGTGTGTAAAGTGAAGACAATCTTGTGGAGAACTACGTCCTTAATCTGTTAGGACTATGGCCTAACTCTGAGTAGTGTGGTATCAGAAGTCATTACAGGCCAAAAGACTGTTCAAAGAAATAAAGAGTAAATAAACGGTATTCCCAGATTTGATGAAAAACGTTAATTTACATATCTAAGAAATGCAATGAGGGTACATCCATAGAATGTATGCTTTTCAATCTCAGCACTATTGACATTTTGGACTAGATAACTCTTTGGAAAGGGAGGTGCTGTCCTGCTTCTTTGGAAGGGGGAGGGACTGACCTGAGCATTTAAGAGGTTTAGCAGCATCCCTGATTCCTGCCCACTAGATGCCAGTAGTACCCCTCCCTTCCCCCAATTATGACAACCAAAAATGTCTTCGGACATTGACAAATGTGCCGCCAAGTGGGGTAAAATTGTTCCTTCTTATTGAGATCCACTTATGTGATAGAATACTACACAGCGGTCTTCAAAAACTGAGAATACTCTATGCACTGAATTAGAAAGACTCGTAACATGCATTTTGTTAAGTGAAAAAAACCAAGGTATAGAATAGTTACATAATTTGCTACCACTTTTGAATAAAGGTTGGGAAGGAGTAAATATTCACTGTTAGCATACAGATACAAAAATGCTTTGGAAGAATTCAGAGGAAACTTAAAACAGCAATTACCTATTATTGGAAGGTGGGTAGATGAATGGCTATATACAGAGGGAGATTTTTTAATTTTATTTTTTATGATGATTTAAAAATCATGGGAACTTTTAAATAATTAAATACATTGATCAAAACTGACAAATCATTTGAGTCTTTCCATTAGCTCTGTCTTAATAATCATCACTTATAAGGGTGCCAGACCTTGATTTCCCTCTCAAGCTACTGAGAATCCTCAAGTGTACTGAGATTTTCTTTGCCCATACATGGGTTTGGGCTCCTGAAACATCTGTATAGTGAGTCATATTTTGATGTCTTGAAAAGTGGAAAACTAAGGGAGTGGAAATACTGTAGTTTGTTGTAAAAAACAAATAAGCGAGAAAGAAATGTAAAGTACTATAAGTAAGAAAATCTCAGGAGTTCCACACCTAGACATGCCCTTGTCATCTGAAAGATGACAGTATTTTCTATACAGAAAATGTTAAAGAATCCACAAAAAGGCTCTTAGAGCTAATAAACAACGTCAACATGGTTACAGCATATAAGATCAATATATAAAAATCAACTGCATTTCTATTCACTATCAATGAACTATCCAAAAACTAAATTAAGGAAACAACTACATTTACAACAGCATCAAAAAGAGTAACATGTAAAATACTAAGGAATAAATTTAACAAAAGAAGTGTAAGACTTCTTCACTGAAAACAATAAAACATCATTAAAGAAAGTAACAAGATCTAAATAAATGGAAAAACATCCTGTGTTCATGGGTTAGAAGATTCAATATTATTAAGATGTCAATATTCCCCAAATTGATCAACAGATTCAACACAATTCCTATCAAAATCCCAATGGCCTCTTTTTTGCAGAAACTGACAAGCTGATCTTAAGATTCTTATGGAATTGAAAGGGACACAGAAGAGCCAAACCTTTTTTTTCTTTAAAGGAACACCAACCGTCCAACCCAAACTTTCATTTAGATAAAAATCACTTCTCCATTACATTAAGGGCACAGTCAGGCTAAAGAACAGCCTTGTTTTCATAAGCAGTCATGTCACACTACACCGCTACAGTCATATTTATGGTGAGCTTGACGTTTTCTCTCAGTATCCTAGCTAAGTCATTTATATTTTTGTAACTAAAGAGCCCAGACTGGGACTTTTTCTAAAAACATTAGAAGTCTGCTCCAAAGGAGAAATAATGTCTCCACCTCCACAAACTAAAGACTGTCAACACATTACAAATATTAATATTCCGGTTACAAACTTCCACAAGGAAGGGAGCATCCCCAGCCATCACCTTATTACCAGATGTATGAGTATGTACGTACACGCTTGTGTGCATGTGCATGCGTTCTGTGTATGCATTAAAGACTGGTAACATGTACAGAATCACAAATGGTGGCTAAATCTAAGAGACTGTGGGCTATGTTAATTTTCTTTTATTTGCTTTTTTCGGTTTCTTTTTGCTTGGATTTTTACAATTTGTCTGAAAGTGGAACAAGCACAAAGCACACATGCAAAGCTGAGCTTTAGGGGCTATTTGTTGGTTTTAAGCCCCTAATATTTTATTTTCTTTTTCCTTCATCTTTCTCCTAAAAAACAAAGCCCCACATGTCTGATTAATTAAGGTTTCAGTTAATCAAATTTCACTAGGGATTTTACAAATTCTATAGACAACTGTCTGTAAGCTGAGCTGATGCAAAATGGCAGATGGGGCTGTCTGACCACAGAGAAGAACCCAGTGAAAAGAGCAGACTAAAAAGCAGAGGTGTCCATTTAAATCAATGTGATTTGGAATCAGAAGAGTTCCTCTCTAAAAACATTCATTTTAGCAAATAGTGAGTTGAAATTTGTGATGTTTATTTAAAACTACACAATGAGTTTCGAAACCACAAGGGCACATAATTATCTTGTCTGTAGCTCACTCTTTGAACTCAAATCTGACTTTTAAAAAATATTCATTTTAATCTTCAAACTTTAAATCAACTGTTTTTCTCTGTGCTTGAGCAGTTTCCCATCTGTGAGGTGGTAAACAGGCTGGTGCTTTTTAAAAAACTTTTTTATTTCATATTAGCAATATAATACTTATTCATTGATGAAAATATAATCAGAAGAGCCCAAAGAAAAACAATCATCCATAATCTCGCCATGCTGTTCATGAAAAAGCTTCTCATTTGAGGTATTTATTTCCAGCCTAACACACACACAGACATACACATATACACATACAGACATACTTACATATGAACACACCTACCCAGACACATTCACATATACACAGTAACAGGATCAGCCTGGCCACACTACTTTATTATCCACTTGCCAGAACTTGGCAACATGTTATAAACATATCTTTAGATAGTCTTAGTTAACATCTTTTTAATGGCTACATCGTATTCCATCATGTTGTTGGATATTTAAATTATTTCTAATTCTTTGCTATCATAATGACTGCTTCACTGTACATTTATATATTTCATATTCATATATGTTTATGTAGTTAATATTCACAGAAGAGCCAAACATTCTTAAAAAAGAAAAGCTCAAAGTTGGAAAACTCACACTTGATTTTGACAATAAATCAAGACTGTGAGGTACTTACAAAGAAAAAGATATATAGGTTAATGGAAAACAAGAGACAGTCTAAAAATAAACCTGTACATTAGTGGGCAATTTATTTTTGACAACAGTACCATGACAATTTAATGGGGAAAGATTACTCTTTTCAATAAATGGTGCTGGGGCCACTGAATATTCAAAAAGATACCCAAGTTGCATGTCTCAAATTGAACAGGGAAAAAGAGTTGGAATCCTACTTCACTCCATATACAAAAATTAACTGAAGATGGACCAAAGAACTAAATGTTAAGAGAAAAAACTATAAAATACTCAGAAGAAAACACAGAAATCTTCATGACCTAGGATTAAGCAAGAGTTTCTTACATATGATACAAATAATACAAGCAACGACAACAAAAAAAAAGTAAATTGAACTTAATCAAAATTTAAAACATTTGTGCTTTGGGGCTTCCCTGGTGGCGCAGTGGTTGGGAGTCCGCCTGCCGGTGCAGGGGACGCGGGTTCGTGCCCCGGTCTGGGAAGATCCCACATGCCGCGGAGCGGCTAGGCCCATGAGCCATGGCTGCTGAGCCTGTGCGTCCGAAGCCTGTGCTCCACAATGGGAGAGGCCACAACAGTGAGAGGCCCGCGTACCACAAAAAAAAAAAAAAAAAAAAAATTAAAACATTTGTGCTTTAAAAGACACTACCGAGAAAGTAAAAAGACAAACCAGAAAATGAGAGAAAATATTTGAAAATCATAAATAATAGGAATTCATGTCCAGAATATACAAAGAACTCTTATAACTCAACAGTAATAAAACAAATAACCCAATTAAACACAGGCAAATAATCTGAATAGACACTTCTCCAAAGAGAAATAAATGGTCAATAAGCATAGGAAACAATGCTCAACATCATTCATGACTGAGTAATGCAAATCAAAACCACAATGAGATACCACTTCACACCCACTAGGCTATAATCGAAGAGACAGACAATACCAAGAATTGGCTAGAATTTATAGAAAATGGAACCTGCATACATTGCTGAGAGGAATGTATAAGGGTGCAGGTGCTTTGGAAAACAGTCTGGCCGTTTTGTTAAAAATGGAATTACTATTAAAAACAGAATAACTACATGAGCAGGCAATTCCACTCCTAAGTGTATACCCAAGACAACTGAGAACATATGTCTATATTAAAACTTTTACATGATTGCTTATAGCAGCAGCATTATTCATAGTAGGCAAAAAAGTGGCAATAATCTAAATATAAATGGATAAACAAACTGTGGTATATCCATCGGAGGAGCTATTATTTGGCCATAAAAAGGAATGAAGTACTGACACATGCTCCAACAAGGATAAACCTTGAAAACATTATGCTAAGTAAGAGAAATCAGTCACAAAAGACCATATATTATATGAATCCCTTTATAAAAAATGTCCCAAACAGGCAAATCCATAGAGACTGAAAACAGATTCATGGGTGCCAGAGGGTGGGGTAGGGGGAAAATGGGGAGTGATTGCTGCTGGGTGTCAGGTTTATTTTAGGGGTGAGGATAACACTCTGAAATTAGGCAGTGGTGACAGTTGCATAATTCTGTGTAAATACTAAAACCCACGGCATAGTCCACCCTAAAAGGCTGAGTTTTATGACATGTAAGTTATATCTCAACAATAACTATATATATATAAAATATTTGAATTTTTCTGAGTCAAAATTCCTTACAAGTAGAACAAATGTCTCTTCGAATGGCTAATTTCTTAAGAATTTTTAAAATAAAAATTAATCTTGAAGCCAATAAAATTAGTTATTTCAAAAACAACATACAGAAAGTCTCAGGGATATTTTCACTACAGCAGAACCTGCTGGGAGTCTGCAAATCAATTATGAGTGGTGTATAGAAAACTTTATTGCCTACTACAGGACTACAAAAATGTAAGCAAACCATTCTCTTTCAAAATCAGCCTTGAAACAGTCCTTACCAAGTACACTGCTCTTTGAAAGAAGGTTGTAGTCTCCAGGATTTTGTGCATTGTGATGCTTTCCAACTCATCAGGGTCTAGCTGCTCCTTTTCAAAGGGCATTCCATTGAATAGGACAACAGGCAGTGGACCCACTCCAGTCTGCTCATAGTAGCCTCTGGCTTCCTGAAACACATGGGACCACAAACAGCATATTTTTGTCCTTCCTGAGACAAATGGAACAAAGCATATTTTTCACACATACATGCTCTAACAAGAAAAACAGAAATATGGAAACCAAGAAATAACTAAAGGAAAATTCTTTTAAAAATATATAAAGAACTAACACAACATTGTAAATCAACTACACTCCAATAAAAATTAATTTTTAAAATATATAAAGAACATCATAGTTAATATCCTACTAGGTAAATCTGAGTTTAAATTACTGAGTTTTAATAAAACCACAAAACCTTATAAATCAGGAAGTGGTTGAAGATGGGGATGAGGGTAATTTTAAGCAGCCCTTAAAATTTTAATTTTAAGACCTGAATTACATATACTACAGCCCAGACTATATGACAGACTTTTCTGCAATAATAGAGATATTCTATCTTCACTGTCCAATGCAGGAACCACTAACCACATGTAGCTACTGAGCACATGAAATTAATTAATTTCCATTTTAAAAGCTCATGTGGCCAGAGGCTACCATAATGGGCAGCACAACTATAGACTGTCATAAATTATTAGTGCTCCTGGGCAGATAACTTGAGATGAAATATTTACACCCAATTCTAAATTTAAAAGGATCCACATCACTAAACAAGAAGTTACACCTACAGAAAACAAAACAAGGTTGGTGGGAAAACAGTGCTCAAAAATTGCTCTATAATGTACTAAGCTCAATCTTTTGCCTTCTCCAGGACAAAAGAAGTTTCTTGGCAGGGAAGTACCAGGCGAACAAACATATCTGAGACTTTTCCAACAATCGACATAGGTACATTCCCCCAGATATCAACCACAGACCCAAGACTAAGATTTTAGAGTAAAAGCTATATTACTACCCAAGATATTTTAAAAGTCCTTAAAGCATTCTTGTTAAACATCTTGTAACTGCTATCTTCTGAAAATAGCAGAATTTTAAAATATATAACCTTTTTAGATAGCACAAATAGAAAAGTACCTCAGTTCGGTAACTAATACCACTCATCAGCTTAGTTTCAGATCTAGCCAGTGATAACTGATAGTACAGACTTATCTGATGGACTAACATGGCACAATGAGAAAGCCCTTCCAGGTTGATTTCCGCCATCTCTGTATATCATGGTTAAAACTTTTAAAATGTACACTCCCAAAACTGTTACATTAATTCTGTTCTTTGACATCTCACCTATCTCAAGCAAGTTCATAAAAACTCAATTTTAATCTACTCTGAGCTTTGAAAATCAATCCCGCAGGAAAACAAAACAAAATCCACATTATAACTCTCAGTGACAATAAGAAGTAACACTGGTTTTTTCTGAACATGGCAACTGAGTAAAAGGCAAGAGTGGGAGGGAGATGTTTTGATTATAAACTTTCCATTTTTGCAACTTGCAAATAGATTATCAGATTAAAAATTAACAGAATGCAGGCCAATTATCAGAGTCACGCTTAAAAATTACACTTGAGAATTTCTACCAACTGATCACTAAAAATGCTAATTACACATAATTTTGAAACACTGACTACAAAATCACGAATGAGCCATTCATAAATGATAACTGAGATTAATAAAGACTCAGAGTTAATAAGCCAAATGTAAAATGTTTGCATGAATAAGTTAGAACTTTTCTTACTTTGGCTTTGAAACATATAAATATGCACCTATCAGACTATATTCTCTTCAGTTCAAAAGATCTACTTTAATTGTACAACATAGTTTTTAGAAATGATTACTTCTTTCAAATACCAGGCATAGAAGATAACACAGCTTCAGATTTACACAAAAGGTACAGATATTCCTAAGTGTAATAACATTTGCTAACCACACTCATTCCTCCTTTAAAAAAAAAAAAAAAAAAAAAATGCACTCGGGCTTCCCTGGTGGCGCACTGGATAACAATCTGCCTGCCAATGCAGGGGACACGGGTTCAATCCCTGGTCAGGGAAGATCCCACATGTTGCAGAGCAACTAAGCCCGTGCGCCTACTGAGCCTGCACTCTAGAACCTGCGAGCCACAACTACTGAGCCCGTGTGCCACAACTACTGAAGCCCGTGTGCCTAGAGCCTGTGCTCCACAACAAGAGAAGCCACCGCAATGAGAAGCCCGCGCTCCACAACAAAGAGTAGCCCCCGCTCACTGCAACTAGAGAAAGCCTGTGCGCAGCAACGAAGACCCAACACAGCAGCCAAAAATAAAATAATTTTTTTTAAAAATGCAGTCATTCCTCCTTTTCAAAAAAATCTATTTTTCTTGGGCTTTTTCATATGGGGGTACAGCTCCTGCAACTTAAAAAATCTTATTGATCATTAGATTCTTAGGACCTCTGGGAATCTCACAACATCCTTCTCTTTAGAGTATACGCCTACTTAAATAGCTAGGTAATTATGATCTCTTTATATGGGAAGGGCCTCTAACCAGTAGAGATGAGGAAAAAGGCCAAATCTGGGAAACTATTGAGGAGTTAGGTCTGTGATACTCCCACTTGATTCTTCAGCAAAATCAAGATTTCAATGCAGAAAAGACAACGTGTAAAAATACCCTTTGCCCCAATTTGTCCACTATAGTCAATGTTTTTCAAGCAAATCCTTCTGATATAGCAATCATCCACAATAAAAACGGCAATTCTTCAATAGGATAGAAAACCAGAGTTAAACATTTTCCAAAAGTGAAATATAAGAAAATTCCATTAATTTTCTCAAATATTCCCAAAGTGGCCCTTCTTTCCTTTTATTTCACCTTTTCTTTTTCTACAGAGTGCTACTCAGGATGTTTGTGAAAATGTGAAAAATCACTAGGTGCCCATATCAATATTATTTTACTTAAAAAAAAAAAAAGGTAAGTAACTGAACAGAAGGTTGCAATACAATAACGGAAACATGTTCAGTCTAAACTGAGTAGCTCTCATGACCAGCTTCAACTCCAAACCTTAAACCAAGGAGATTCAACACTGAGGCAGGAGTGATGTCAGTATCATGGCTGAATAAGACTTCCCTCATTAGCGTCTCCCCCACAGAAAAACAACAACTTGGCATCTATCCACAGACAAAAGGGTCTTTGTGGGAGCTTTGGATTTCAGCACCATATGCCAAGTGGCCCGGGAGAAGTGTTGCCCACCCGTACAACAGGTAACATGCAGATGGACTTTGACCCTGGCTGTGGGCTCTGCATTGATGCATGAGCTGGCTCCAGCGAACTCCTGGGAAAAACAGTCTTAATCAATCACCCATAGATAAGAGAGCCTCTGTGAAGTCCAGGTTTCCAGCAAGAAGTTCCAGGACACCACTGGAGCAAAAAAATATGAATTTGGACACACTGGAGAGGGTAAGAGAACAGTCTGACTTTATTCACATCACCCCCTCCCAAGGCAGTACAGCTTAGGGCCACAAGAGATCTTCTGAGCCTATGATTTCTCCTACAAGGGACATAAGAGCAAGGGTTGAGCACTCAACTCCCCCAGCTATGTGGGATGCTGCCAAAGAGGCTCATTTCTCTCCCGCTCCACCCAGGATACTGATTTGTGGGTGGCATCACCGTGAGGGAAGAGGCTGGGAGGGCAGCAGACAGTGCACTCCCAGGGCATTTAAGGAAAGCAGATCCTCCTTACTGCATCAACAAGCCCACCTATGAGACACCCAGGACACCTCATCCACAGATGCCCCCAGATGGCTCATGGGCACCCCACAGTGCTCTGCACACACCCCGCCCCCATATACCCACACCCTGTGGCTGGCTCCCAGTGCACAATCCTGACAAGGGCAGCAAGAGTGAGCTTTGCCAGATGGATAGTGAGGACGTACAGAAAGCCAATCCACATCAGGAGGCCAGAAAGAGACAAAAAACTTGAGCTTTAGTGACACTTTGGGGAAAACAAAAAGGAGGTAGCCTGTCAGCACCCAGCCTGGAGGCAACGTAGAATCAAGAGGAGTTAAACAAATTCAGAATTCTGCACAAGAGGCAACAACAGCATGGAGCAGGTGTAACCCACAGACATTCTGAAAAAGCCTCAAAATTCCTAGCAAGGCTGAAATGAAAGGTATTTCTCTCCCAAAGCAGAGAGTAAAGACTGGTAGAAGTGACTGCTACCAGTCACTTCTGGTAGCAACTTAAAATTGCAAGGAACATGAAAAGTCAAGAAAGCATAACATCACCTAAGGATCGCAATAATCTTCCAGTTACCAATCCCGAAAACATGGAGATCTGCAATTTACCCAATGAAGAATTCAGAATAGCTGTTTTTGGGAGACTCAGTGAGCTACAAGAAGACACAGAAGGACAACTCAACAAAATCAAGAAAACAATACACAAACAGAATCAGAATTTTAACAGAGAGAGAGCATTAAAATGAACTAAACAGAAATTCTGAAGCTGAAGAATATAATGAATGAAATTTTAAAAATGATATAGCATTAACATCAGAGTGAAATCAAGCAAAAGAAAAAAATCTACAAGTTAGAAGACAAGAACTTTGCAATTATCCAGTCAGAGGACAACAATAACAACAGCAACTGAAGAATTCAAGAAATGGTATATGGATAATTTTCAAATTACTGGAGTTCTAGAGAAGATGAGATAGAGAAGGGGGCAGAAAGCTTGTTTAAAGAAATAATGGATAAGAACTTCCCAAATCTGGAGAGAGATCTGGATATCCAAGTTCCTGAACATCACAGGTCACCAAAGAAAATAAATTTAAAGAGAACCTCTCCAAGACACATTATAATAAAACTACCAAAAGTCAAAAACAGACACTCTTAAGAGCAGCAAGAGAAGCAGCAGCTTGTAGCTTACCAGGGAAGCCTAACAGTGGACGTCTCAGTAAAAAAGTTGCAGGCAAGGAGTGAGTGGGATGATACATTCAAACTGCTAAAAGAAAAAACTGCCAACCAAGAATACTCTACCTGGCAAAGTTATCGTCTAGAAATGGAGGAGAAATAAAGACATTCCCAGACAAACAAAAGCTAAGAGAGTTCATCATCACCAGACTGGCCTTACAAGAAATGCTGAAAGGAGTCCTTCAAGCTGAAATGAAAGGACGTTAATTAGTAACATGAAAACATACAACACACTAGTAAAGGTAAGTATATAGTCAAATTCAGAACACCCTAACACTGTAATATGATGGTGTATTACCACTTAACTCTATAAAGGTTAAAAGACAAGAGTATTCAAATGAAGCAAGAGAGGGCCTTTAACCATGAATTTTGTACCAATGCCCTCCATGCTCAAAGGGAATGTGGGATGGATGACAGCTGCTTGAATTCCCCTCTAATGATGATGCTGCTCATGCAGAAAACTCCATCTTGCTCTTTTTCAATATAAAAAATATGCTGATGAAAAGCAAAAAAAGAAGAGAAGAGTACTAAAAGTAACTATAGATATAATTTGTTATTGTGAATACACAATATAAAGAGTTAAACTGTGGTGTCCGAAACAAAAAAGGGGTGGGAATAAAAGGGTGGTTTTTATATTTATCAAAGTCATCAACATAAAAGAGATTATTTTACCTATAAAATATTTTACGTAAGACTCATAGTAACCACAAAACAAAAATCTACAGTACATTCACAAAAGATGAAGAGAAGGGAACCAAAGCATACCATTATGAAAAATCATCAGTTCACAAAGGGAGGCAGCAAGAGAGGAAAAAAGGAACAAGAGAAATATAAATCAGCCTCAAATAACTAATAAAATAGCATTACTATGTCCCTTACCTATCAATAACTACTCTAAATGTTCCTGTATTAAATTCTCCAATCAAAAGGCACAGAATGGCTGGATGGATTAAAAAATAAGACCCAACTATATGAGCTTTAAGGACATAAACAGACTCAAAGTGAAGGAAGAGAAAAAGATACACTTACGTAAGTGGAAACCAGAAGAGAGCAGGAGTAGCTATATTTCTATCAGACAAAACAGAGTTTAAGACAAAAACTGTAACAAGAGATAAAAAGGTCATTATATAATAATGGGGTCAATTCACTGAGAAGATTTAACAATTCTAAATATATATGCACCCAACATCAGAACACCTAAATACATGAAACGAATACTAACAGATCGCTAGGGAGAAAAAGACAACTATACAATGTTAATAGGGGAATTAAAGATATGGAAGCAGAAAACCATAATTCAAAAAGAGACACGTACCACAATGTTCACTGCAGCACTATTTACAATAGCCAGGACATGGAAGCAACCTAAGTGTCCATCAACAGATGAATGGATAAAGGAGATGTGGCACATATATACAATGGAATATCAGTCAATCATAAAAAGAAATGAAACTGAATTATTTGTAGTGAGGTGGATGGACCTAGAGTCTGTCATACAGAGTGAAGTAAGTCAGAAAGAGAAAAACAAATACCGTATGCTAACACATAAATATGGAATCTAGGACAGGAATAAAGACACAGAGGTAGAGAATGGACGTGAGGACATGGGTGGGGGTGAGAGTAAGCTGGGAGGAAATGAAAGAGTAGCACTGACATACAGACTACCAAATGTAAAATAGTTAGTGGGAAGCAGCTGCATAGCACTGGAAGATCAGCTCCGTGCTTTGTGACCACCTAGATGGGTGGGACAGGGACGGTGGGAAGGAGGTGCAAGAGGAAGGGGATATGGGGATATATGTTTATGTATAGCTGATTCACTTTGTTATATGGCAGAAATTAACACAACACTGCAAAGCAATTATACTCCAATAAAGATGTTTAAAAAAATAAAAAACAAAGATATGGAAGCAACCTAAGTGTCCATCAAGAGATGAATGGATAAAGAAGATGTAGTTTACATACACAAGGGACTCCTACTCAGCCATAAAAAAGAATGAAATTTTGCCATTTGCAACAACATGGATGGACTTGGAGGGCATTATGCCAAGTGAAATAAGTCAGACAGAGAAAGACAAATCCTGTATGATCTCACTTACATGTGTTATCTATAAAATACAGCAATCTAGTGAATATAACAACAAAAAAAAAAACCAGACTCACTGATATACAGAACAAATTACTGGTTACCAGTGGGGAGAGTGAAGGGGGGAGGAACAAGATACAGATAGAGGATTAAGATGCATATTATGGGGACTTCCCTGGTGGCGCAGTGGTTAAGAATCCACCTGCCAATGCAGGGAACATGGGTTCAAGCCCTGGTCGAGGAGGATCCCACACGCTGCGGAGCAACTAAGCCCGTGTGCACAACTACTGAGCCCATGTGCCACAACTATTGAAGCCCGCACGCCTAGAGCCTTTGCTCTGCAACAAGAGAAGCCACCGCAATAAGAAGCCTGCACACTGCAAAGAAGAGTAGCCCCTGCTCACCGCAACTAGAGAAAGCCTGTGGGCAGCAACAAAGACCCAATGCAGCCAAAAATAAATAAATAAATGAATTTATTTTTTTTTAAACTGTAATAAATTTTTTTAAAAGATGTTATTATATATACATAATACATATCTTCCAGGATAATCTAGAAGAAATGGATAAATTCCTAGAAACATAAAACCTACCAAGACTAAATCATGAAGAAATAGAAAATCTGGACAGACCAATAATAAGTAAGGAGTCTGAAGCAGTAATGAATATCCTCTCAACAAAGAAAAGCCTAGGTCCACATGCTTTCCTTAGTGAGTGCTACAAAACATTTAAAGAAGTAGCACCAGTCCTCCTCAAAGTCTTCCAAAAAACTGAAGCAAACAGAACATATTTTATGTAGCCAGAGTTACCCTAATAACAAAACCAAACAAAGACAACACACAAAAAAGAAAATTACAGGCCAATATCTCTGATGAACACAGATGCAAAAATCCCCAACAAACTATTAGCAAACTGAATTCAACAATACATCAAAAGGATTATACAGGGACTTCCCTGGTGGCACAGTGGTTAAGAATCTGCCTGCCGGGACTTTCCTGGCGGTCCAGTGGTTAAGACTTCGCCTTCCAATACAGAGGGTGCAGGTTCAATCCCTGGTTGGGGAGCTAAGATTCCACATGCCTCACGGCCAAAAAGCCAAAACAAAAGCAATATTGTAACAAATTCAAAAAAGACTTTTAAAATGGTCCATATCAAAAAAAAAAAAAGAAGGAATCCGTCTGCCATTGCAGGGGACACGAGTTGGAGCCCTGGTCCGGGAAGATCTCACATGCTGCGGAGCAACTATGCCTGTTCAGAACTATTGAGCCCACGCTCTAGAGCCCATGAACCACAACTACTGAGCCTGCATGCCACAACTACTGAAGCCTGCGCGCCTGGAGCCCGTGCTCCACAACAAGAGAAGCCACCGTGATGAGAAGCCCACGCACCGCAATGAAGAGCAGCCCCTGCTCGCCACAACTAGAGAAAGCCCGCACACAGCAAAGATGACCCAACAAAGCCAAAAATAAATAAATAAATTATTTTTAAAAGATGATCTTCAAAAATAAAAAGGAAGGATCATACACCATGATCAAGTGAAATATATTCTAGGGATGAAAGGATGATTCAACATCCCCACATCAATCAATGTGATACACCACATTAACAAAATGAATGATAAAAACCACATGATCATCTCAATAGATACAGAAAAACCATTTGAGAAGATTCAACACCCATTTATGATATAAACTCTCAGTGAAGTGGGTACAGAAGGGACATACCTCAACGTAATAAAGTCCACATACAACAAATCCACAGCTAACATCATACTCAATGGTGAAAAACTGAAAGCTATCACTCTAAGATCAGGAACAAGACAAGGATGCCCACTCTCGCCACTCATTTTCAACACAATATTGAAAATCCTAGCCAGAGCAATGAGGTAAGAAAGAGAAATAAAACATGCCCAAATTGGAAAGAAGTAAAACTGTTACTATTTGCAGATGACATGATTTTATGTGCAGAAAACCCTAAAAGCTCCACCAAAAAATTATTGGAAGTAATAAACAAATACAATAAAGTTGCAAGATATAAAATCAATATATAAAAATCTGTTGCATTTCTATACACTATGCAGAAAGAGAAATTAAGAAAACAATCCCATTTATAATCACAATAAATTTAACCAGGGAGGTGAAAGATGTACCCTGAAACCTGTAAGACTGTTGAAAGAAACCAAAGAAGACACAAATAAATGGAAAGATATTTCATGCTCATGGATTGGACTTCCCTGGCGGTCCACTGGTTAGCACTCTGTACTTTCACTGCTGTGGGCCCTGGTTCAATCACTGTTTGGGGAACAAAGATCCTTCAAGCCATGCCTCATGGCCAAGAAAAAAATAAATAAAGCCAATTAAACACACACACACACACACACACACACACACACACACACACACACACCAACAAAAAAGGTATTTCCCTGGTGGTCCAGTGGCTAAGACTCCACACTCCCACTGCAAGGGGTGCGGATTCAATCCCTGTTCAGGGTTCCCACATCCTTCATGGTGCAGCCAAAAATAAATAAATAAAATGTCCCTATTACCTAAGACAATTTACATTACAGATTCAATGTAATCCCTATCAAAATCCCAAGGACATTTTTCACAGAAATAGAACAAAAATTCTGAAATTTATATAGAAACAGAAAAGATCCTGAATAACAAAAACAATCCTGAGAAAAAGAACAAAGCTGGAGGTATCACATTTCCTGACTTCACGCTATATTACAAAGCTATACTAATCCAAACATCATGGTATTGGCAGGAAAACAGATACATAGATCAATGGAACAGAATGAGAGCCTAGAAATAAAACCAAACATATATGTACAATTTATGACAAAGGAGCAAAGAACATACAATGGAGAAATGATATCCCTTCAATAAATGGTGCTGGGAAAACCAGACAGCCACATGCAAAAAAAAAAGAAACTAGACCACCACCTCACACCATACACAAAAATTAACTCAAAATGAATTAAAAACTTTAATGTAAGACCTGAAACCATAAAAGTCCAAGGAAAAAAAGGCAGTATCGGGCTTCCCTGGTGGCGCAGTGGTTGAGAGTCTGTCTGCCAATGCAGGGGACACGGGTTCGTGCCCCGGTCCAGGAGTATCCCACATGCCGCAGAGCGGCTGGGCCCATGAGCCATGGCCACTGAGCCTGCGCATCCAGAGCCTGTGCTCCTTAACAGGAGAGGCCACAACAGAGAGGCCCACGTACCTACTGCAAAAAAAAAAAGAAAAAAAAAAAAGGCAGTGTCCTCTTTGACATCCATCTTAGCAATATCTTTCTACATATGTCTCCTCAGGCAAGGAAAACAAAAGCATAAATAAACAAATGTAATTATATCAAATGAAAAAAGCTTCTGCACAGCAAAGAAAACCATCAATAAAATGAAACAACAACCTAACCAATGAAAGAATTGCAAATAATATAACCAATAAGGTTAATATGCAAAATATATAAAGATCTCATACAGCTCAAGAACAACAACAACAAAAACAACCTGATTAAAAAATGGGCAGATTGGGGCTTCCCCGGTGGCGCAGTGGTCGAGAGTCCACTTGCCGATGCAGGGGACACAGGTTCGTGCCCCAGTCCGGGAAGATCCCACATGCTGGGGAGCGGCTGGGCCCGTGAGCCATGGCCTCTGAGCCTGTGCGTCCGGAGCCTGTGCTCCGCAGAGGGAGAGGCCACAACAGTGAGAGGCCCGCGTACCGCAAAAAAAAAAAAAGAAAGAAAAATGGGCAGAGGACCTGAATAGACATTTTTCCAAAGAAGACATACAGCTGGCCAACAGGCACATGAAAGGTGTTCAACATCACTACTCACCTTGGAAATGCAAATCAAAACCACATAAGATATCACCTCACACTTGCCAAAATGACTATTATCAAAAACACAGACAATAACAAATGTTGGTAAGTATGTGGAGAAAAGAGAATCCTCTTGCACTGCTGGAATGTAAATTGGTACAGCCACTATGGAAAACAGTATGGAGATTCCTCAAAAAAAATTAAGAATAGAATATGATCCAGTAATTCCACTTCTGGTTATTTATCTAAAGAAAGTGAAAACACTAATCCAAAAAATTATATGCACTCCTATGTTCATCATGGCATTGTTTACAATAGCCAAGATACAGAAACAACCCAAGTGTCCATCAACAGATGAATGGATAAAGAAGATGTGAGATATACATACACACACACATACACACAATAGAACACTTCTCAGTCATAAAAAGAAGATGAAATCTTGCCATCTGTGATAACATGGATGGACCTTGAGGGTATTATGCTAGTGAAATAAGTCAGACGGAGAAGGACAAATACCATAGGATTTCACTTACACATGGAATATAAAAAACTAATAAACAAACAAAACAAAGTAAATGAACAAACCAAACCAAACAAAAACAAACATGTAATAAAGTAGTGGATACTGGGGGCGGGGAAATGAGTAAATGGGATCAACTGTACAGTGATGAATGGAAACTAAATTTTTGGTGTGGGCAAGCTGGAGGGGATACAGAAGTAGAAATATAATGTTGTACACGTGACACTTACATAATGTTACAAATCAATGTTACCGTAATAAAATTATATTAAGTTAAAATAAGTGGAAGGAAGGAAGGAAACGAAAACAAACTGAATGACTAGAAAAACAAAAAAGTGAAAGGCTAAAAAACAACTGGTGTTGAATTGGGTATGGGTAAGACTTGAGAGGGAGATTATAAAATCTAGGATTCTGTACTCAGATAAAAGAGAAAGTATAAACAATGCATTATCAGTATGGTTTCTAATGAAATGATAGCTCAGATGTCAAATAGATGAACCAAAGGCCTTGTCCTTCATTCAAAAACATGAAAAAAAGCTGGTAAATAGATACACTTTTTTATTGTTTTAAATTGTTTCAGAAATGTATTTTGATTCCTTGCCTTAACATTTGTTTTCAATAAACTGACCACCTTGTTCCTGCTTACAGTAAAGGTCCTTCACTATATTTAATGTCTCACTATTATCTTTAAATAAAGATTTTAAAATATTTCCCTATATCCTTATTATGAGACTTTGCCATTCTGTTTATTACATTTCCTATTGCATTTCCATCTTTAGCCTAAACAATTAAATACATGACACACATTAGGCACACACATCATATACTTCCAGCAGATTTTATCCAGAACATATATCACTCAAGTACTACCAGTGCATTATAAAGAGAAATTATTTTTCAATTGTATAGTTAATAGGCCAGCTAAAAATCAATGATATCTTCACAAAATTGAAATATAAACTATATTTGCAGAGACAGAAAAGTGACCAGGTTTCTAAATTTTTAAATGCTAAGTACCTAAATATTTCACCATCACCTTTATTAACAGTAACCCCCAATAATAAGGAGACATAAGGAAAGTATAGTGTTGCAGTCAAATGACAAGTACCAGAGAATGTTTACCTTCCGATTCTGATCATAAGCAGAGTCAATCCCCAAAATGCTATTCACTTCCACATATGGATATTTCTTCTCCAGGACACTGACCACATGTTCAACTTTAACTTTTTCTCCAGTCCTTACTTTGTTATATATCTGAAGAAAGAAAAACCAGGTAACCAACTACACTTTCACATGTCAATTTCGGAGTAGTTATTACAAAAGATTTCAGAAAGTAGAGGAAAAATGAAAACAATAGCTAATTCTCTTAAAAAGAGCAAATGGGCCGTATTAGCAATTCTCCCCTTTCCATATACTTCCTTATGCCTTCTTCTGTTAGAAACAACATATTCTTTTTTTATTATTATTATTATTTTTTTTTGTGGTACGCGGGCCTCTCACTGTTGTGGCCTCTCCCGTTGCGGAGCACAGGTTCCGGACGCACAGGCTCAGCGGCCATGGCTCACGGGCCCAGCCGCTCCGCGGCATGTGGGATCTTCCCGGACCGGGGCACGAACCCGTGTCCCCTGCATCGGCAGGCGGACTCTCAACCACTGCGCCACCAGGGAAGCCCAGAAACAACATATTCTTAAAATGACTCAATCAGTTCATATTCACATTAAGTCCCAAATGTAAAAATGTGTTAATTTTTAAAAAATCCGAATACTTATAAGTAATCCTTGAAATAAGAACTCATGTCCATGAAGTTTAAGGGGAAAAAAAGTTTCAAAATACGTATGGCATAATCCTTGTTTTTAAAAGGCAGACATAAGACAACAACAAAACTGTGTCTGTACATGTACAGTTAAGCATCTAGAAGGATGCAAGCTTTTAACAAGTGGCTGCCTTTAAGGAGCAGGATTAAGGGGGGCAGAGACAGATTTTTTAATCAACACACTTTAATATTATTTTTTTAAAGTTTTAATGATGAACATTTTTTTTTACTTTTGCAACTAAAAATAAAGAAAAAGAAATGAAAACTCTTTATCCTTTCCTTTATACACACAGCTGTGAGGGGGAAAAACTTTAAAAAATAGACTTAAAAACCTTTATTATCCTCAGCAACTTCATTGGAACTTATTTCATTCTCCAGAGCCTACTGCTAACTAAGGTCCACCACCATTTCTCACAGAGATCACAGCAACAGCTCAACAACTAGTATGCCTGCCACTTTCTTCACCCTTCACCAGATCCATCTCCATACATGCATCAGAATGAGGTTTTAATTGGAGTTTAACTCTGTGATCTGGACACCTATTACCCAGCCTAATGGCCTCAATGACCACTGAGGCTCCCCTCTCCACTCTGCTCTCACAATATTCTGCTCAAGTCATACTAACAACGTGGAGTCACTACCTCTGATTTGCAGCCACTGTTCAACTGACTCCTGCTTTCCCTCCTACACTCAGCTGGGACAACTTCCCACTCCACAGAAATGCCCGTGGCCATCCCTAGTAGAGTGAGGTCCTAGTGCTGCTGCAGCCAGCGGTGTTTCCCACACTGTACCAAATCATCTGTGTGGAGGCGTCCCCCACTAGACTGTAAGGTGTTTGAGGACGGGGGAAAATCTTACTCTTTGTATCCCTAGCAGCTGGTACGGGCCTGGCAAAGGGTGCATCTTTAATAAAAGTTGGCCAAATAAATAAATGAACATTTCAACTAATAAAATATGCCCCTGACTGAATCTTTAAATAGTAAACATAACAAACATAATGAACAGCAGGCTGAAATCATGTTTATGGGTAAAAGTCATGAAAATAACTGCTTTAAAGATAAGTTTTTCAATAATTAACACTAATCTGTAAGCAAAAGAACTATTACTGGTAAACTTTTTACACTCAAAAATAGAAAACAAAAAACAAGGAGAGTTCTCTGTTTGAACTTGAGCAAGTATCTTAAAAATATATATATAAAAATCAGGGTATTTCACCGTTTCCAATTAAAATGGAGAAAACAGGGCTTCCCTGGTGGCGCAGTGGTTGAGAGTCCGCCGGCCGATGCAGGAGACACGGGTTCGTGCCCTGGTCCGGGAAGATCCCACATGCCGCGGAGCAACTAAGCCCGTGAGCCATGGCCGCTGGGCCTGTGCGTCCGGAGCCTGTGCTCCACAACGGGAGAGGCCACAGCAGTGAGAGGCCCGCATACCGCAAAAATAAATAAATAAATAAATAAAATAAAATAAAATGGAGAAAACAGTTAATAAGAATTTCATGACTTGAATATTAAACTGATTCCTAACAAAAATATCATGATGGTCTTAAAAGGGAAGAAAGCAAAGTTTTTTTAAACAAGTAGAGAACATCACATTTACCGAAAGGCATTAATCAGTGATTTCAAATCGCCAAAAGGCAGAAAACTAAGATACGTTAATGTATTAGTACCTAAGGAATCTTAGCTGAAATCACAGCAATCTATTATTAACATTAGTGTATCAATAAAGGCAACTCCAGAAATATAAAATGCATCAAGTTTGTGTGAATAATTTACCTTTTTCTCTTTCCAGAAATACAGAATCTCCTTACCACATACTGTTCCTTAGAGTAATTTAGATTTTTAAAAATTATTCGCCATTTTGAACAAAAACATACGTGTGTCAGAGTTTGGAAGGCATGATAATCATCCACTTCTTGGGCAACATAATTATACGCTCTCAGAACAGCCACTCCAGCATCCTGCATCCCATCAACATCTTCAGAGTCATTAACCACAAAGATTAAACCAATTCTGGGGGAGAAAGGGAAGGGCAAAAAGAAGAAAAAGAAACATCTCGAAGGATGCAACCAGTGGGCATCCTCTCTTGAAAAACACAGTTCACATCATACCCTAACATGGCTGGCAAAGGCATTCATCACTTGCAAAATAAAAAAGCAGGTTCCCAAAGGTGGCTTAGACTTTCTAACTATTAAAGCAAGCTGTTTCAATATCATGAAATGAGGCCATTACTGATGTTTAAGGTATTGCCATAGTTTTAAGATGGAGATTTTGTTCTGTTTTTAAATAAAAATTAGGGGAAGTGAAAATTCTCAGAATGTGAAAACATATAGAAGGGGGGGTGGAGTTTGAGATTTCATACCAGCAGTATGGGCATCATAGGTAAATGGAAAGCATAAAAATATTTACTACTGTCCTTAGGCAAAAAGCTACACCCATGCTGAATTGGGCGATTGGGACTGACATGTATACACTGATGTGTATAAAATTGATGACTAATAATAACCTGCAACATTAAAAAAACAAACAAAGCTACACCCAAAGTTAAAGTTTATTACATTTTAAAACTTAAAGGAATAAACCACAAAGAGCTACCATTACACATCTACAGACTGGCCAAAAAAACTTGCACTGGTCATTATAGAGGCCACTAGCCTCTATCTTAGAGCAAAAGCAATGAAAAAAAGGACAGTCTTTAACTCAAATGGATCACAGACATAAATGTAAAACACAAAATTGTAAAATTCCTAGAAAATAACACAGGATAAAACTAGGTGATCCTGGGTTTGGCAATAACTTCTTAGATCTAACACCAAAAGCACAACCTACAACAAAAAGAACTGATAAGCTGGACTTCATTTAAATTAAGAACTTCTGTTCTGCAAAAGAAACTGTTAAGAGAAGGAAGACAAGCCAAGATGAGCAGAAAATCTCTGCAAAACACATATCTGATACAGGACTGATATGCAAGATATGCTACGAACTCTTAAAACTAACAATTTTAAAAAAACAGTTAAAAATGGGCAAAAGATCTAAACAGGCACTTCACCGAACAAGGCATACAGCTGGCAAATAAGCACATTAAAAGATGCTCAAAATCATATATCATTAGGGAATTTCAAATTAAAACCATAATGAGATACCACCATACACCTATGAGAATGGCTAAAATCCAAAAAGAACTGACAACACCAAACTCTGGAAAGGATGGGGAGCCATAGGCACCCTCATTCATTGCTCGTGAGAATGTAAAACAGTAAAACCACTTGGAACACAGTGTGGCAGTTTCTCAAAAAACTAAACACACTTTTACCATAAGATAAAGTGATCACACTTAGCAGTATTTACTCAAATGTGCTGAAAACTTATTTCCATACAAAAACCTGCATACAAATGTCTGTAGCAGCTTTACTCATAACTGCCCTAATCTGGAAGCAACCAAGATGTTGTTAACAGGTGAATGAATTAAAAAAATGACAGGACATCCATATAATGGAATATTATACAGTGATAAAAATGAGGTATTAAGCCACAAAAAGACATGGACAAAGCTTAAAAGCATACTGTACTGCTAAGTGAAAGAAGCGAATCTGAAAATGTTACATACATCATGATTCTGGAAAAGACAAAAACTATGGAGACAGTAACAAGATCAGTTGTTGCCAGGAGCTGGGAGGGAGGGAGGGACAAACAGGTGGAGCATAGGGCATTTTTAGGGCAGTGAAACCAAGCTATATGATACTATAATGGTGGAAACACGTCATTATACCTCTGTCAAAATCCACAAAATGTACAGCACAAACAATGAACCCGAATGTAAACTATGGACTTTAGTTAATAATAATGTAGCAATACCAGTTAATTAATCAACATTGCTCTAAAAAATACAAAGTCTATTAATTTTTTTTTAAAGTACAGCCTAAAAATATATGATAAACATATATCAAACATCATGCTCTCAGGAGGTATGTGTAGAATTTGTGTATGCATGGATGAGGTAGTTGCACATATGAGGTAGTTGAGAGGGCTTGTTTTTAGATTAAAAACTGTCTTTGCCTTTTTAAAACCCCTCTTATGACAGAAATCAAATGAGTAAGCACCAGGCAGAAATGACCTAAATATTATTCTTATGAAAATAAAAATAAGGGCTAGAACCTAATTATCTCCTCACAATGTACTTCCCTTTCCCAAGTATTCAATTTTTAAAATGGGCATCAGAGTTGTTCTGTTAGCTAAGTCCCCAAATCCAGACTACTGTTTCTCCCAGGACCAGTCCCTCATCAAGTACCAGTAGGGAGGCTCTCAGATTTGTCCCCTCCTCTCCTCGGTCCCTGCCAACAACTCCGTGTACCACAGCAACTCATACAAAGGAAAACAACCGCTGGTCTGCCTTGGTCTTTCCACCAGCTGTTCACAACATGCCTGTGAGTTAAGTGCCTTCTTCTCACCTACCTTTGCAATCTGAAGAGCCCATGCCCTCTTCCTGTCCCTCAATGCGATTCAGTAAATCTTTAATTAATGCCCACTGTGTACCATGAGCCAACTTCGTTTGTGTTCTTATATTCCCTTTTCATCAAAACGTAGCTCTGGCTGTAATCCTCCACCTAACCATGTGGTATTCATGTTTACATTAAAAATTTCATTAAACTCAAAATCTCTGCTTTTCCATCAATGAAAACTCGCTATTTTCTCCAAAGTCTATCTTAAATCCAACTTTGCCATGAAACCTTTGTCCTTCCCAAATATCTGTCTATAATTTTTCTTTTCCCTGAAATTCTAAAGCACTTAGAACTAGTAAGGACATGACCTAGCACTTGATTGAATATCTTACTGAAAGTAGGCACAGTATTTTTTCCAAGAGTGTAGAAATGTGGCTTATGTTCCACTCACAGCATTTAGCTCAGAGCTGAGTATGGAACACACAATAACATTAATTAGCTAAAGAGCTCTTTTCTTCTTTATTTTCATGTATTCTAAGAATTCAAATTTTATCAACATGTAAAATTACCACATACTATTCAGAATGTGGGAATATCTTAATCCTTATATATAAAACCTTCAAACATTGTTTTGAAAAGGTACAGTGGAAACCCCAGCCATTTAAGTACCCCATTGGCAGATTTGGTAACACAAGGGAAATAAATGTGTCTGTTTGCATCTATAGGAAGCTGTGTATACATTTAGTCCTTGACAGTCTGACAAAAGTTCTTGGCAAAGCTCCTTATCTCTGCTGAAGGTAGGCTTTGTGATGTGAACACTTACTTAGGAAAATTCCCTAAGCAAGCCGAGACCACAGACTATTTTTACACAAGCTATTTATTAATAACTCAATGACGGTAAGATTCTATTCAATGAGAATCAAATTCTCTCCCCAAAAGATACCGGCTTCATACTGAACAAAAGATAAAACTGCCCTTAACGATCTCCACGATTAATTATCCTACAATTCAGTAACACCAGACTTGTTAAGAATGACAAACAAAACCTCAGCTAAATGAGATATACCATCAAATCGATAACGGTGTTACCTTAGTGGTATATGATTACTGAGGAACATCTCAGCTGTGTTCATCAACTCTGCAGTGCTCTCATGAGCAGGATCAACGATGAAAACCTGTAGGGGAAGGGAAAGGAAAACATGAAACGACATTTATTCAAATGTCACTGGGCCAGTAAAAATGCTTTAGTCTTTACACTTGAAGGCCACCTTTTTCCAGCTACTTTTGAACCACGTAAAAAAGAAGTTATACAAAGAGCAGTTACCCTCCCTCTGTATTCAAAGAATGTGGTACTGAAAGGCCAAGTGATTTTCTCATGATCTTACGCTAACATGGGAATTGTATCCAGATGGCTAATACATGTTCTTTACTATACCTAACAAAACCCAAATTTTATTAACTTTCCCACCTTAGAAAAGGAGATTAGCTTCCTGTGTATTCATTTCGAAGGATCTCTGAATTAAGAATTCATTTAGCACCCAATTTTTAGGCCACAATAGTAGCTATCATGTACTCAGTTCTCATGATGTACTTTAAAAAATAATAATTATCCCATTTAATCTCATTTAATCAAATAAAGTTCTCATTGAATAAAGTTTAATACATTATCTCATATGGTAAGAGTAAAAAGAGATTGAAATTTTGACTGGGAAGGAAAAAAGTGGTTTCACGAGTGAGGCAAGTACAGAGGACCGTTTCCCTTGAAACTTCTGAGGAAGCCAACCTTGGCCATAACCTGCCCCGTCTCTTTAGGAACTACACGAGGTACAAGAAAGACATGAGAGGGGAAAAGAGCGTCAACTAAAACCCCTTTTCCTCTATCTCTCTAAAGCAGTGGAGTAAGGATTAAAAAGCAGGAGCTGACAAAGACTTATTTAAGGGAATAAATTGAACTATTAAATTTTAGGGATTAAGATATTCAAGAAAAACGGTAGTAATACATTCATCTTCTGAGTAAAAAAGAACAACTATCTTAAAACTCAACACAGTCTAAACCGTGAGATTAAGGATGAGGAGCATTTCCTTATACACTGACATTTCACAGCCCTACAAACAATCAGTACATTTCCCAACCCTTTCAGTTTGAATATGGAACTAGAAAAAGAGCGTATCTAGCGGTGATGGGGGGGAGAAGCAGCTAGTAAAGGAGAGAAGTGAACATTCTAGATATGACAGAAAGGAGGGAAGAAGGCAAGGAAGAAATAGAGATCACAGCCCAGCAATAAGGAGTTTTACTTACCATATTGTGCAAGTTTTTCCTGATCTGTCGGATAACACCAGGAAAAGTGGGGCGAAGCAACTCTTGTAGACTAGAAGGCCATGAATTATATCTGCTATCAACCTCCAGGTTGTTGATCCACTACAAAAAAAAAAAAAAAATAGAACACAACATTGTGCATACACTTTAGTCATCACTAGTGAAATCTGCAGAAATAACAGTAAGACTTTAAATTATTTCAAGAAGAATCACATGGGAAAGACCATTTTTGAAAATATAAAGATCAAGTAGAAAAATGAGTGACTAAAACACAAGCCACAGAATAGGAGAAGGTATTTGCGACCTATGAAATCAATAAAGGACTAGTGTCAAGAATATCTATAGAAATCTATTATATCAATTTTTAAAAGGCAGGCAACATATGAGAAATGGAAATGAGTCAAGAATATAAGTAAGAAATTTAGAGGAAATTTAAATGGGCAATTAACACAAGGAAAAATGTATACCTTCACTAGTAATCCAAGAAATATAAACTAAAAGCACAAAGAAATTTCACACTGATTAAACTGAAAAAAAAAAAAATTTAAGTTTGTCAATATCCATGAATAGGCAAAAATATAGAACAATGGGAATTCTCACCCAATTCTGGTGTCTGGAAGTCACTTTAGAGAAGATGACCTAATAAAGTTGAAGCCTTTATTACTACCCTACCACTAAGTACTACAGCTCTAGGTATCTATCCCAAATATATTCTCACATGTGTGCACGAAGAGAGAGGTACAAAAAGAGCCGTTAACAGTACTGCTTATAACAGCAAAACATTAGAAACAACTAAATATCCATAAAAAAGGAATGGATAAATAGTATATAATATTTGTACAAAAATAGCAGGGTGGGAAAGTATGGGTATATTACCTTGCTTATGTAAATAGAGTATTTCTGGAAGGATATACAACGAATTGACAATGCCTATTGCTTCCAGGGAGAAAAACTGGACAGCTGGGTGAAGAGTTTTTTCAATACACACTCTTTTGTATGTCTTAAATTCTAAACTGTGAATTTATAAAAGATATTTTTAAAAATAAGTAAAATATAAAACATGATGTGATAAACTAGATCTATATATATCAACCTACATAAGCCTTGAAAAAATTATTGAGTAATAAAAAATATTGATGAAGGAAACAGATATGGCATTTTTCAAAATTTTAAAACATACAATAGGGAAGAAAATGATCAAATAAGGGACAGGAGGGATACATGCCCACTTCAGAAGAGGAATTACCTGCAGGGAGGAGAGGGGTGGAACTGGGAAGAGATATAAACAGGGCTTTGACTGAAACATTTTTTTCTTCCAAGAAAACATAAAATGATTAAAGTTAGCATTTAGTAAGTATGGTGATGGGTCCTACGGTTACTAATTATGTTAGTCTCTTTACTCTTCATAATGCAAAAATTTTTAACAGGAAAAAAATGACATAACAGTATTCATCAAAATAACAGTTACACCACCAAGTGAGAAGTAGTGAACATCTACATTCTATATTATTCCCCTTTCCAAAAAATTTCCCTAAAACCAGTGCAGGACAGACACCAAGAAAAGGGGACTGGAGAGCTGAGGGTGTCAGGCACTTCTCCATCACGGACCTCACTTTCACCACGACTGCCCAGCACAGCTCTGCTCCCTCTGGTCTCTTCACAGAAGAGGAAACAAAGGCCCAGAGACATCACAGAGCGGTATTAATCTACATAATTCCTTCAGTATAAAATATCAAAGGCCTGTTAAAGGAGGTTGGTAGCTAAAAACTGATATTTTTAAACAAAATCACACAAGACTTGCGTGCAACTGAGAATATACAAACTAAACACTTTCCCAAGAGAGGCTCAGCCGAATTCCTAAAGAGATACAAAAGTGGAAAAATCATGGTCTTAACCACAGTAAACCTAATAGCTCAACTTTCTGGAGCATTTAAGAGCCTACTTTATTATATACACATAGCTGCATATAAGCAGTTGTTGTAAATCTTTGATGCCGACAAAAGAGATAAGAGGAATAACTTACCTCTCCTAAAAGACAAATGCGAAAACCATACTAAAATACTTGGCCAGACCACTCCCTGGACACGCTCACAGAATACCTACCGAAATAGCAGGGCTCCTGATGTCTACAGCATAGTCGGCCTCAGAGGGCTGGATGTTCAGTTTCAAAACATTATGCAGAGAAAGGCCTTCTATTCCCAATCTATGCAGACCCTCCATCACCCGAGCTTCATTCCTCAATATATCAAACAGACTGAAAAAAAAAAAAACAAATAGGTATTTAGGAGAAAGGGCTTCAAAAAAAAAATTCTCACCATGAGAAAAATATATCAGTTCAAAATCAATACACTATCAAACGAGTTGAGAAATCAAAAGAGGGAGCTCTTCTCTTGCTTCCTTTTGTCCAAGTATGCAGAACCAAGTAGGCAGGAGTTGCTTCTTGGCTGATGTTTATTTATACTTATCAATGTATATACACTGTGTATAGAAATTATCCCTAAGTATAAACACACAATTTGAGGATGAAATAATCCTAAATGTTGATTTTACATTGCATGTTTTTAAAAACACTAAAGTAATCTCCCTGTGATATTCCTTACAACTGCACATGAATCTAAAATTATCTGAAAAGCTTATTAAAAAAACACCAAAAATATATTAAATAATATATGTTTAATATACGTTTCAATAGCAGCATCAGTTCCCACAGGCACACAGACATATGATCAGAGAAAATGGTCTGGAGGAATTCACACCCAACTTAAGAGGTTTGCTGGGTAAGGAAGAAGAAATAAGAAGACTGTTCCTTTATCTCTGCATTATTTAAAACTGTTTACAATAAGCAAGTACACAGTTTGCAATACTCTGGAAAATTAAAGAGATTTTTTTTAATAAAAAATAAAAACATGGGCAATCTTTTAATGTGTCCTTTACTAATTTTTTACTAGCTCTGAAAGCAGTATATAGACATAAAAGCTCAATTAACATAATGTGAAAAGTATCTTACTGTGGAAACTGCTTCTTTTAAAGCATTAACCAACCACAGCTTTTGTTTTCACTATTATGAAGCCACAGTATCAACTGTGTCAATTTTAATATCAAAGATAAAATCAGAATTCTACCTGTCTTCTGCACCCAACCCCCAAAATTCATAAGGAAAATTTAGAGCAATTTAGTCCTAAACCACATTTTAACAAAACAAAAAGGTATCAAATAATATATGTAAGACAGATCACCTTCTGAGACACCAGAGGCCGCATTTTGCATAAACCTACTTCATACTCTTCTCAGAAACAAAAGAAGCTGCTCTCTTCTGTTTCTATGGTTAACAGGAAAACTAAGGCTCTGAAAGGGCACCCTCAAAAGACACCTGGGCCTTAAATGTCCAAGGCATCAGATGTACATTATGATAAAAAATGGCCAAGTATCATCCTGCCCATCCCAGCCAGAACATGGGCCTACCTAAATGCACACACTGGGCCTGATAAGTCATCAGGCTTTGCAACCTGTCACATCAAGGAGGAACAACAGTCTAGACAAGTCATAAGGAGCCACACATTATAAAAACTTTTCAGGGTGAAAAATATTATCCATACCTGAATATATCCTGTGTCTCTAAATCAATATGAAGTCCATTGATGAACAGTGCTGAATCTCCAGGCTGTAATCCTAAAGTTCCCTTGAAATACTGAAATATTAAAAACTTATTAAGGAGCAGAAAGAGAATATTTAACAAAAATTTCCATGTTTCTGGTTTTATTATATGTGCAAATGTTGACAATGATTAATACAACTGTTTCCTACAACACTGGGGATAGGGAGAGTGTTAAATAAGCCAAGCAGGGAGAGTTACTTTTTGGCTGCCCTTCCCTGTCTGTGATGCCAGCCAAGGTTGTGCTAGCAGTCACTGACAGCCGGGCCTTCTGGATGAAGTCCAGGGATCCGATCTAAAAGGGTTTCAAAACCCCACACCTCCCTTAAACTTTCTAACTAAGGCACACCAAGAAACTTTGAGTTGCTGAGCTAAGGACAGCACCTATGTACACCCAAGCTCTCCAAGACCACCTCCACAGGGCCCTTCAACTGCTGCTCTCTGACGCAGTGGAATGCATTTGACTGTGCAGCCCCTGCAGCCCTCAGACCCGCCTGACCCACTGGAAACACTGCTTTGATGCCACATCATACACAGCTTCTGTTGGCTTATATCCTTTCCAATCAATTCCTCTTTCTCTGCAAGGGAACTGGAACGGTTGATCATATATTCAACACCATACAGTAGAGAAGAGAAGAAGCATATCAGATACTAAGGACAGAACATGGATCCCTTAGCTCTCCCAGGATTGGGGGAGAGGGGCAGGGATGGCTGAGCTCCCTTCACTCCCCCTCACTCAGTGGACAGAGAGAAATGAACTCTAAGATCTAGGACTGCATGGGAAAAGCACAAAACAATGCAGAAGCCACGGCTTTTGCTTCTCTGCCCTGCCAGGATAAAATGGCAAGGAAGATAAGGGGATAACAGAAATTTGCATCATCGAGAATCAGAATTTCTTACAAGGGAAAGAAAAACTCCACGTCCACTCATTCCCAGGCTGCGAATACCGCACCCTGTGACTGTGGGAAAGACTGACTGGGAACTATGTGAAATGAAACACAACAGAGGATGGGGATCCCATTCTGAAAACAGGGGACTGTACGGAAGTTACCAAATGCTCTTCCCTACTGGGTTTCTACAACTCCAGCAGCCAGACCTCACCCTCCCAGCAGAAGATCGAAAGATCCTTTTCGGGAGACTAGACAGCTCAAGAGGAAAGGTTTAAAGATTCTGTCACTGGAGTTCCCTGGGAAACGACCATACCACCACGCCTACTGTCACAAAGATGCATCCTTCGCGCTTTCAATCAATTTTTTATTGCCTCACTCTCTAATATGAGCAGTTAGCGAGAGACCACCAGACATCTAAGGACAGAATCTAACATTAAAGACAACAGACCAAGACAAAAAGAAAGGCAACTTAAGAGGAAACAGACTATGCAGAGAAAAGGAAACACATACATGAACCATCAATATCTTCAGAAGCATAAGACAACACCATAAAAAGAAGAATTCAAGCATAACCCTTGTAAATTAAAAATCTGACAACTAAAGAAAGAAATCTCAACAAGTGGTCTGAAAATCCTTCCCAGAAAGTTTAAAAATAAAAGACAAAAGAACTGGAAAACAGGAAATAAAAGATTTTTAATTAGACCAAACTAGTCAAGGAGATATAACATCTTAAGAATGAACAGGGGGCTTCCCTGGTGGCGCAGTGGTTGGGAGTCCACCTGCCGATGCAGGGGACGCGGGTTCGTGCCCCGGTCTGGGAGGATCCCACATGCCGCGGAGCGGCTGGGCCCATGGGCCATGGCCGCTGGGCCTGCGCGTCCGGAGCCTGTGCTCCGCAATGGGAGAGACCACGGCAGTGAGAGGCCTGCGTACCACAAAAAAAAAAAAAAAAAAAAAAAAAAAAAAAAAAAAAAAAAAAAAAGAATGAATAGGAACTCTAGGAAAACAGAAAAGAGAAACCAAAAAGAAGAAATGCAAAGAAATGTGTCCAGAAAATTTCCCAATACTAAAGGAAAGGATTTTCCAGATTTAAAGGGCCCACCAACCACCCAAGAGTACAAAGACTTTTTAAAAAGGCATTATCACTATGGAATTTCAGATTACTAGGGTCAAAGAAAAGACCCTACATGATTCCAGAAAGAAAAGCCAGATCTCATACAAAGGCTTCAGACTTCTCAAAAGCCATAATGGAAACCAAAATTCCAAGGAGCAATGACTTCAAACTTCTAAATGACTTCCAACCTAGAATCCTATACCCAGCCAAGCTATCAATAAAAACAGAAATGGAAGGGACTTCCCTGGCAGTCCAGTGGTTAAGACTCCATGCTTCCATTGCAGGGGGCATGGTTTCGATCCCCAGTTGGGGAATTAAGATCTTTCTTGCCGCTCAGCGCAGCCAAAAACAAACAAACAAAACAAACTGGAAAACTAATTTCTCAAAGTCTGAAATTTACCTCACATGCAACCTTTCTAATGAAGAATGATTTGCTGCACCAAAATAAGGGAGTAAACCAAAAACAAAGAAGACATGGAATCCAAGAAATAGGGGATCCGAAAAAAGAGGTTAAAGGAAGGTCCCAGGATAACTGGTATGTACTAGACATAAAGAACAACCAGTCCATAGTGAAGCAGATCAAAAATTGATAAAACCATGACGAAAACACAGGGGTGGTACAAAGATGGGGAAAGTGCCAATATGGAGTACTGGCAGACAGTGGGAGAAGTGGGGAGAGCAGTGAAAGAAAGTCAGACCTCATCCTTGTAACAGAAGGCCAGTACATAAGATTGGAAACTGAGAAAGTACCAATTTAAGCTTGCTGGAATCTGGAGATAAATATCCAAAGAATCAACTAGGAGTTGAAAGCAGATGCTTCTGGGAAGGGGGTCACACAGGGAGTGAGACATGTTGGCAGGGGTGCTTTTTTCTAAAGAAACAGGTAGCACCATTTGATGCTTTGAATTATATATTCATATTTAACTTTGATTAACTACTGAAAGCATAAAAAAGATTACAGAAATAAATCAAAATATCACCGTCTTTAATAAAAGAAGAGTAAAACTATTAAATGTCACTGATTGAACTCACATTTCCGCATCTTTAAAGATATAATACAAAACAGAAAGGCCACTATTTTCCATTGGTTAATACCTTCTGATTCTCTTCCACTTCGGTTCTAAGTTCTGAACTCATGGCTGTTTTTGTTATTGCTCTAAGGAAATAAAAACATTATCAGTGCTTAGTTTAGTATTTGATATAAAAGACTTCAATTTCCCTATACGAAACAACACACTGCTCCATAAATTACAAAAAGCTAAATGGAAAAAACCTTAAACCTTTACAATTGATAAATATATTCCTCCTCTCAGATGTGTGTATTTGTTCATTATCACAAGATATAAAACCAAGGAAAAGTAACAGTAACAGTTGCACTTTAATGTGAGTGCAGTTATTTCCAAGATCTTAGTTAAATATATGTAACTCTATTCCTGTATATGATCTCTACAGCTCACAGGCTAAGGATATTGTTCAATAAGTTAAGGCAGCAGACTGTTCAAGCTATTTAAGCATATGTATATATTCAATAGTATGCTTGACTAAATGAAAATGTACTATATGATTCTTAAGTCCTGTCTAAGAAGTATTTTCCCAAGACTAATCAAATAAACAAATTTATTTACAAAACATCTCATATCAGAAGTCAAAACACCTCATTCCGTGACTCAAGAAAAGGACTGACAATTATTTAAGTTTCTGAAAATGTGGCTTTTAAAACAGGTTTGCCTGTATTTATGAGATGTGGAGGACCATTATACAATTGAAAGCAACAGCAGAAAAGCTGCATTCAAAATCTTAATCTGTCACTATGAACAAGTCAGCCTCTATGATTCATTTCCTTCATCAAGAATGAGTAAGATCATATATAAGAAACTCTTCAGGAAGAAAAACACCAGAGTCCATGCCAGACCCTAAGTTAGTTACATCTGCATACATTGAATTTTGTTAACTCATCTAATCCTGAAAGGTAGGTGTTGTTATTTCTGTTTTACTGCTGAGGAACGTGATACTTTACAAAGTTCCCACAACTAGCAAGAGGCAGTGCCAGGAACACAACCTAGACTGCTCTCTTCAACCACACAACACAGGGGCTTGTCGCCTTCTTGGGAAGATGGGCCATTAACAGTACAGTGCGGGTAGTAAGAGAACTTTAATTTCCTAAGCATTTTCATATTTTAATGGCTTCATTTTATGCATAAACATGAAGATAATTAGGCATACGTTAAAAAGAAGAATGTCTCAAAGCCTTATTACTCTATGTTACCTGGCTTTGGTAGGAAAATTTTGACTAAGATCTTTCATAATCACCAGCGCTAACTCAACAGGAGCAGCCAAGATTCGGGCAGCAGTCTGAAAACTTAGATCTGCAACAACATCAAACGTAAGTTAAAGTGTATTCATCTACAGCAATGAGAAAGAAATAGGAATAAAGCACATTTATTTCCCACTATTTTCTTGGTAATTAAGAATACCCTAGAATGCCATTTCAAAGCATGCCCATGGTTGAATTGAAGGTTTTACTCACTTCATAGGCCCCTAGAGTGTTTACTGTAGCCGTTCCTTGATCTGTCTGCATAAACACTAAGGCATATACCAACACATTTAGCACAGGATTAATCCACCCCAAATTCTTTTCCTTCTTCTGGATTTACAACAAAACACAAAGTACAGCAAAAGACTTTAGTAAATTATGCTGGGAAATAAAACCTTGATACATAGTTCTTTGGATCAGAAAAGCACACATACATCCTGCCATACTGACATGCCTTTAACATCCAACTGTGTAATAAACGTATACATACAGAAACACAAAGATTAAAACAAACTTGTTTCTAGTATTACAAGCTTATGCACCTGGTCACACAAAGAAAGATCTGGTAACTCATCTAACAAATATATATTACTCTGCAGTGTTATTTGTCTACAAAAGGACTTTCTTCCTTTCTTTTCTAATAAATCAGGATTAATCACATGGTCCTTAAAAACTGTGAATAAATACAATTAAATTCAAACTGTTTTTTTAAATACCATAAAATTTAGAATGATTCCTCTACGTTTTTATTACCTTGCAATTGCCAAACTTTTAAAGGTGCCATTTCATTGGTGCTCTCAACGAGATGCTTTCTGAGTTCTTTCAACTGTCCCTTCAGGTCAGGGTGCAGGTCTCTGAAAGAAACATAAAATCAATCCTTTTCAGGTGTCTTTTCTTTCCCAAAGCACATTTAGAAGTTGACCCCAAATTTATCTTCACAACTCTCCCCACTTAGTAACAGGAAAATTCCTACAATATAGGAAAAATATTAAATTTTTCTTAAAATACAAGTTAATATAGAAAAGTATGAGTTAATTTAAAAACCATATAATTTACAGATTAAAAAATGAATCACTACAACAGCGACTCTCTATGTCGGGGGAGGGAGAGGAGTGGGACTGAGAGTAGGGCACAGAGGGGACCTCAACTCTATCTGCTGTGTTTTACTCACCTTGGTTCTTTCTTTCTTCAAGTAAAAGAAGGTGTTATGTTGCAGGAAAAAAAACCTTGATAAACAATTCTTTGGTACAGAAAAGCAAGTACAATAGAAACAGTCAATTCTGTGTGGTAAGTACAGGTGTATGTTACATTATTATTCTCCATCCTTTCCTGAACCTTTTTAATTTCTCAAAATAAAATTGGAAATACCTTGCTTCCAATCCCAAAATTAGTTTCTTTCAGCTACACGCTCATAAATCCTTTAGTCACATGAATATAATTCAAGCGAACCAAGATTATTGCGTTTTGTTTAGTTTTATCTTGAAATATGGTGCATTCTATTTAAAGTTAGTAGAACAGAAGTTTTCAGAGGCAGAGATAGATCATTTAGATCAGACAGACAGATGGAACAGAGTAATCCTGTTTTTAACACTAAAAACTCAAAATTTCTTAAATGCAACCTCTGCCGAAAGTAAAATATTTACTCAGATCCTTCACCATCCCACCAATCCATTCCAGTTACTACACTTTTCTTCATGATAAAAATACCTTAAAATGGGTCACTTACTTTAGATAGCTAAATAACTATTCTGAATGTCCAAAAAGGAAATTGTCTTCAATATTCTACATACTACCTTTGTGCTATAAACACATGAAATCATAAGGCTATCCAAAATACAAACATATAAAACATGAATATGAAAAGGGATTCTGGAAACCTGGATGCAGTAAAAATTGAACCTGACTGCATATTAATAAGGCCACAACTGATGTTCAACACAAAGAAATGTGCATTTGCACAGGATGAACTCAACATATGCACAGTCACTCAACATCAACAAAGTCATCTCTACTAAACTGTTATAGCTGTCATTTCACTGGGTCAAATGTTAAAGCTAAAATATATGAAACTGCACTTATACATACTATTTCTATTAAAAAAAATTTTTTTAAAGCATACCATAAATGTCCTAATTAAGATTTCCAGATAAAGCAGAATTCAGGGCTCTGAACAATGATCAAATCATATCAGAAATAACTGCAACATTTAAAATAACAGCTAAGAACATTTTTTCAGCTATAAACTTCTATTATGCTTTCATAAAATAGTCATGGAATTTTCTTCAAAAAGCCACTTCCTATCCTCTTTCATAAAAAGCAAATTGTAATAAAAGGTATTTCAACTGAACATATATAAAATCTACCACACCTACTACAACTCTTTTGCAATTTTTCAAACTATGTTTAGTATAAGTAAATAGCTATAAATACAACACTGTAAATCAACTATAATTCAATAAAATAAAGTTTTTTTAAAAAGAGATAAGAAACAAACAAGCAAAAATAAATAAATAACTAATAGCTATGACCTCTCTAACGTAAAATACATTTGATTTTCCTCAGGAAAAGACTGCATAAAACAATCAGATTTCTCCTATTATGTGAATCAAAAAATGGCATGTAACTTTATGCTATCAAATGCAAGGTCCAGAAAAGGAAATCAATTTAAGTCATAAGCAGGCAGCCACAGTATCATGTAAGAATAATGTGCTTCAGAATTACCAGAAATCATAAACTGTACTACAAACTAACTGGTCATCTCCTCCTATTAGATTACATACATAAAGTATTGTTGGGAGATCTGTAACTCAGGCAGTAAAGAGAAAGATGATGCTTACAATGTGAAGAAGGCTGGAGGTTTAAAGAGAACAAGACCCTTTCCCAAAAGAATATACATACCTTAATCTTCCAAAGAGAAATCCTTGAACTTCATCAATAGGATCATTTTCACCAATCACTGTGGTGTTAACTTCAGTTCCTACAAAAGCACAGCAAATACATGTCTGATCACTCAGATTAGAAATAAAAATATTAATTTCATAAAATTTGAAAAAAATTTGAAACACCTGAAAGTATAATAGCATTTAAAATGTTGAATACCTCAACTAACATAGTGGTTAACAAATACACACAATAAATGTGTTTTTGATATATCCTGTGTTCCTGGATAAAGAAAGAATGTGTTTTTCCTTAAACTGTGGAAATTTTTACATGTTAAATATTTCAAAATTAATACCTTTAAAATTATGAATAATGGATTTTTCAATATCAAAATTCTGAGGAATTTGCAACTAGGCAACTTAATCCTAAATATAATTATTGAGGACAGGATAATGAAGTACTAGGTTATCTGCCATGTACCAAAACCAATCATTTTTACTTTTAAAACAAGCTCAAAATACATAAAAAGATTACGCATAAAACTTGTGGAAATAATGAATTCAAAACCCTAGAATATTACAACAGCAAGTATCCACAGTAAACTGTTCAAGTGCAGAAAATAATATAAAAACATGAAACAGTTTGTTAATTATATGATAGCTTAAGATTTCACACTGGGTCACAAATTAATTACTATTTGTGAACTACCTATCATCAATAACAATAGCTACTACTTCCTGAACTCTTTTGTGAAAAAAACTTTGTTAAATTCTTTACCTCTACATCTTATTTTCTCCTCAAAAATACTTTAAGAGGCATATATCATTATCTGAACTCTATAGAGGAAAAAATTAGGACCTAAAGAATTTGTCACCCAACTCAGATATAACAGAACCAAGATTCACACATAGGTTCATAATACTCCTAAATCTATTCTTTTCCATTAAAGAAACAAATTCACCTTTAACTCACATTTAAAGAAAAGAAAACACATTGGTCTTAATTTACAAATTCACCTTTCACCTGAGTATCATCCTTGGCCTTGTACTCTGTGCTCTTTATGGCCAACTCCACACCATAGCCAGAGAGGTAAACAGGCTCCTTCCTGGGATTCTGCAAGCAGAGCAAGTATTCCACCATCACTACTCAGCTCTCCATGCATTCCCACCTAGCTCTTTATGCATCACAGCATACAGAGCCTGACCATGTTAATGTCACATAGCCATCACCTAGGATTACACACTCAAAACATGCTTGAACTTCCATGGAAATCCTTAGATTGTGGATCCTGCCACAAGTGTGAGAATGAGAATTCCAAGGTAGAAACAAAACCAGATGAAGGGGGCTTCCCTGGTGGCGCAGTGGTTAAGAATCTGCCTGCCAATGCAGGGGACACGGGTTCGATCCCTGGTCTGGGAAGATAACACACGCCGCAGAGCAGCTAAGCCCCTGTGCCACAACTACTGAGCCTGTGCTCTAGAGCCTGCGAGCCACAACTACTGAAGCCCGCGTGCCCTAGGGCCGGCGCTCTGCAACAAGACAAGCCATCAAAATGAGAAGCCCTCGCATCACAACAAAGAGTAGCCCCCACTGGTCACAACTAGAGAAAGCCCGCCCGCAGCAACAAAGACCCAAGGCAGTCAAAAGTAAATTTAAAAAAAACAAAAAAAATGAAAAAAAACAGATGAAGGGATAGTGGAAAGGGCAAAGGTCACCAAACCATGTGAAGAAATGGAGAAAACAAAAAAGCAGTTCTGGAACCTACACAGGGTTGAAAACTGGTGAGGTTTCAAATCTAGAGGTGCTTTGTTGAGACCGTGTGTGTAAATATGTGTGTGTGTGTGTGTACATTTTTTTTACTGACTTTAAATGTCTTCAGGCAGGGTTTGTGCTGACCTAATGTCACAGGCTTACCATCATCCTGAATGAGGATGGCCCTTTAAATACCAGCAATAGGGACTTCCCTGGTGGTCCAGTGGTTAAGAATCCACCTTCCAATGCAGGGAATGAAACGCAGGTTTGATCCATGGTCGGGCAACTAAGATCCCACGTGCCACGGGGCAACTAAGCCTGTGCACTCTAGAGCCCACGCGCCACAACTAGAGAGAAGCCCACATGCCCCAACGAAGAGCCCACGTGCTGCAACAAAAGATCCTGCGTGCCGCAACTAAGACCTGACACAGCCAAATAAATAAATAAATATTTTTTAAAAAAAACAAAAACAACCAGCAATAGAGCAGGGTGGGGGGGAGGGGGAGTGTCCAAAACTGGATATTGATAAATCTGTTTCTGCTCACATAAATTTTCATTTAAAATTTTTATTTTACTTTCCCATGGACTTAACATCCAATATTTACTGAGCTTCATATGACACAGAAACTTTAAGGGTCAACAATCTTTACATATAAATATTTTAAATGCTAAATGCCACACAAGGTTTCGAAAGCTTAATTTTAAATCAATTCTGCCTGATTTTACCTCTTTAGAAATCCTCCTTTTTCTATCAAATGAAAAGATGCCAAAAAGAAAAAAAAAAGGGTTTGGAAAGGAAGTGAATTCAAGAATCAGTTCCATAGTATGATGACCATATTAAATCTGGACCAAATTAAATATAATTTACATGGTTCATTTTGAAATAGAACATAGGGAATTCCCTGGCGGTCCAGTAGTTAGGACTCTGTGCTTTCACTGCCCAGGGCCCCGGGTTCAATCCCTGGTCGGGGAACTAGGATCCCAGGAGCCGCATGGCATGGCCAGGAAAAAAAAAAAAAAAATCAAAGCTGAAATAGAATGTCAATTTTATACAGCCATTTTTTAGGCATATTGTTTTACATTTCTTCAGAAAGGCAAGCAAAGGACCTCCTATGTGCAAATAACATTTGATAAAAGTATTTCACTTCCCCAAAAAGTAGTTCAAATCATTTTATAAAGGGGGAAATTATTAGCTGAAGTGCTAAGGTTGTAGTGGGCAAACTAATATTTAAAATATAACAGTTATAAAGTAAGTCAATACTTACAGATATATAATGTCTGAATATGTAATTGATTTTGCCCGCACTGCTTTTTGATACAAGTTGTCGGTGCAACTTATAAAACTCCTCAGAGCCAATCTCAGAGTAGAAAATAACCACTGAGCTTTCAGGATTAGATGAGGGATATCTGTGATCTCCTTTGAACAATAAAGGTTTTGGTCTGAAAATAAATATTAAAAGCTTAAAACTGTTAACTTAAAAAAGCTTTTAAACATTAAAAACAGTACAAAATGAAGCTACAGCAATGATAATTTAAGCAAACATTATAAGCATCTTAATATAAAGAGTATCACAATCTTAAATAGTTTTCAGTTAGTAAGAATATGAAAACAAATAAAACAGGTATGAGTCTTATTTGTTCATAAATAAAATTAACGAATGTACATTATATAAATACTAACCTTAAAATATAGACTTTGACTAATAATTGTTACCAATTTCTAGAGCAGGGGGTAAAAAAGCCAGAAAAAGGATACACATCCAGCCTTCATAGTACTAAAACTTCAGTAATTATTCTACCATATAAATAGAATGTAATTACCTTTTTATCTGAAGACCTAAGTGCAAATAATGCAAAAAAGCAGAGGATAAATCTAAGCGTATAACTTCCCAATTACAGCATCTCCCTCCTCTATAATTTTTACTATTATGATCATCCTACTACTGCATCTAAAATTTAGGTTATCCTCATAAATTTTAAAACTTCCCCCCCTCAAGAAAACTTCTCTAAGAATGACATCAAGATATTAGTAGATCTTAATGCACAGACTTTATGACCTACCAATCCTTCTTAAGGAGGTACACCTACACGTACTAAGTGGAAAATGCCCCTTATAAAAATAAACCTACCTACATGTAAAAATTTATAACCACAGAAAAAAGTATAATAGGATATATGCCAATCCATTAAAAATGGTTACCACCTCTCAGAAAAGGAGACATTATCACTCTTTTCTTTATAAAGGTCTGCATTATTGTAACAAATTAAAGAAAGAATTTTTCAAGTCAGTCAATTTTGTTTTCCCCAAGGAAACAGCACTTTACCATGCAGCCAATTTTGAATGTCCATACCTCACCCCAAGACAGCTGAATGCTCACTGAGTTTCTGGTTATCACCCTGAGGAAAAAGCACTCATACCATTTGGTGGGCAGAGGACAGGTGCTAAGCAGATAATCTCACTAAAGAAGAATTTCCCCACCTAAAATCCCTCCTGGCACTTCTGGTAGAGTAGGGCAATATCACAGAGAGAGATCACTGTTATACAATTTATAACAGCATTAGAGGATGTATGGAGGGGTTATTGCCCTAGGCAGACAGCAAGAGGTACCTACTGTTATTTGTCCACCACAGGAAACCTACCTTTAAGCAAAAATTCAGTCCACTGATTACCAATTTAATATTCAAATTAAGCTTGCAATTATCTTAAATAGTCTCCTTTGTCTGAAACTAATACTATCCTGAGAGATCATTATCATTAATATCATTACTCCAGGCACTGGCTTTAATACACAGAATATTCTTTACTAAGCTGATGACAAAGCCTATGTAATCTCTCCGATACAGTCATTACTAAGTAACAATAACAGTAAGTACTCTTATTAGCTCTATTCTGAAACAAGATGAGGAAAGAAAGGTTATGTAATTTGCCTAAATTCACAAAACTATTTTAAGTGATGGAGCTGGAATTTAAATCTAGTTGGTCCTGGTTCCAGAATTCACATTCTAAACCACTATACCTACGGACTAAAAAACCCATATGAAAAATCAGACAGTGGACCTGATATAGAAGAAAGCACAACGAATGCATGACATTTAAATAAAGAAACACACAATCTACCTTTCAGAAGCTGTTAGTAGAAGAGTCTCAAGGGTATCAAAATCACAAGTCCTCTTTCCATGCACTGAAAAAAATGAACTACATCCTTCTGGTGGAGGTTCATCAGCTGCTATCTGTCATTTAAGACACAAGACATTTTTTAAAATAACTTCTAACTAAAAACAAGATAAAAACATGAATATTCTAAATAGGTAATAAAATGATAATAAAACAACATCAGTAAAAGCAAAAATTAACATCTACCGAACACCCATTATGTGACAGAAAGAGCTTTATGTTTCACTGCTTTCTTTGTATTATTTCATCTAGTTCCTCCCAATATCATTCCATGAGGTAGGTGTTATTATTATCCCCAAAACAGAACTTTAAAATTCTATCTCAGAAGACATCAAAAGGTATCCAGGGGGGGACTTCCCTGGTGGCACAGTGGTTAAGCATCCGCCTGCCAATGCGGGGACACGGGTTTGAGCCCTGGTCTGGGAAGATCCCACATGCCGCGAAGCAACTAACCCCCTGCGTCACAACTACTGAGCCCCTGAACCTAGAGCCCGTGCTCTGCAACAAGAGAAGCCACCGCAATGAGAAGCCCGCGCACCGCAACGAAGGGTAGCCCCCGCTCGCTGCAACTAGAGAAAAGCCTGCGTGCACGCAGCAACAAAGACCCAATGCAGCCAAAAATAAATAATTTTTTTAATGTTTAAAAAAAAAAAAAAGATATCCAGGGAACACAGTATGTACCTTGTAGAAAACCAAGCTTACAAATGTCAATTGTAAGTGTCAAAGTATAACAATGCAGTCCTAATTGAGTATAATACGCAGATTAATGTGAAGCCCCTCCCTGAAACAGAAAGAATGACACTGAATCTAAAAAACCAACGGGGCCTAAAAAAAGAGTACAGATGGAAAGGTAAAATTATCCAAGGAGCACACTAAGATATTCAAAGGAAAGGCTGAATGAGACGTGGGGTATGTTTAGAGTGAAATGCAATAACGCCCAGGCACAATGAGATAAATCCACCTGCAACTTAAACGAGAGGCACAGTGAGAAGCATGAGTGTATAGAGATGGGGAAAGGAAAGGACATAATGACAAGGCCTGGGTACGCACTGATGTCATTTATGTAACATATTCCTACTGAATGTCCTTTTCTACTGCTGGAATACAAATAATTAAGAACAGATGAGGAGAAATGGAAAGCTTGCTATGAAAAATTAATATTAAAACTTTCCATTACATTTTTCTTCTTTTTTGTAAATTATTACAAAACTTACAAACTTGTGTTTGTAAGAAGAAAGAACAGTACAATAAACCCCTATGTACCCATGACCCAGCTTCAATAATTATCAATTCATGGCCAATCTCATTTCTTCCACCTTCCTACCACACTCCATTGGATCATTTCGATACAAGCTCCAAATAGCATTTCATTTATAGTGTTTCACTATGTGTCAATAAAACACAGAGGTGTTTTGTGTTTTTTTTTTTCTGGCCAGCCTCACGGCTTGCAGGATCTCAGTTACCCGACCAGGGTTTGAATCCAGGCCACGGCAGTGAAAGCCCAGAATACTAACCACTAGGCCATCGGGGAACTCCCAAAACAGAGAGATTTTTTAAAAAAACATACTACCATTAATTATCACTTTTTTAAAAAGTAATACAATTCTGTATTGATGGCCACCGGCAGCATAGTTTTTCAATCTTCCCAAGCTCTCCCATAAAAACAAAGCAAAAATGAAAACAAAAACCAGTGGATCACATTTATGACAAAACTAGGTGGAAGGAAATCCCCATGATTCAAAACACAAAAATGACCTGCGGTTATCAGAGGCCATGGAAGCAGAGGGAAACTGCAGAGATTCTGATGATCCTGAAAACAAGAAAACCCCAAAACAGCCAAAAGGTTTTCACTGGAAAGTATGGTAGCCCAATGGGTCTTGTTTCACCTAGTACAGGTAAGCACAAGGCAGTCTGACCACTATGAACTCATAACTCACAGGCTAGGACTCCCTTCTAGGAAAGGGCCCCACTCTACGGAGAAACTGTTGAGGGCAGAATAAAACTCAAATAGGACAGAGATAAAAGCCAATAAAAGAAAAAGTCCAAATATAAAAGTGCAAGAGGGGAACAGAGTCAGGAAATTTCAAAAAGCAAGCTACCTTTTTTTTAAAGCCACCCTATTTTAACATAACATAAAATCAACAGAATAGGGAACCATGCCAACCTCCAAAAGTTAAGGAAAACTAATTTCACATCAAATTGAGCAGAAAAAGTCTCAGTGTCAAATCCCATACAAAGCTATTGTAAGAAAAGGGGAGAGGGGAAGAACAGAGTAACACCCTTATTCTTACAGACAAGTGCTGTACAAGAGAAATTTCTGTAATGATAGCAATCTATTGGGAATTCCCTGGTGGTCCAGTGGCTAGGACTCAGCACTTTCACTGCCAGGGCCCTGGGTTCAATCCCTGGTCGGGGAACTACGATCCAGCAAGGCCCTTGCTGGGGCCAAAGAAAAAACAAAATGTATAGGGCAAACAGTGTAAGTTATTCAACAGAAAAGAAAGGGATAGAGGGAGAACCTATAAATTAAGAGACCACCCACCCCCCAAAAAAATTAATAAATTTTTTAAAACTGGGCAAGACTAAACTCTATTGTTTGGAGATGAATTCTTGGGCAATGAAATGTGTTTTTTTTAAAAAAAAAAAACAGCAAATGATTCCAACAGAAGAAAGTGATTCCTTTTGAAGGGCAAAAGTCAGCCATGATGGGGACACAGCACATGAAGGGCTTCCATGGTGCCTGGCTAAATTCAATTTCTTGACCCGGGTGAAAATTACAAGAGTGCTCACTTCGTAATAATTCTTTATACTGTATATTTCTTGTGAGTCATTTTCTATGCTGGTTTCATTTCAGAATTTTAAAAAAGGTTTTAAAATTAACATTTCTTTTATACCAAACATACAATCAGTATACACACCTTTGATTCTCTTGCTCTCTATTTTTTACAAGTTTGTTCAACTCAAAATCCAACAAGGGGCTTCCCTGGTGGCACAGTGGTTAAGAATCCGCCTGCCAATGCAGGGGACACGGGTTTGAGCCCTGGTCCAGGAGGATCCCACATGCCGCGGAGCAACTGGGCCCGTGCACCACAACTGCTGAGCCTGTGCTCTAGAGCCTGCGAACCACAACTGCTGAGCCCGAGTGCCACAGCTGCTGAGGCCCACGCACCTAGAGCCCGTGCTCTGCAACAAGAGAAGCCACCCAATGAGAGGCCCGCGCACCGCAACGAAGAGTAGCCCCTGCTCACCACCACTGGGGAAGAGCCCACGCACAGCAACAAAGACCCAATGCAGCCAAAAATAAAAATAAATAAATAATTTTTTAAAAAAAGATCCAACAAGATCCACACATTGCATTAAGCTGACACCTTTTTATAGTCTCTCTTGAAGCTCCTCCTTGCCTCTTTTCTTTTCCTTTTAACTTACTTATTGACAAAATCAGATCATTTTACTACAAAGCTTTCCTCATTCTAGCTTTTCCTGACTGTATTCCTGTGATATTGTTTCACATTTCCTATCTGCTGTATTTCCCGCGAACTGCTTTTAGATCGACAGGCTATGATCACACTCAGGGTTAACTGGTTTAGCAAAAACTGTATCACCTCTCTCTTCAGCTGTGTTGTATAAATAAAGTCTGGTATTCAGTTTTTTTGTGTAGATATTTTATTTTTCCTTAAATGAAAATAAGTGCAAATTATATGTTTTATAATATGTTATTTGAAGACTTAACATCATCAATTTTGCTTATTATTTATAAACAAATTGTAAATCCTAGACAATTTCAAGTAGAAAAGGTACAGTTCTGTAACGCAATGCCAGGACAACTGCAATACAGCCGATCAAGATATGCAACCACTAAAGAATACTGTCATGTGTAAGCACTGAACTTACCTGCTGGAAGGCTTGAATTGTCGCTGAGTAGGAGTGAAGAGACAGACAAAATTTCAACAGATTCTGCTGTAGTGGTGATAGAAACTGAAATGCAACTTCCAATATTGCATGATAATAGGAATAATCAGTACCTGTCAGGAAGAACATTAACCAAAATAATTCTATATGACTAGAGGTATCCAAATAAGATAGTTCATAAAGTATAAAGCTGTGTTACAAAAGCATACTGATTGCAAAATGTTACCACTATACTGTCCTGAACTGCTGTCAAATGCTTAGAATTCCTTGGAGTACACCATGCAATTGGACTTTTCTTCCCTTTGTTCAGACTATTCCCTCTCCCTGGACTGCAATTCTCCCACTTACCTGGATGACTCACTCCTACTTTCTTCCTCAGGAAGAATTCAGCTGAGAGAGCACCTATTCCAGGGAGGCACCGCCTATCCCTACCCCATGCCTCACTGGACTAAGTTCAACTCTTCTTTGCTCCCATACATTTCTTTGCTTACCTCTTTCACTTAGCACATCATTTACTCATTTACCTATTTACTAACTGCCCCTCCCAAAGAGCCTTTGGGCCCCCAAAGCCCGAAACTATGACTTGTCTGTGAATCCACAGTGTCTGCATATGTTATCTATTCAAATAACCCAACAAGATGGAGCAGTGTGATGAGGAGGTACAAGATATTAAAGGATACTAATGAAACTGTAGTTTGGGGAGAAGCATTAAAACAACTGGAACACATTACCTGAGGGGAAAAAACCGCATGTACCAGTATGAAAAAATCCCCAGGATATATTAAACGAAAAGCACAAGGTACAAAACAATGTATATAGTACACAATTTCTTTTTACTCTTAGAAAGAATAAGAAATAGGAATACATACTTATGTATTTATTGTAAAAAAGAAAAAAAACACTGAAGGCTAAACAAATTAATTTAAATGGTTATAAAAAGCCAAGAGAAACAGGAGGAACAAAATTTTTCTGTGTATAGCCTTTTGTATAGCTTTGACTTTTAAATCACTATTATCTATTCCAAAAAGAAATTTAAGAAAAATATTTAACATTTAAAAAAGCAAAATGTAAAAGGTTCTATATGGCATTAGCACCTTCTAAGAAGAAAAAGAGATCAGAAAGAAATATCTTAAAATGTTGCCAAAATGTTAATGGTGGCTATCTTTGGGTGGTGGGACTATGACTAGTCTTTCAAACAAAATGTTTAACGTACTTTTTATGGTCACTTCTGAGAATTCACACTCCCCTAATTTTAACCAGGAACACATTAGCATTTATATTGAAGAAATTTCATTTTAAATGTCAGAGTTCAAAATTCATTACAAAACTCACTTTGACAAATTTGTTTTATGAAATCATAAACTAAAATGATTTTTTGATAACTCAATTCTAGCTGACTCCAAATTATGTAACTAAAGCTTACAAATTATGTAACCAAAGCTTGTTCAAAACTTTTATGCACTTAAATCATGAAAAAAGATTCAGACTTGACTTTTTAAATATGTATTAATTTTTAAATATCATAAAGTTAAAAATCAGTTAGTCAAATATTAACAGCAGTCACATAATTTTTACACATTTTCTCTTCACCAAGGACTTATGCCTGTCAATGTAATACTCAAGGTTTTAACTACTCATGTATCAGCATCTTTGACTATTAATGTTCATACTCTATGTAGCTTATATTGAATTGGAAAATGTTTGTGAAAGCTCATCAAAAACTGTAAACAAGTGATAGAGTTTACCTTGTCATTAATTTGACACCCTGACACTCCAGTTCTGCATGTGGCTGGCATGCATAATGGAAAACATTCTGGATGGCACTAACTTCATGATAACAAACTTAACAGATAATAGATCAGTTGTATAATTAGTTCATAACAGAAGAAAGTGAATCAAATCTGATGGTTATTAAGTAAATGCTAAATGATTTTAAATGAATTTGACTTCCACAAAATATTCATGTAGCACTTTCAATAAAAGAACACAAGAGAACAAAAACAAGGGGAGAAACAAAAACAAAAACAAAAATCAAAGGTAGCTCTTATCACCAAAGTTATAAACTTTTTCAAAAATAAGTACTAGTTTGTGTTGACTCTGCTGGCTACCATCACAACTCTAGTCATTAAAGATAAAAATGTATTCCATTAACTGCCATGCCACACATACTCTGAAAGAGATCAATGTTTCTAACATATTCCCAGACACCGAAGTCAAAGAAGCATTTGCTTCAATTTTACCGTGATGATCTGATGATCCAATATTTTGACTGGCTTCTACAAAATTCCAAAATTTCTCTTGACTGTCTTCTGCTAAAAACTCACTGAGAGAAAAGGGGGAAATATCAGAAATAAAACAACTTAATGAAATCTTCTAATATAAGCTATATTACTAAGGAGAGTAAAAATCGATTTTTAAGTTACCATATGTCCAAAGCTTGGCTTTTATTTGGTAATATATATTACACACGAACATGTATAACATATATTTTCTAGTGATAAGCAAGTCTTACTAGCTTATTAGCTGTTAATGATTAGCTTCGTAGTTTCTTCACTTAAGAGCTTGACAGGCACCCCTGAAGAAGCCTAGAGTAATGGAAGTGCTGTAGCAACAGGGAAGGCCCCGTACAAAGAGAGGCCCTGGAGTCTCCCTGGGAAGACGCCGTCGCAGCAGCAGCAGCAGGAGACACGGGCAATTCTAGTGCTCGCTCTGCTCGCTCATTTCCTGAAACCTTTTGCAAAGAACAAAAAAATACGTTTTTGCCTAAGTTTCTCCCGAGGAAAACATGGACCCCAGAAAAATTTCTAGGAGACTAAAGGCAGTGTGTCGTAATCTTTTTACATCCACAAATCTAAATTTTCAAAATCACCAAGTATTAGTTGAAAGTTAGCACTGATTTAATAAAACCAGGTCTTAGAACTTAATGCCATCTTAATTTTTTCCTTGACTTTACACTACTGTACTGACCTAAAGTAAAATGGCTATTCTACATTTCCCTGCATCCAAGAGCCTAAAATCCCTTAAAAGAAAATGCATGTACTAACTGAATGATTCATGTAAATCGGTCATCTTCTCCTCCAAGGCATACCAATGCAGTGGTGGTCTTTCCCTGTCTGAAAGCAAACTACAGATCTGGATCTCAGCTTACCTAGCCAAAGGAAGACTTTCCCATTATTTGTCAACACTGGGCTGTACAATTCTCACTCTACTCCACAGCTAGACATAGAAATATGGCAACATAAGAAACATTTCCTGGTAATGTACAGCTTCTCTAAAAATAGGTTTCTGAAAATACCCATTATCATAATCTATTAAATTATTTAGTGCCTGCTTGCATGTGGCATTTTCTAGGCTTTCGAGTAACTGACATAGACATCATACCAACCTTATAATAGCTTATAGTCTAAGAAAACAGGTACTAAAACAGATAGATTATGATATGCAAGTAAATGCTTTGTATTCTTTGTAAGAATACAAAGTGAATCTTAGCTTAGATTCCTACAGAGGCCATATGCACATAAATATATACTTTTCATATAATTACAGGAAAACTTCTTAAACATATATTCTTTCTCACCCCACTGCATAAATTAGTCTTATAACGTCTAAGTGTCAAACAGCCTTAAGAAAATTAATTACCAGATCCACTGAAGTAATCCATGGAAGACAGGAACAATACAAGTTATTATTAAAAGAAACGCTGCCATTTGTTTATAGTATGCTTAAGTTTGTTTGCTTTTTGTTTTAAATTGTTTTTTTAGCTTCTGATACCTGAGTAAAATATTGATAAAACTTCCACAGAATAAAATATTGATAGTTTTACAGATGACATTATACGATGTCTGGGATTTGCTTTAGAATATTTTAGCGGGAGAAGATAGGAGGGTGGCGGTGGTGACAGTTACTGGACTCAAGTTGACAGCACTAAAACTGGGTGACAGGCAGAGGGGGGGCACGTTATACACATACCTTTCTCTCCACTTAAAGCCTGTTAACTTTCCTAAGGGCACAGAGCTAGTAAATCAAAAATCTGGGATTTACATTCCAATCTCAATCACGCAAATCTATCATGCTGCATTCTCAGGCCATTATAGTATCTCAATAAATGATTGTATAAGCACTCAACAAATGATTGTTTCAACTTTAATAACAGAACTTTATTTACACAATATTTCTGTTAGTAATGATAGCTGCTCAAAATATACTCAGAGCTCTACTTCAATTAAGTATATATCACTTCATGGACAACCAGAAAGCTACAAACCCTTCATTAGCATCAGGTCCAACCTAAAAATACACACAGGGGACTTCCCTGGTGTCGCAATGGTTAAGAATCCACCTGCCAATGCAGGGGACACGGGTCCGATCCCTAGTCCAGGAAGATCCCACACACCGCAGAGCAACTAAGCCCATGTGCCACAACTACTGAGCCTGCGCTCTAGAGCCTACAAGCCACAACTACTGAGCCCACAAGCCACAACTACTGAAGCCCACACGCCTAGAGCCCGTGCTCCACAACGAGAAGCCACCACAATGAAGAGTAGCCCCCGCTCGCCACAACTAGAGAAAGCCCACGTGCAGCAACAAAGACCCAACACAGCCAAAAGTCAAATAAATAAAATAAATAATTTTTTTTTTTTTTGTGGTACACAGGCCTCTCACTGTTGTGGCCTCTCCCATTGCAGAGCACAGGCTCCAGACGCGCAGGCTCAGCGGCCATGGCTCACGGGCCCAGCCGCTCCGCGGCATGTGGGATCTTCCCAGACTGGGGCACGAACCCGTGTCGCCTGCATCGGCAGGCGGATTCTCAACCACTGCACCACCAGGGAAGCCCTAAAATAAATAAATTTATTAAAAATTTTAAAAATAAAAATACACACAAGAATAGTTTTAGTCCCTAAGGGCCAGAAGCAAGGAAGACAAAATGTCTGTATTAGCTACATGCCTCGATGTGTGGAAAAAGATTCTGTCCCTTCACCCTCCCCACAATGGACAGTGCTGTGACCCACCATCAATGTCTGCCATGGACCCAGGAGGGAAGGAGAGTGGCCTCAGCTAGCTCTGGAGGTGAATATAGAGTAGTTTCAAAAAAGCACAGCAGTGTTTTTGAGTTGCCTACACGCCCCATTTCCTTGGCAAACTGTTCGCAAATAGCCACAGAAGAGAAGTAAAAATAATGAACCAAAACGGCAAATGGCCAGGATATCATGAAAAGGCGCTATGTTTGTTATGGGTAAGTTGCAGTGAAGGAAACAGTTTACAATACTCACTTCACAGAGATCAAAGAAAGTGATCAACTAAGGCTGACAATTTCAGCATACTTTCTCAAAAGTCCATAAGTATATGCCATAAGACTCTTCTAAGACAATATACAAACACCAAGAAATTTGTTAGTGTAAGTGAGAGTAATGGGATGTAATCCAGTGAAGAATGTTAAGCAGAATATGGTAAAACATCCGTTACGGTTAGTTGCACAAAATTATTTAGAAAGTGATAGTAAATCTCAATGACTTAGGTTGACACCAGATAAATCATCCAAAATAAGATTAGCAGAAAGGAAGAAAAAATGTTCAGCTACAAGAGTCCTGGCTCAGGCAGTCGAGGACCTCACACGACCTTCAGACACTTCACTGTTACAACCATCAAGATCTAATAAAGCGTGGACATTTGAGGGGCTCAACCTAGTTATCAAATTAGTTATTATGACATCACTATGAAATACATGCAGTGGAGTTTGGGGGTTTCCGGGGGTGAGACAGGGTTGTTGGAGTTTTGTGGGGGGAGGGGGTTTGCCATTTTACTGCTGAGGAAAGGGAGGCACAGAGAAGTGATGGGAGAAAGTCTGTTCAGCACAAAGTCGGAGAAGCTCCTCAGCAAGTCAAGACGGGCTCCTACACGTCCCATGTTCCCACTGGCCTCTCCTCAATACTGTACCAAAGAAGGCTTTGCCTTAGAAGGCACAACTATCCGTAGACACTATCAACACAAGAGACTCTCCATTCACATCTTCCTAGGGATCAAGGGGAAGATGTCAGAAGATAAAATTAGACCACAAAGTTAACTGATATAACACAACAGTTCAAATTTCCAGCTGTATCAAATTCTGAAATTTACCAAATGCTTATGGTTCACCTACCTAAATGTATACTTTAGAAAGATTCTCTACAGGTCCTAGCTATATGTTATTTGAGATACAATAAAAATAAGTTTCCCTCTATAAACAAAAAACTGACTAAAAGAGAGGTATCTGGTTATATTTATATTACAAACACTAACTAAAATGAACACTTGGGTTAAAATCTCCCAAGAAATCATTGACTATATTGCATTTTATCAATTTTAAGACACTGTCAATTCTTTTTTCCAAGTTTGGGAGATCTTTTTTTCTTTGGCCGCGCCTCATGGCACGTGGGATCTTAGTTCCCTGACCAGGGATCAAACCAGGACCCCCTGCATCGAAGGCACAGAGTCCTAACCACTGGATTGCCAGGGAAGTCCCTGGGAGAACTTCTTCATTGAGAAACTGAGATGTATGTTTTCTTTTTTTCCTAAAAACGTATGTGTGGTTTCTACGATCCATCTACTAACTCCTTCTTAGGGTTCATTTGAGCTGTTGTCAAGTTTCCTTCAACTTTTATTTTCTTCTGTACTCCCCAGACCAGGGAATCTCTTCTAGTTTGAGAGATAACAGTGGGAAGCTTGATGTGATTTACTGCATATTTGCTATGCTCTAAATCCCTTCAAGGCCTAGGCCTTTGAAACTCATTTTCTGCACCAAGACCCTAGGAACAAAGCAGGATAGAAATGGCTATGTAGGGGATCAGGCAGACAGGCACTAATCATCTTCTAGAGTTTCTTGTAGCCCCAGATGGTACAGTCCCAGCAGAGGAGCACTAAGGCAGAGATGGGGTAGGAGACTGGGGTCCAGTTTGTTTCAGGAATAGCAGGATGAAATGCTGCCCAAAGATACTGTCAGTTTTAAGACATAACATTGTTTTATGAAACACCGAGTGAAAGATGCCACCAATTTTAAGATAACATCTTGATTTGATTAAATGCATCCTGATTTTGCAGATGCTACAACCGGATAAAATGTGGCCACTTTCTCAGCTTCCCCCTGCACTCTCTTATCTTGGGGTCTCCTTCCAAGTTCTTGGGAGGCATATGTCCTCTTCCCCCACCTTGCCAAGCTCTCTTCTCTTCCTTTTATTCAACACCTCTTAACACCTTCTTCAAATAAATAGAAAATTTCTTTTAAGTACAACTCTCTCTTCCCTTATTACCACATTTACCCTTTTTCTGGAAAATAACATAATAATATAACCAATTCAATATATTTGTCTAAAGAAATCCCTAAAGATCTCTATCATCCATTCAGTCCTAGCCTGCTGACAGATAGAGTCTGTGTTCTAACAACCTGTGAACAGCACACAAGCACAGTGCACACTGAATAAAGCTCTTACTAAATGCATATGATGAGAATCTCACTCCCTAAAAAGCTTCTGAATATTCTCTAGCAGAGCCTACATTTTCACTCAAACATGTGAAAGAAAAAAAATGTCTCTTACCTGGTTTCTAACAACAATGGAGTGGAAAACCATTTTGTTGTAAGAGAGGTTGTAATGGCTTTTGAATCTGCCTTTACTGAGGAAAACAGCCACAGTCCAGTGAGTACAGTCAGAAGGCCCATTTTATGGCAAACCCCTAGAAAGGGAAAAAAAAAAAAAGTTTCGCTACAAGGCAATGTTTAAACCTGAATCTTAATAATTAGAGATACAAAATAACATGACTATCACAGAAATAAAAATCCTTCCGAAATAGAACAGCACCTGCTATCTAGATAGTTCAGCAGATGTTTGCTGATGACTGACACACCACTAAAGGTGTGTTGTTCATTACACTCTCTCCTACAAAGGCTGTACTTCCTCTCCTGGGTGCCCATACCATACAGAGATATAAAAGTCAGCTGGTGGCCCAGCAGGTTGCACACAATCATACTTCATGAAGCAGGAGAGTAAATAAAGCTTAGACAGATGAAAACACAAATGAAAGGTGTTACAGGTTGAACTGTATTCCCCCAAAAAGATAGAGTGAAGTCCTACCCCACCCCAGTGCCTCAGAATGTGAACTTGTTTGGAAATACGGTCTTTACAGAGGTAATCAGGTTAAAATGAGGTCATCAGGGTAGGCCCTGGTCCAATGACTGGTGTTATTAAAAGAAAGGGGCGGGGCATGGGTGGGAATGTGGGCAGAGAGCCAGGCATGCAGCGGGAAGACAACATGAAGAGACACAGGGAGAATGCCTGGTAAAGAAGGGGGCAGACACCGGAATTATACTGCAAGCCGCAAACACCTAGGGCTACCAGAAGCTGGAAAAGGCTAAGAAAGATCCTCCTCTACAGATTTCAGAAGGAACATGGTCCTGTGACACCTTAATTTAGAATTTCTAGCCTCCAAAAATTTGTGAGGCAATAAACCGCTGCTCTAAGCCACCCAGTTTGTGGTACTTTGTTATGGCAGCCTTAGGAAGCTAATAGGGTGGGTCTCTAATGTAAAATCAAATATAGGTTCTGGAATGAGGAAACGTAAGAACTCAACAGATCCATCTAAAACATAAGAAAGTTGGGGTCACTAGTGAATCAGCAGGGCCACAGAATGCAGGCCTGCTAAATTCCCAGCAGCAGCCTCACCAAGCATGCCGAGATCCTTGGTGTCCACATCATTTCAGAAAAGGTCTCCGGCTGCAGACTTCTTTGATCTGTTTTTTCATCCCTGGAAGTCTGCCTAACAGAACCCTCATCAGACTTCCACTGTGATATAAAAAGTCAGCATCCAAGTTCCACCCATTTGAATGGGAACCCAAAGGGGACATGAATATGTGGGAAACACTAAACCAAACTTGTGCTTCTGAATGTTAAGGTCTGGTAAAGCTCACTCCAATTCCTCGACGCCAGTTATAATATAAACCTGTTGGGGAGAGACAGCCCATATACCGGAGCAACCAGTCAGTATCTTCCTTTTACAAAAAGCCTTATCATTTGTGCCAACATCTTGCTTCATATGACACACAGTATCTCTAAAGAACAATGGTCCAAAGAGAAATGAATTCTACCAAATAGAAAAGTTGCTTTTAAAAGAGTCTGAAGTTCGGGCACTGCCAGCTTCTTTGGGAAAAAAAAAAATTAATATGAACATCCTATTTATAAATAAACACTAAAAAAAATCAACATCGATAAAAACTAGGACTAACCAAACTAGACCTCTGACAATGAACCTGCTGGCCGTGATTCCTGGCTTGGGGGCGGGGATCAGGGGAGGAGAGGTGGAAGACGATGCAGGCCCCTCTTGGAATGTAGCAAAAGTTACTGCCATTTCCCGCAGTGGAGAATGCAAGGACCCAAATTTTACATACAATTTCAGCCCACTCAACTCTCTCCAACACTCTTCCCTGGAGGCCCATGGACGGTAGCCTCAGAAACCTACTCCTCATGATAGAACAAACACGGGTTAGCAAGAGGAAAAAACCTTTAGAGTCAGGCACCTGTGATCAATTCCTGAGTTTGCTACTTACTAGCAGTTTAACCACAGGCACCTTACCTGATAACTCCCTCGCCCTTAGTCTCCCACTCTCTAAAATAGGAATAACGGTGTCTGCCGCAACATGCACCGCCACCGAGTGAACTGAGAAGGCAATGTGAAAGTCACTTTGTAAAGTGTCAGGTACTACACCAGAACTGCTCCAGTTAAAATATGTAAGGAAGAGAAACTAGAAACTGTCTTCTAAATTACAGAATAATAACTCATCGTTATTACAAGGCAAAAATATGCCTTGGAAATATATCCTCTGTGGCTAGGAAAAAAAAAAATCAAAAAAATCCTCCCCCAAAGTCAATAAGTTTCTAAAGCGGAGACAGCACATATGAACTATGTTCAAGCAGTATGAATGCTACAGCTATGTTGACCATTTTTCCTGAAGGGACCCAGACGTGTAATCCCTCAACAGTGGTGATTCCAGATGAGAAATTAGATGCCGCTGCACAGTACTCCCAGGCCGAGGGCATGCACAGAGTGGGGAGGGGACAGGGAAGGACCAAAGACCCGAGGAAACACCAACACTTACAGAGCAATTACTCCGGGCGAATCACTCTGGACAGCGCCACTGCCAAGCGCTCTGCAAACGCATTACCCAGCCCTTCCACACAAGGCCCCAGGAGACTGCAGTTCCCGAGGGGGGCAGCCTCGTCCACTTTGCCCACCAGAGCCAACAGCGCAGGGCCTGGCAAACAGCAGGTAGTCCATAAATACGCTGCATAATGCGTGAAACACTATCATCCCTACTTGAAAAATAAGAAAATGGAAGCTCAGAGAGGCTAAGTAACTTGCTGGACTAATAAAAAGCAATGTTTGGAACCCACATCTGCCTGTTTTCAAAAGTTCCACAATACCATGCTCTCTGCCCTGGTCCTCTGGCTTTAAGAAGGGCTAAGAATTCATACTGTGTAGACCCAGAATGAGCAAAGGACTTTATTAAAAGACCCAAGGCAAGTCCAGGGATTTCTAGGGGCAGAGTCCTTGGGACCCAGGTGGCTGAGAGAGGTAGCACTTCAACTTGAAACCAAGGGTGTGAGCCTGAAGTTGGGAGCAAACCAAACCAAGCAACCAGCCTGAACAGATCCATACTTGGGCTGGCTCTGGGGACTGAATGTGAGCTCCTCACACACAGGGAGTTTTATCGGTCACAGTCACATGCCCAGCATAATGCCTGGAACACAGGAGGCACTCAAAATAAAATAAACACAGATTTGTTCATTAAGGGATGAATGAAAGCCACTGGAAGAAAGGGATGTGGCACCAAGAATAAAGAAGCTACAAAAAGCCTAAGACTTAAGAAGGGTGAAAATGAAAACTCTACGTACCATGACTCACCCAGAGATCCCCCTGCCCTGTTTTAAAGAGACAGAGAATTTCTGGGGCACAGAACAGCATCAGTAGAGATAGGAAAGAGAGGAAAGCTACACATTAAAGAAGAGCTTTCCCACCCCCAGACCCCACATCCTTGATACCACAGGTAACACCAGAGGAAAAGGTTGTCCAGAGAAGTAGAAATAAGAACGTCACTGAGTGGCCTTTTGTTTGAGGATGGCTTCATTCTATGAGATCCCTTATCACTCTGACCCTCTGACCTTAAAAGAAACCCTTAAAAGCTGTGAAATAACAGCTGTCAGCATCTGCAGCGTGGCACTGCATGATTATAGGCATCACGCTTCCAGCATGATGGGTAAATTAAAAACAGTCTTTAATAGGTTCTATGCCCAAAAGATTCATCTGTAAGACCTAGTGTGTGGCCCGGTTTCTTTAGTTTAAAGACACTATCTCTTGCTCATTTATCAAAAATATTAATCAAAATTATATTATGGCAAATGTTTTTCACTTTTGGAAAACAGAAGAGGCATAAAATTATAAATCATCATCAACTTTTTCTTTTTCCATTTTTAAACTGAAGAAAATAGCTAACAAACTCAAAAAAAACTTGCAGGGTGCAAGTTAATAAGTAGCCATCCGAGTTTCAACATATATAACAGCGAGGAAAAATAACAGGAAGTACCCTTCTTGAGAAATAAATTTACTTCTGAAAAAATTAAACTTAATATACACTTATACCTATTAGCAAAACCCATTTGCTGTGAACCACATACATCCAATTTCCGGTTAAAATTAGATACTATACATGTAATATGAAAATGATCGCAAGTAACTGGAGAAAACGTCTAATGGTATTTTCTCCATAGTTCCATTTATTCTCCTCAACTTAAATATGCACTGTGAAGATGCCCTACTACTGTACAAAGCAACGTTTATTTCCTTCAATAAAAATGAGTTTCAGCTAAGTTTAACAAAAGCAAGTCAAAGGCTGCAATCAACCCAAATTTTGTGTTGTTGTCATGTAGCGATTTAAAATGTCTTCAAACATCACACAGTGAAGTTGGCGGGCCAAGTACACGATGAATGAATGTTTCCAATATAGTGTAACACAGTAAGGCATGAGACCCCAGGACTTCGAATGAACAAAATATGCTAGTTCTCAAATCGGGCAAGAAATGCAAAACGATCTAGAGATTCTGGCCAAGGAACACGAAGAGCTCCCACCCATAACTTATTGGCGATGTACGCAGATCTTTCTCTTCTGGCAGGTCCCACACTAAAAGTGAAACCGGATCATCCAATTTTCAGCCACCAGATCCTCGTATTAAATGTAAACGGAACCAATATTCATCACCCGAATTCATTTTAGGGAAAAGAGAAATCTATAAAAAGATCCATTCGTTCTCCAACCGGAGTCCTGCAAACTGATGGTTCTCGGCCAATTTGGGGTCAGGCTTGGACGAAATTCACGTTAGGGCACTTCCCCCACCTCCTCCGTCTGCACTTGGGCACACGGGTCTCGAAGCTCTTCAATGGAGGCTCAAAACGGCTAAGAGCCCGCGACCACCCTCGCAGAGACCGTATGTGCCCAGAGGACACCGAGGGACAACTCGGGGGACTCGCAAAGAAGGGGAGGGCTGGGATACAGGAGGGGAAACTGAGTCAGGGAAGAAACGGAAGCTCAAGGTGACCGGGACACAAGGTGGCCTCGCTCCCCAGACCCTCTCTCCGACAGCGAGAACTCCCCACGCGCCCCCCCCCAGGGGTACCTGTCACCGGCCGCGCAGCGGCAGCACACGCGCCGCCCGCAGCCCCTTTCCAGTCCATGCCGGGGCCGCGCTTCGTCCACGACTGCACCTGCGACAACGCCGGGGCGGGGCGGCGCAGCGGCGGAGCGGCAGCAGCTGCGCCAGTGAGCGGCCTACACGCGCCTTTCCCGTGGCTCCGCTCGCAAGCCGGCCTCGCAAAGATAGAGCCCAGCCGCCGACCGCCCTTTACTTCCGCTTCCTACTGACTAGAGACGGAGGACTTCCGGCTACCGAGTCGCGGCCGGAGCCGCCCAGAGCGCCACTCGGCCGCCATCTTACATCCGATGAGGTTCCGCGTCTCTCCTTGCTCTCTGCAGTTCAGTGTGTTTAGGCAGGCGTCGGTCTTCGAGGTCGTGGGTTCTCGTAAAGGGGGACAGCTGAGACCCAGAAGCTTTACCACATGGTGAAGCTGGGTTGGGGTTTCATATTTTTTCTGTCTTGGGGAGCTTTAGCGTCTACTTCTTTAAAACATTCTATTAAAAGCACTGTTGCACAGTATAGGAGAAAATGACTCACTGTTCCGGAACACCTTAGACTTCATCTTAAACCGTAAATTTTGATAGCTTCCGTTCCAGGTGATAGGGACAGAGTAAAGAGGAAAAGTAGGTGATTAAATAGTTAATCCCACTGGGAGATTATAAGTAGAAAAAAGTATGGGAAACCACTGTAAGTTAGTGATCCCTCAAGAAAGCAGGTTTACTTAACCACAAACCAAGCAGGCTTGCTTAGCAACAAAACCATGCAATAGAAGCAGAAGACATGCCCCAAAACAAGAGAACAATGGTGGCATGAGACCCACATCCTGCCCAGTGAGCTCAGTAAGTTAATGACCCCTAGAACACATAAAAAACAATAATTTATGGAAAGGTAACATTTCACAATGAAAGATGCTCATTGTTCTGAGACGTGAAATAATTTTTCCATAGTGCCATGATAGTCCTGGCTTGACCATGTAGGGACAAGAAAACTCCCCTGCCCAACCTGGAGGAGGAGCTGATGATGGAAGCATGATGCCTACTCAAGAATGAGGAGGAAAGTGGTCTTTTCCCCCTCCCCACTTTTCCTTTGATTATAAAACTGTAGCCCACTAAGTTCTTGGGGCATGGCACCCTCTCGCCCGCGGGCTTGTAAGCCTCACAAACGTCCTATTCTAACAAATCACTTCTTATTCTAATAAATCACTTCTTATTCTAATAAATCACTTTGCCTCTCGCTGAATTCTTTCTGCATTGAGACGTAAAGGACTGGAACTCTTTGGAGGGCCCCCAAAATACCACCTAGCCATTTCACAGGGAGCAGGAGAAAGTTGTTTTTATTTTTATGAGATGATTTTGCTTATTTTATACGGGCAGTGGCAACTTAATCTGCAAAGGTTACTTGGTCCTTTAAATTATTTTCTTTGCAAATATAAATTACTATCTAAAATTATTTTAGAATATGTGACACTGGACAGATCATTTTAGCCACCCGGAAATGAATACGTCTTTGGAGGATATGTTTTTAACTCATAAAGTGAACTAAAAACCAAAAATACATTAAAAAGTACATTAAAAGTGTAAAATTTTAACTGACTTTTGATTATATGACACAAACAGTCCTTCGCTTGAGAATGGCAGATCAAGGACTAAAAACACTTGCCTTAATCTGATAGCTATATGTCGCTACTGTGCTTAAGAACTTCTGTAGCTGTGTACTGGGCTTTCTGTTCCTTGCTGGACTAAAAGGAGTTCAAATAATTTTAAGGAATGGATATGACTTTTAAAATTTATTTCTTTTTTTTTTTCGGTACGCGGGCCTCTCACTGTTGTGGCCTCTCCCGTTGTGGAGCACAGGCTCCGGACGCGCAGGCTCAGGGGCCATGGCTCACGGGCCCAGCCGCTCCGCGGCATGTGGGATCTTCCCGGACCGGGGCACGAACCCGTGTCCCCTGCATCAGCAGGCGGACTCTCAACCAATGCGCCACCAGGGAAGCCCAAAATTTATTTCTTGAGGGAGATTTTGTGTTAGTAGATTTCTGTTGTGTGTTTTGTATCCCTTTTAAAATCACTTCTGGTGGGCTTCCCTGGTGGTGCAGTGGTTGAGAGTCCACCTGCCAATGCAGGGGACACAGGTTTGTGCCCCAGTCCAGGAAGATCCCACATGCCGCGGAGCGGCTGGGCCCGTGAGCCATGGCCGCTGAGCCTGCGCGTCTGGAGCCTGTGCTCTGCAATGGGAGAGGCCACAACAGTGAGAGGCCAACGTACCACAAAAAAAAAAAAAAAAAAAAAAAAAAAAAAAAAAATTCTAGTCTGATATTTCCAAAATCTCAGCCATATTTGAGTCTGATCTGATGCCTTATCTCTTCAGATTATATTTTTTCTTGAATTTCAGGATGGCTCTAATTTTTGCTTGAAACCCAGACATGATATACTGGGTAAAAGGAACTGAGGTAAATAGACCATAGTATGAAGTTTTATGTTTTTTTGGCTAGGAGTTAGGCTATGTTTACTGTTTGCTGTAGCTGTATATGTCGGAGACCTAAATTTCTTCCACTGTCCTTGTTTTTCTCTCCTCTTTTGTATTGGGTTTCCCTAGAAGCTGCTTCTTAAATAGAGTATGGGCATTGTAGTTCTTTCAGCTGTAATCCACCTTATTATACAGGAGCCCTGTTGATATGGTGGTGAGGTTGATGAGAGGCAAAGCTCTGCAACCCTATGATTAGCTCTCAGCTTTTAGGAGGCCTGTGCCCCTGGGCTGTGACCTTCATAAGTGCTTTTCCCATCTGTATGAGATAGGGTAGCCAGAGGGGGCTGGAGTTGGGTAATTTCTTCCCCTCCAAGTCAGAAAAAGCTATGTTAATGGCTTTTTCCTTGCTGGGTAGGACGTTTTTCTGGGAATTCTCTGGGCTTGTTTCAAAATGATTACTTTTCGGGCTTCCCTGGTGGCGCAGTGGTTGAGAGTCCGCCTGCCGATGCAGGGGACATGGGTTCGTGCCCCGGTCCAGGAAGATCCCACATGCCGCGGAGCGGCTGGGCCCGTGAGCCATGGCCGCTGAGCCTGCGCGTCCGGAACCTGTGCTCCGCAACGGGAGAGGCCACAACAGTGAGAGGCCTGCGTACCACAAAAAAAAAAAAAAAAAAAAAAAGAAAGATTACTTTTCCCCTCCCGCCGGCCAAGCATGAAGAGATTTTTCTAGGGTATCCACTGTGAGAACCTGGTAAGTTTCCTGAGGCAAACCCCACAAAAGGGTGGGAGCCCTCTCACCTTACTCTGGGTCCTCAGGAATATTTAACTCGCAAATTCGTCTAGACTCAGCCTCTAGAAATTCACCCAAGTTGCCTGCTCAGTGTTCCTACCAGTTACTAGTTACAGCCACTCCTACTGCAGGTAAGCTGCTCTGTATTCTCTGTGTTTGTCCATCTCTCCAGTTTTGGGGGTGGCAGTTTGTCCTTTGATTTAATTCTCTCTTGATTTTCAGCTCATTCGGTTTTTTTCTTGTTGTAAGGACAGGAAAGATGACTCCTAAACACTACTCATAGAGCAGAAACCAGAAGTCCCAGACAGACCACTTGCAAGGAGTTAGTGACAGAACCCAGGTCTCTAGATCAGTGCTGTCTGATAGAAATAAAATGTGAACCACATATGTGGTTTAAAATTTTCTAGTAAACCACATTAAAAAAGAACAAAGACACAGAGAACTATATTCAACATCCTGTGATAAAGCATAATGGAAAAGAATATAATAAAGAATATATATAGGGCTTCCCTGGTGGCGCAGTGGTTGAGAGTCCGCCTGCCGATGCAGGGGACGCGGGTTCATGCCCGGTCGGGGAAGATCGCACATGCCGCTGAGCGGCTGGGCCCGTGGGCTGTGGCCGTTGGGCCTGCGCGCCCAGAGCCTGTGCTCCGCAACGGGAGAGGCCACAACAGTGAGAGGCCCACGTACTGCAAAAAAAAAAAAAAAAAGAATATATATATGTAAAATGAGTCACTTCACTGTACAGCAGAAATTAAACACAACATTGTAAACCAACTATACTTACATTTTAAAAATGTAAAAAGTACAAAGAAATAGGTGAGATTAATTTTAATAACATATTTCCTTTAATCCAATATATCTACTATATTATCATTTAAATGTGTAGTTATTTTAAGAGTTATTAAGATATTTTACTATTTTTTGTACTGTGTTTGAAATCTAGCATGCATTTTGCATTTACAGCATATCTCAATTCAGTCGTTTTTTAAAATATTTATTTATTTATTTGGCTGCACCGGGTCTTAGTTGCAGCACATGAGATCTAGTTCCCTGACCAGGCACCGAGCCCGGGCCCCGTGCATTGGGAGCATGGAGTCTTAACCACTGGACCACCAGGGAAGTCCCTCAATCCAGTCATTTTAAGTGCTCAAGAGCATGAACTCTGCTACACCCCATCAGTCACCATAAAAAATTAATAACAAGAGTAAACTGAGCACATCCTTACCAGGACTGTTCCCTGAACACACAGGCACACCACTCTGCTTATCCCCCCTGCCTAGATTGCCTTCCTCCCTTTTCCCCACAAGGTTTGCTCATACTCTTCACTTAGGTCACTGTCAACATCACCTCTTCGGAGGGACTTTGGATAATCTTGAATGTAGCGTGAAACTTGCTAGGAACTGTAGGAATCTGAGATCAACAAAGAAATTGGTTGTGGAAAGCAAAGTAGATTTAATGTTTGTTTTCTACATAGAAAAGGAGTGCAAGGCAACAGATGCTTGTAGTGGCACGCTGCCAAGTTGAAAAGGTGGTCAGGTTAGAAGGCCATCCCAAAGGAAGATTGTCCAGCCATGAGAAACAGAGGCTACTCAAGAGGGGAAGATGATTCCATCAGGGAGGTCTGGGGGATGAGGAATCACTGAGGTCAGGATAGTGGCTCCCTGAGATTTTGGGGGGTCAGATTCCCTCCAGTTCCTAAAATTTGTGGGAGGCGAAAGATGACTGCTGGCGAACAAGCTGTCTCACCAAAGTGAGTTCCCTTAGAAGATCTGTATACCTTCCAGCAACTAGGATGATCTGATTTCCTAGAAAATCTCACTCACCCACCCCAAAGTGCATTTCCAATGTCAGATGTACTGTGTATTTTGTCTCGGGCAAGAGAGTAGCAACAGAGACACCTAGGATCATCCGGATTGTGTGGCATGGCCCCCAGTGACTCACGCCTTCCTATTACAATGTGATTTTGCCATTCTTTCCATCAAGAAGTGGAATCTATCTCTTTACCCCTCAAATCTGGGCAGGCATCATGACTTGCTTTGACCAAGAGAATGCTGTGGATGTGTGTCTTTCTGGAACTTCCAAGCCAAAACCCTAAGGAGCCTGGCAGTTTCTACCTTTGCACTCAGGGCCCAACCTCCATGTAGAGAAGCTCAAGGTACCCTGCTGGAGAAAGAGGCATTTTTTTTAAGGGCAGGTTGTTATACATTTACCACAATTAGAAGGAGAGGAAACTCACTGCACATACTTTGGTAGCCTTTGAATTGTAAAATATGTGAATAATACCTGTCTAAATAAAGCAAATGAACTTACTTTCAAAACATTTTTCAAACATGCAGCCAAATAAAATAGAGGGAAAGGGGAAGAGGCAGAAAGAATACACAGATGGAGGTTCCAAGGGAAAGAGCAGGCAACACGTAAAACCTCTCCCCACCTGTGGACAGGAGCACTGGCTTGACTGGTTTGCGAGTCAGTGATGTGTGAGCAATGAGTTTCACGTGTTCCAGAAGTTATACTTTCTCCCCTGAACAAGAAGCCCTAATTCCACAGACCAACTAGCCATGGACCCCTTAGGCCTTATAAGCCTGACCTTTAGGCTACTCATGGCTCGGGGATGGGCCAGCTGTACCATTTCTCAGGCTTCTTTACATGGAGGTTAGCTAATGTATTACAATGAGTGTATAATGGGGCTCAAGTTCTACTAGAGGTCGAATCTTCTGCCATCTTGGACCTAGTTGGTTCTAACCAGTTTTTGTCGTATCCTCAACAGCTGTGTCATTCTTTTACAGGTTGTGCCCTGCCCTCTTCCTTCCTATCTCAGTTGAATGCTACCCAAACAGAGGAGACACTACTGATTCCCTGGGAGACTGTCTGCCCTTGGTCCATCTTGGCCAAACCACCTCTTTCATGTGGACACATGTACAAGAGTTAGACTCAAAGGTCATCACTTGATGTTTTATCAGATGGCAACTGGAGACATGATTCCCAACTATCACCCCCTAAAACTTTCTCGTTTGGAATGGAGGGGTGGTTTCCAAGTCTTGATTTTCTCTAAGCACTTCTGTACCCCAGGATTCTTTGTTTAATAAGGTGTTCACATCATAATAATTTCTTACTGTTCTTTTAATGTAGATTCTGTTTAATACGGGTTCATCCTCTCATTCCTGGGCTGCTTTCAATTATATTCTTAAAGAAACGTGAATAATCACCTCTTGGTGACTATAATTTAGATATTTATTCTTCTAAAATAAAGTAAAATAAACCTTTTTTAGGCTATTTTTTTAAGATTGCTTCAGGAGATTGTGGGGAGGTTTGAAGATGGCCTCCAAAGATCCTTGCCTCATAGTATTCACACCCATGCATGGTCCTGCAATATTGTAATTTATGAGAAATATATAGGGACTTCCCTGGTGGCCCAATGGGTAAGATTCCATGCTCCCAATGCAGGGGGCCTGGGTTCAATCCCTGGTCAGGGAACTAGATCCCACATGCATGCTGCAACTAAGAGTCTGCATGCTGCAACTAAGAACTGGCACAGCCTAAATAAATAAATAAATATTTTTTTAAAAAAAGAAAGAAAAGAAATATATGTATTTGGTCATTCAGATGACCAAAATATATATCTCATATATATTTGGTCATCATCTACAGTTCCTGGCTCACAGCTCCAAAATGCTTCGAATTTCCTGTGTGATGAGAGCTTAAAGATGTCTCTTGGTTATATTAATGAGATGACTTTTGAAAAGCACCTAAAAGTGAGGGCTAGTTGCCAGAACCAACCGTATGATTAGAAGGTTGGAACTTTCAGTCTCCCCACACACACCTCTGAGGAGGTGAGAGAGGCTGGAGGTTGAATCAGTTGCCAGTGGCTAATGATTTAATCAATTTGCCTATATAATGAAACCTACAAAAAAACCAAAAAGGAGGGGTTTGGAGAGCTTCCATGTTGGTGAATACATGTAGATTTGGGGGAAATGGTGCTCTCTTAGAGGGCATGGAAGCTCTGTGTCCCTTCTCATATACCTTGCCCTATGCATCTCTTCCATCTGGCCCTTCATGACTTATATCCTTTTATAATAAAAAGGTAATCTAGTAAATAAAATGTTTCTCTGAGTTCTATGAGCTGTTCTAGCAAATTAATCGAACCCAAATAGGAGGTCGGGGGAACTTTTGATATATAGCCAATAGTCTTGCAACTGGCATCTGAAGTCCAGGGAAGGGGTTATGGGAACCTCCAATCTGTAGCCCATCTGTCAGTACCACTGGTAACAACCTGGTTGTGTGATTAGTGTTTGAAGAGGGGGTGGGGAGTCAATCTTGTAGGACTGAACCCTTAACCTGTGGGATCTGACGCTATCTCCATGTAGAATTGAGTTGAATTCTAGGACACCCAGCTACTACCCGAGAATTGCTTGCTGTTGTGTAGCAAATCACTCCCCACCACGAACTGGAATTGTGATCTGGACGGTTTTAGGTCCCCTCCCACAGTGAACATGGATGAACTAGATAACCAACAGATTATTGTGGAAATTATGGAGTATGTCTTTCAAGATTAAGTCATAAAAGACATTGGTACTTCCCTCTTGCTCTCTCTTGCATCAGTCGCTCTGGAATAAGCCAACTGCCGTGTTGGTGTTGAGACTCAAGCAGCCCCAGGGAGAGGTCTACGTGAGCAGGAGATGAGCCCCCAGCTAACTTCCAGCATCAACTTTGTGGCCGTGTATGTGAGTTGTCTTGGAGTTGGATGTTCCCACTGTCCAATGGCTGCAATCTCTGCCCATATCTTAATTGCACCTAGTGAAAGACACCAAGGCAGAACCATGCAGTTAAGCCAGTCGCTGGCCCCAACTCACAGGAACTATGTGAGATAATGGTTCTTGTTTTTTAATGTCACTATGTTTTGGTATAATTTGTTACATATCTCAAAGCCACAAAGCAATGTGGCCATGTGCCCATGCACACAGAATGGCCTGGGGCACATCAGCCCAGGCAGAACTGAAGTTGGATGGGCAAGGGGTACCCATGGTGGGAGTACAGGCAGCAGCTGTAAATTGTATCCTCATTACTCTGACCAGATATAGAGTTTTGCTAGGGAGTAGTCCATGCTTGTTTCATGCAGTTTCTGAGGAATCCCTGCTCCATGTGGTATCCTGAGGCATGTAGCTCAATGATGCCTCGAAAAGAAATCCTTTTTTCTTTTTTCTGGGAATCATTTTTTTCTCAATATTGTGTCTTTGTAAACAGTCTTGAAGGGAAAAAAAAGTCCGACACCCCAGATTGTTTGAACTTGAGATGAGGTTTATCCATAGCAGCTGCATGTTAATGATAAATCTAGAACACTGTTTAGACTGCAACAAACAGTAACATATTTCATATTGTGACATAATGCTCATAAACGTATCTATAAAACTGAAAAATATTTCATGAGACAATACTTTATACATTTGATCATGTAAAAACATTACAAAGTTGATATCAAATATTATTCTATTCTTATGTATATATAATGCAGGAAAACATACACAATACAAGAACAAAAACTTGGAAGGACTTTGTTCAATGCCTGTTCTTGAGTGTATTTCAACCCAGAACACTCAAGGACAAAGCTATTATGCACATATCTGCTTGAGACTTATGTGAATGTTCATAATAAAAACTCAGTGGTAAGTCTCATATGTGCTAACTATAGATAAAATTCTCCTACATTTCACAGATGTGAATTATGTTATGTTAAAATTAAACACTACATAATACAAAAGAAAACAATCAAACTAAAAAAGAAAAAAACAAAAAAGAAAGGAAAGAAGACATAGAAAATCAACTGGAAAACATGATTTAAAATGGCAATGAAAGGACTTCCCTGGTGGTGCAGTGCTTAAGAATCTGCTTGCCAATGCAGGGGACATGGGTTCAATCCCTGGTCCAGGAAGATCCTACATGCCATGGAGCACTAAGCCCACAAGCCACAACTACTGAGCCCGTGTCCTGCATCTACTGAAGCCCATGTGCCTAGAGCCCCTGTTCCACAGCAAGAGAAGCCACCACAATGAGAAGCCTATGTACCACAACAAAGAGTAGGCCACACTCACAGCAACTAGAGAAAGCCCACTCGCAGCAACGAAGAACCAATGCAGCCAAACAAATAAATAAATAAATTTATTTTTTTAATGGCAATGAATACATATCTATCGATAATTACCTTAAATGTCAATAGACTAACTGCTCTGATCAAGAGAAATAGAGTGGCACACGGGATAATAAAAGAGCCTACAATATGCTGCTGATAAGAGACCCACTTCAGGGCAAAGGACACACATATATTGAAAGTGAGGGAATGGAAAAAGATATTTTGTGCAAACAGAAGTAACAAGAAAGCAGGGTGGTAATACTTACATCAGACAAAAGAGACTTTAAAACAAAGGCCATAAAGAAAGATAAAGAAGGATACTATATAATGATAAAAGGATCAATACAAGAAGTGGATACTACACTCATTAAAATATATGCATGCAGTATAGGAGCACCTTAATACATAAAACAAATACTAACAGATATAAAGGGAGAAATTGATGGGAATACAATAATAGTAGGAGACTGTAACATACCTCTGACATCAATAGACAGATCTTCCACATAGAAATTCAACAAGGCAAGAGAGATCCTAGATGACACAATACAAGAGTTAGACTTCATTGATATTTTCAGGAATTTACATCCAAAAAAAAAAAAAAAAAACCCAAGAAACAGAATACACATTCTTTACAAGTGCACATGGAACATTCTCTAGGATAGACCAGACTCTAGGACACAAGAGAAGCCTCAACAAATTTAAGAGGATAGAAATTATTTCAAGCATGTCTTCTGACCACAACAGCATGAAAATAGAAATCAGCCACAGAAAGAGAAATGAGAAAAAAATGATTACATGGAGATTAAACAACATGCTACTAAAAAAACCAATGGTTTAACAATTAAATCAAAGAGAATAATTAAAACTACGTTGAGACAAGTGACAATGAAAACACAACCATACAAAATCTATGGGATGCAACAAAAGCAGTCCCTAGAGGGAAGTTTATAGCAATACAAGCCTTCCTCAAAACAACAAGAAAAATATCAAACAACCTAACCTATCACTTTAAAAATTAGAAAAAGAAGAACAAACAAAACCTAAACTCAGCAGAAGGAAGGAAATAATAAATATCAGTAATAATAAATAAATAAATAAATAATATTTTATTATATGAATATAATATATTAAATATAATATAATATATTATTATGATATATTATATATATATAATATTATTATATTTTTTATATAATAATATAATATAATTATATTCCCTGTATGATCTTTTTTATGTGCTGTTGGATTTGGTTTGCTAATTTTTTTTCAGAATTTTGGCATGTGTATTCATCAATTATATTAGCCAGCAGTTTTCTTTTTTGGTAGTGTCTTTGTCTGGTTTTTGCTATTAGGGTGATGGTAGCTTCATAGAATGTCTTTGGTTAATTTATTCCTTAAAAAACATTTATTTATTTGGCTGCACCAGGGCTTAGTTGCAACATGCAGGATCTAGTTCTTTGACCAGGGATTGAACCTGGGCCCCCTGCATTGGGAGTGCTAAGTCTTAACCACTGGTCCACCAGGGAAGTCCCATAGAATGTCTTTGGGACTGTTTGCTTCCCTTTAGTCTTTTGGAAGAGTTTGAGAAGGGTCAGGATAAGTTCTTTGTATGTTTGGTAGAATTCCCCAGTGAAGCCACCTGGTCCTGGACTTTTGTTTGTAGGGAGTTTTTTTGTTTTCTGTTGTTTTTTAATTAAAGATTCTATTTCACTTCTAGTGATTGGTCTGTTGAAATTATCGATTTCTTCTTATCTATTTCTTCTTAGCAGTCTTTATGTTTCTAGAAAGTTGTGCATTTCCTTTAGATTGTCCAATTTGTTAGCATATAATTGTTCATAGAATTCTCTTATGGATATTTGTATTTCTGCAGTATCCATTGTTATCTCTCTTCTATCATATCTTACTTTGTTTACTTGTGTCCTTTCCCTTTTCTTCCTGGTGAGCCAGGCCAGAAGTCTGTTGACTTTGTTTACTGTTTCAAAAAAACAGCTCTTGATTTTATTGATTTTTTCTATTGTTTTTATCTCTATTTTACTTATTTCTGATATTTATTATTTCTGATATTATTTATTTATTTATTATTTATAATAAATTTATAAAATAAATATATTTTACTTATAATAAATATTATAAATAATATTATAATATTATATATTATTAATAATATAATAAATATTATAAATAATATTATAATATTATATATTATTAATAATATTATAATAAATATTATTATAATAATTATATTATATTTATTATATAATATATATTATATATAATAAAATATATGATACAATAAAATATATTTATTATATAATAAAATATTATATATAATATATAGTATATAATACACATAATATATAATATATATTTTATATATTATATAATATATTATTTCTAATATAATCACATTATATTATTATATATTATATATAATAATATGATTATATAATATATAATTATACAATATAGCATATATTATATATAATATATAGTATAATTATATTATATAATGTATAATATATATTATATAATATAATATATAGTATAATTATATTATATAATATATATAATACACATATATTATATTATATACGATATAATACAATTATATTGTGTACTATATAATATATGTTATATAATTATATTATTATAATTATATATTATATTATATATTATAATATTAATAATAATATATATAATATATTTTATATGTTATATTATATATTATATTATATATTATATTATAACACTATCATATATAATAATATAATTATATTATAAATAATACATATTTTATAATATATAATATACATTATATATTATATACTTATAATATATATAATTATATATAATATAATATATGGAGTATATATTATATAAATTATATATATTATTATATATAATAATATAATTATTATATATTATATATTATTATATATTATGTAATATATATTATTATATATAATATAACATATATTATATATAATATATAATACATACTATATTATATATAATAAATATAATATATATAGTATATTATATATTATGTATAATATATAATATACTATATATATTATATTATATTAACTATATATATTATATATTAATTATAAATAATATATAATATATATTATATATTATATTATATATTTTTTATGATATAATTCATTATATTATTATATATTATATATAATAAAATAATTATATAATATATAATAATAGAATATATATTATATAACATATAAATATATATAATATATAATATTATTATTAATATTATTAATATTACATATAATATATAATTATAATAATGTAATAATATAATTATATTATACAATATATATTATATATTATAATATAATATATATAATATAATTATATATATTATGTAGTATATAATATAATATATTATATATTATATAATAAAATTATATACTATATTATATTGTAAAACATATATTATATAATATATAATATAATATAATTATATATTATATTATATATTATATTTTATTATGTTATATTATACTATTATATTAATATATTATAATTATATTATTTTATATATAATTTATAATTTTAATATTATTATATATTATATTAAATATATGTTATATTATATAATATATTACATTATTATATATTATATAATATATTATTATATATAATATAATAATTTAATTTTATTATATTATAAATTATATTATATTATATTATATTATATATATATTATATTGTGTGTATTTTATATAATATATAATGTAATATATTATATTATTTATTATAGTTTATTATATAATAAATATATTGTATTATATTATATATTATATAATATATATATAATATAATATATGATATATATTATATATTATAAAATATATTTATTATAATAAATTAATATATTTATTTTATAAATTTATTATAACTAAATAATAAATAAATATATAAATAATATCAGAAATAAGTAACATAGAGATAAAAACAATAGAAAAAATCAATAAAAATCAAGAGTTGGTTTTTTGAAACAATAACCAAATTCAACAGACTGCTGGCTAGGCTCACCAGGAAGAAAAGGGAGACGACCCAAGTAAACTAAGTAAGATATGAAAGAAGGGTGATAACAATGGATACTGCAGAAATATAAAATCCATAAGAGAATACTATGAACAATTATATGCCAACAAATTGGACAATCTAAAGGAAATGCACAACTTTCTAGAAACATAAAGACTGCTAAGAAGAAATAGATAAGAAGAAATTGATAATTTCAACAGACCAATCACTAGAAGTGAAATAGAATCTTTAATTAAAAAACAACAGAAAACAAAAAAACTCCCTACAAACAATAGTTCAGGACGAGATGGCTTCACTGGGGAATTCTACCAAACATACAAAGAACTTATCCTGACCCTTCTCAAACTCTTCCAAAAGACTAAGGGGAAGCAAACAGTCCCAAAGACATTCTATGGGACTTCCCTGGTGGACCAGTGGTTAAGACTTAGCACTCCCAATGCAGGGGGCCCAGGTTCAATACCTGTTCAAGGAACTATATCCCACATGTTGAAACTAAGACCTGGTGCCGCCAAATAAATAAATAAATTTTTTTAAGGAATAAATTAACCAAAGACATTCTATGAAGCTACCATCACCCTAATAGCAAAAACCAGACAAAACACTACCAAAAAAGGAAATTGCAGGCTAATATAATTGATGAATACACATGCAAAAATTCTGAAAAAAATATTAGCAAACCAAATCCAACAGCACATAAAAAAGATCATACAGGGAATTCTCTGGTGATCCAGTGGTTAAGACTCCATGCTTTCACTGTGGAGTGCCCAGGTTCAACCCCAGTCATGGAACTAAGATCCCACAAGCCACATGGCGTGGCAAAAAAAAAGAAAAAAAAAGATCATACACCACGATCAAGTTGGAATCATCCCAGGGTCACAAGGATGGTTTAACACATGCAAATCAATTAATGTGATATACCACATCAACAAAAGAAAAGACAAAAACCACATGATCACCTCAGTAGTTGCAGAAAAAACATTGATAAAATTCATTCATGATTAAAAACTCTTTCCAAAATGGGCATAGAGGGAATATGTCTCTATATAATGAAATCTGTTTATGAAAAACCCACAGCCAACATAATACTCAATGGTAAAAAGCTGAAAGCCTTCCTGCTAAAATCTAGAAGGATGCCCACCCTCACCACACCTATTCAACATAGTATTGGAAGTCCTAGCCACAGCAATCAGACAAGAAAAAGAAATAAAAGTATCCAGATTGGAAGGAATGAGGTAAAATTGTCATTATAGGCAGATGACATGATACTATGTATAGAAATCCCTGAAGACTCCACACAAAAGCTACTAGAACTGATAAATGAATCCAGTAAGGTAGCAGAATACAAAGTTAACATACAGAAATCTGTTGCATTCCTCCACCCTGGCAAAAAAAATATCAGAAAGGGAAAGTTTTTTTAAAAAATCCCTTATAAACTCACTTCCAAAAAATGTACTTAGGAATAAAGCTCACAAAGGAGATGAAACACTTATATGCCGAGAACTGTAAAACATTGATAAAGGAAATTGAAGATGAGTCAAAGCAATGGAAAGATATCCCATGCTCTTGGATTGGAAGAATTAATATTGTTAAAATGGCCATACTACCCAAAACAATCTACAAATTTAATGTGATCCCTATCAAATTGCCCATGAGATTTTTCACAGAATTAGAACATATTATGCTAAAATTTATATGAAACCATAAATGAGCCAGAAGTGCCAAATCAATCCTGAGGAAAAAAAACAAAGCTAGAGGCATAACCCACCTAGACTTCATACAATACTACAAAGCTACAGTAATCAAAACAGCATGGTATTGGCACCCAAACAGACATATGGATCAATGGAACAGAATAGAGAGCCCAGAAATAACCCCATATACTTTTGGTCAATTAACTTTCGACAAAGGAGGCAAGAATATACAATGGAGAAAAGGCAGTTTCCTCAGATAGTGGTGGTGGGAAAGCTGGACATCCACATATAAATTGATGAAGTTAGAATACACCCTCACACCATATGCAAAAATAAACTCAAGATGGCATAAAGACTTAAATATAAGACATAACACCATAAAACTTCTAGAAGAGAACATAAGCAGAATATTCTCTGACATAAATCATAGCAATGTTTTCTTAGGTTTCCCAAGGCAATAGAAAGAAAAGCAAAAATAAACAAATGGGATGTAATCAAACTTATAAGCTTTTTCACAGCAAAGGAAACCATAAACAAAACAATAAGACAACCTAAGACTGGGAGGAAATATTTGCAAATGATGTGACAAACAAGGCGTATTTTCCAAATTAAACAAACTACTCATACAACTCAGCAACAAAAAAACAAATGACCCAATCAAAAAATGAGCAGAAGACCTAAATAGGCATTTCTCCAAAGAAGACATACAGACAATAGGCACATGAAAACATGCTCAACATTGCTAATTATTAGAGAAATGCAAATCAAAACTACAATGATGTATCACCTCAATCCAGTCAGAATGGCCATCATTTTAAAAGTCTACAAATAATAAATGCTGGAGAGAGTGTGGAATAAAGGGAACCTTCCTACACTGTTGGTGGGAATGTAAATTGGTGCAGCCACTATGGAAAACAGTATGGAGGTTCCTCAAAAAACTAAAAATAGAATTGCCATATGATCCAGCAATCCCACTCTGGGTCATATATCCAGACAAATCTATAATTCAAAAAGATACATGCACCCGTATGTTCATAGCAGCACTATTTACAATAGCCAAGATATGTAAGCAACCTAAATGTCCAGTGACAGATGAATGGATAAAGAAGATGTGGTATATACATATATACAATGGAATATTACTCAAGCCATAAAAAAGAAGGAAATAATGCCATTTGTGGCAACATGGATGGACCTAGATTTTTATCATACTAAGTAAAGTAAGTCAGACAGAGAAAGGCAAGTATCATATGATATCACTTATATGTGGAATTTAAAAATAGATACAAATGAACTTATTTACAAAACAGAAACAGACTCAGGGATGTAGAAAACAAACATGGTTACCAAAGAGGAAGGCAGGGGAGGGATAAGGAAAGTTTGGGATTAGCAGATACAAACTATTTCATATAAAATAGAAAAACAACAAGGTCCTACTCTATAGCTCAGGGAACTATATTCAATATCTTGTAATAAACCATAATAGAAAAGAATATGAAATAGAATATATATATGCATCAGTATAACAGAATCACTTTGCTGTACACCAGAAACTAACACAACATTGTAAATCAACTATACTTTAATAAATAAAATAAAATAAAATAACATATTTAAAAATTAGGGGCTTCCCTGCTGGCACAGTGGTTAAGAATCTGCCTGCCAATGCAGGGGACACAGGTTCAAACCCTGCTCTGGGAAGATCCCACATGCTGCGGAGCAACTAAGCCCGTGCACCATGACTTCTGAGCCTGCGTTCTAGAGACCGTGAGCCACAACTACTGAGCACAGGCACCACAACTACTGAAGCCTGCGTGCTCTAGGGCCCAAGTGCCGCAACTACTGAAGCCCATGTACCTTGAGCCCGTGCTCTGCAACAAGAGAAACCACCACAATGAGAAGGCCGCACACCACAACGAAGAGTAGACCCCACTTGCTGCAACTAGAGAAAGCCCACACACAACAATGAAGACCCAATGCAGCCAAAAATAAATTTTAAAAAAGTTTTAATTAAATGCTATAAATCCATCCCCTGCCTCTTGGTAATGGTCAAACTGATCATTTACCAGTGAATCAAATGTCACCTATAGACAAAATCTTGAGACATCAATAGTAGCAAATGCACATCCCTTGTACCATCTCACTCACAAACTTGTCAAAACTGGCATTAGCATTTGTCACAATGGGTGCAGTTTCGGAGTAAGAAACTGTGAAATGCAGTGTGACATTTTCTGTTCTTTTTTTTTTTTTTTTTTTTTACTTGTCATAGCCCACAGATTTTTGGGTAGTTGGTCCACAGATTTGAAAACGCTGGCTTAGAAGCTTTAACCTTTTAAATAGATGCAGTATATGCTTCCCTGCCTGTATTAGCTTTCTATTGCTGCTCTTACAAACTACAACAAAATTAATGGCTTATAACTACACACTTGTATTTTCTTACAGTTCTATAGGTCAGGAATATGACATGGATCTCGCCAGGCTGCATTGCCCTCTGGAGGCTCTAGGGAAGAAGCCACTTCCTTGCTCATTCAGGCTCTCACAGAATTCAGTTCCCTGGGCCTGTTTGACTGAGGTCCCCATTTCCTTGCTGGCTGTCATCTGGGGCTACCTTTAGCTCCTAGAGGCCTCTCTCTGGTCCATGCACATAGCTCCCTGCAGCTCAGAGCCAGTAACAGGACACTGAACACTTCTCTTCTGTTCTTGCATCTCTCCAACTACAAGTCAGAAGGGTTCTCCGCTTCTAAAGACTCATGTGATTAGATTGTGCCCACTTAGGTAATCTCCCCATCTCAACCTCCATATCCTTAGTCACATCAGTGAAGTTGCTTTTGCCATGTCAGGTACCATTTATAGATTCCAGGGATTAGAACATAGAAAACCTTGGGACTCTTATTCTGCCTACCATGCTAACACATAGGTGCGTGCTTACATATGTACATTTTATTGATAACAAAGCTTACGATTGTCAAATGAAATTATTTCTTTATCATACTTGAGTATGTTGTAGACGCAGTGTTTGGGGGAGCTTTGTAAGCTACCATCTGGTGCTTTCTCCGTAGACTTCAAAGTGCCATTTGCTTTTCCAGATGGTGTTTTAACATTTATACATAAATCTGGGTACACACAATAGCACACAGGAGTCACGTTTAGGTGTAAACTCAGAAGAATACTAAAGATAAAAAAGAGGCAAATCCCAGCCAGTATTTACTTGTAATTTGTTAGATGTGAAAAGGAAAACCTGAATTTTTCAGGTTTTCCTTAAAGTATCCTGAATGGGACAGTTGGTTCTTTACCCATTACCCAAAGAATCTTCCTTTAGGCTGCAAACCATCTTGTGTCAGCTGTGGAGGTACCTACTATATACTTTCTAGTGTCCATGGCTCAAGACTCCAGAATCTTTTGAGATCAAACTAGTCACTGGCCAGTTGTGACGTAGATTAAGTTTGGCTTTCACATAGTCTCTGGTCTCTGTGACCACCACTGACTTCCAGCAGCCGTACCTCTGGTTCCTATTCCAAAGCCCTTGTGTCACAGAATGCCCCACACATTTCCTTGATGTCAGAGGGATGGTGTATCTAGCAAACGTTCTTTCAGTCATTCAGTTAATTAATACTCACCTGTGCCAGAAACAATCCTTGGCCGTCAAGGAGCCCAGGCTATGGGGAGAAGGACAAAGACACAGATGATTATAAAACAGGTGAAAGGCAAAGACAAAGGCCATTTTAGGCCATGGTTGTGTGCATAGGAAGGGCACTAAGCCAGCAAAGAGAATCCGGGAAGGCTGCCTGTGAGCGGTTAACAAGTTTGATTACTTCTCTCTTTTATATGATAATGCTTTTCATTATTAAAAATATATAACCCATTGGACAAAGAAAATTTGGGAAACTCACATGTAGAAAAGTTAACCTATACCTCTATCTTCCAAGCATGTCTGCATTTAAAAATTTCCATCTATTTCCTTCTATTATTTTTTCTATTCGTAGAAATAGAGAGAGAGAGCTTTGAGATATTTTATTTTAATATATAAACTTTCACATGCAAGCAGCATTTTCTAAACCTTGAAAATTTAGAGACATCCCTGGTGGTCCAGTGATTAAGATTCCTCACTTCCACTGCAGGGGATGCGGGTTCGATCCCTGGCTGGGGAACTAAGAAAGAAAGAAAATTTAGCTGATCACTATCACATAGATTTGAAAATCCACTTGACATTACTATTTCACACAAATTCCTGGTGTAATTTAATTTTCAAATATTTGGGGACTTTCCACATATTTTTCTGTTTTTACTTTGTAATTTAATTCTGTCATGGTCAGAAAACATGCTTTCTATAATTTCAAATTATTAAAATTAATTATAATGTGTTTGACAGATAAGAATATGGTCCATCACAGTGAATGTTCTGTGTGTGCTTGAAAAGAATAATTCTGCTCATGTTGGATGAAATGCTCTAAAATGTCAATTAAGTCAATTTGGTTGATAGTGTTATTCAAGTCTTCTTTAATCTTACTTATTTTCTGGCTTATTTTCCTTTCTTTGTTATCCAAAAGGTAACATATTTTAGATATCTTTTGCACTTTACTTTTTTTTAACTTGTATCTTAGAAATTATCTCCATGTTCATGGAAAACTTCCTCTCAAATTTTTTATTGTTATAATTTAACTATGAACAGTCTAATGAACAGTTGTTTGTGTTTTAACAAACACATTCAGTTGTGTAATGATAGCTACAATCATGATGTGTAAAAATTCCATCACCTCCCAAAATTCTCCCATGCCCCTTTGTAATCAAACTTCTCCCACCATCCCAGGCCTTGGCAACTACTTCTCTGTCTCTATCTCTGTAATTTTGCCATTTCCAGAAAATCATAGAAATGAAATCAGTGTGTAGCCTTTCGAATCTGGCTTCTTTCACTTAGCATAACCTGTGTAAGATTCATATATGTTGAATGAAACAATAGTTCAGGGACTTCCCCGGTGGTTCAGTGGGTAAGACTCTGTGGTCCCAATGCAGAGGGCCCGGGTTCGATCCCTGGTCAGGGAAATAGATCCCGCATGCATGCTACAACTAAGAAGTCTGCATGTTGCAACTGGAAAAAAAAAAGATCCCACATGCTGCAACTAAAACATGGCACAGCCTGAATAAATAAATATTTTTTAAAAAGAAAGAAAGAAAGAAACAGTAGTTCATTCCATTTGGTTACTGAGTAGTATTCCACTGAATGGTTGTACCACAATTTTTCAGCCATTCACCAGTCTTTGAACATTTGTGTTGCTTGGTAATTATGAATACAGCTACTATAAGCATTCATATATGCATTTAATGTGAGCACTCGTTTTCATTTCTTTTGGGTAAAGCAGTAATACTTGCTGGATAATACTGTAAATGTAAAATTAACTCTATAAAAAATTGACAAGCTGTTTTCCAGAGTGACACAAGATTTAAAAAGCATTCACTTTCTATTATTAGGAAGATCCTGAAAGTAAGTACCTCTTTATGTTTGGCACCCTCACTTTGCCTCACTTGCCTCACCTAGCCCCAGCCCCGTCTCTCATACATATAGGACTGTTCAGGCAGGTTATCTGTTTCTTCTTGTGTGAACATTGGTAACTTGTGTATTTCAAAGAATTTGTCTATTTCCTCTAAGGAATTAGGAAACTTTTTCTATAAGTGACCAGATAGTAAGCATTCATAGGCTTTGTAGGTCACATATATTCTTTGTCACACCTTCTCTTTCTCCTTCTCCTCCTCCTCCTTTTTTTTTTCTTTTGCAAGCTTTTAAAAGTATAAAAATCATTCTAGGCTCATGAGCTCATTGGACCCAGGAGCCATAATCTGCTCCAGTCCTAAGTTATCAAATTTAGGGGCATAAAATTCATAATATCCTTGCTTCCCTTTTTTTTTTTTTTTTTTTTTTGTCATGCCACATGGCTTGTGGGATCTTAATTCTCGAACCAGGGATTAAACCCAGGCCATGGCAGTGAAAACACCAAGTCCTAACCACTGGACCACCAGGGAACTCCCCGTTTGTTTCTCCTATTAATAACTGTAGAATCTGTAAATATATTTCCTTTCTTATTTCCGGTATTGGTAATTTGTGCAGTCTTTTTCTTAATCAGTCTAATTAGAGATTTATTTATTTTAATTGTTCTTCTCAAAGAATCAGTGTTGCTTTCTTTGACATTTTTTCATTTATTTTCTCTTTTCATTTTCAATGAAATTTGCTCTTTATTTCTTCTTTCTCATGATTTGGGTTTAATTTCCTTCTCTTTTTCTAGTTTCTTAAGGAGAAAACCTAGATCGTTGATGTGAAACTTTCTTCTTAAAGCTGTAAATTTCCCTCTAACTACTTAGCTGTGCTCCACAAATTTTTATTTTGTATTTTTATTTTCATTAGATTCAAAATGTTTTCTAAATTCCCTGCTTCCTCTCTGACTCATGGGTTATTTATAAATGTGTTGTTTAATTCCTAAAATTTTAGGGATTTTCCAAAATTCTTTCTATTTCTCTCTAATTGTGGTTTGCAAACATGATTTATATAATTTCAAATTTGTTAAATTTTGCATTATGGTGCAGAATTTGATCTAGTGTGGTGAATGTTCGATGTACAATTGAAAAGAATGTGTGTTCGGCTCTTGTTGGATGGAGTATTCTATACATGTCAATTAACTCAGCTTGGTTTGTGGTGTCATTCAAGTCTTCTATATTCTTACTGATTTTCTGTCTACTTTTTCTAGCAATGACTGAAACAGAAGTGTTGAAGTTTCCAATTATAATTGTGTTTTTGTCTATTCCCTGTTTTTAGTTTTTTCACTATTTAATACATGTCTTTTAAAGCCCTTTATAGCAATATATATTTACCATTGTTATGTCTTCTTGATGAATTGTCCACTTTATCATAATGGAATGGCTCTATCTTTGTTAATATTCTTTGCCCTGAAGTATATTTTTTGACTGTAATATGCCCAATAGAGCTGGGTATTTTGTTAGTTCTTAATATTTACACTTATATCTTTTACTTGTAACCTATCTACTTTGCCTTTATCTTTAAGGTGGGTTTCCCTCTTTAAAGTAGCCAAAAAACAAGTCTTAAGAAATTTAAGAAGTTTGAAATAATATCAACCATCTTTTCTAACCACAGTGGTATAAAACCAGAAACAAATTACAAGAAGAAAAATGGAAATTAATAAATACTTGGAGATTAAGCAACATGCTACTGAGCAACCAATAAGTCAAATAAGAAACCAAAACATATTTTTTTTTAAATCTTGAGACAAATAAAAATGAAAATACAACATACCAAAACTTATAGGATGCAGCAAAAGCCCTTCTAAGAGGAAGGTTCATAGCAATAAATGCCTACATTAAGAAACAAGAAAGATCTCAAATAAGCAACCTAACTTTATACCTCAAAGAACTAGAAGAAAAGAACAAGCAAAGCACAAAGCTAGTTGAAGGACGGAAATATCAAAGATCAGGGTGGAAATAAATATGATAGAAACTCAAAAGATGATAGAAAAGATCAATGACACCAAGATCTGGTTTCTTAAAAATATAAGCAAAATAGACAAAACTTTAGTTAGACTCACCAAGAAAAAAAGGAGAGGACTGAAATAAATAAAATTAGAAATAAAAGAGGGGAATTCCCTGGTGGTCCAGTGGTTATGACTTGGCACTTTCACTGCTGGGGTCCTGGATTTGATCTCTGGTTGGGGAACTAAGATCCTGCAAGCTGGGAAAAAAAAAACTTACAAAGGATCATAAGAAACTGTTATGAACAAATATACATCAACAAACTGGACAACCTAGAAGAAAAGGATAAATTCCTAGAAATATAAAACCTACCAAGAATGAATCATGGAGAAATAGAAAATCTGAATGACAAATTACTAATAAGAATATTGAAAGAGTAATCATACCTCAAATAAACAAAAGTCCAGGACCAGATGGCTTCATTGGTAAATTCTACCAAACATTTAAAGAAGAGTAAATACCAATCCTTCTACAGCTCTTCCAAAAAACAGAAGAGGAAGGAACACTTCCAAATTCATTTTACAAGGCCAGCATTACTCTGATACCAAAAGCAGACAAAAACACTACAAGAAAAGAAAATTACAGGTCAATATCACTGGTGAACATACATGAAAAAAATCCTCAACAAAATATTAGCAAATCAAATTTGACAATACATTAAAAGGATCATACACCATGACCAAATGGGATTTATCCCTCAAATGTAAGTATGGGTCAACATCTGCAAATCAATGAGATACACCACATTAACAAAATGAAGGATAAAAAATATATACTAATCCCAATAAATACAGAAAAAGCATTTGACAAAATTCAACATCCATTTATGATTAAAAAAAAACTCTCCAGAAAGTGAGCATAGAGGGAATGTACCTCAACATAATAAAGGTCATATGTGACAAACCCACAGCCTATATCATACTCACAATGAAAATCTGAAAGTTTCTCTTTTCTCCTAAGATCAGGAAAAAGATGAGAATGACCACTCTTGTCACTTTTATTCAAGGTTATATCTGCAGTTGTAGCATGAGCAATTAGGCAAGATAAAGAAATAAACAACATTCAAATAAGAAAGAAAGAAATAAAAAGTATTTACAGATGACATAATATTATATATAGAAAACTGTGAAGACTCCACCAAAAAACTGTTAGAATAAAAGAAATCAGTAAAGTTGCAGGGTATGAGATCAATATACAAAAACCAGTTGCATTTCTATACACTAACAATAAACTATTAAAAAGAGAAATTAAGAAAACAATACCATTTACAATTGCATCAAAAAGAATAAAATAACTAGGAATAAATTTAGCCAAAGAGGTGAAAGACCTACTCTGAAATCTATACTACATTCATGAAAGAAATTGAAGACACAAATAAATGGAAAGATATTCTGTGCTCATGGATTAGAATTAATATTGTTAAAACGTCCATACTATCCAAAACAATCTACAGATTCATTTGAATGTCTATCAAAATTCCAATGGCATTTTTTACAGAAATAGAACAAGCAATCCTAAAATTTGTATGGAATCACAAAAGACCCCAAATAGCCAAAATGATCTTCAGAAAGAAGTTCAAAGCAGGAGGTATCCCACTTCCTACTTTCAAACTATACCAAAAATCTACAAAAATCAAAACAGTATGGTATTGGCACAAAAACCAGACATATAGATCAATGGAACAGGATAGAAAGCCCAGAAATAAACTCACATATTTATGGTCAATTAATCTATGACAAAGGAGGCAAGAATATACAATAGAGAAAAGACAGTCTCTTCAGCAAGTGGCTCTGGGAAAGCTGGACAGCTACATGTAAAAAAATGAAATTGGAACATTTTCTAACACCATATACAAAAAAAAAAAAAAACCTCAAAATAGTTTAGAGACCTAAATACAACACCAAAACCCATAAAATTCCTAGAAGAGAACATAAGTGTAACACTCTTTGAGGTAAATGTCGCAGTATTTTTTTGGCTCTGTCTCCTAAGGCAAAGGAAACAAAAGCAAAAATAAATAAATGAGACCTAATTAAACTTAAAAGATTTTGCACAGTAAAGGAAACCATGGACAAAACGAACAGACAACCTACCAAATGAGAGAAAATATTTGCAAATGAAAGGACTGATATCAGGTTAATATCCAAAATATATAAACAGCTCATACAATTCAATATCAAAGAAACGAACAACCTGGTTAAAAAATGGGCAGAAGACTTGAATAGACATTTTTCCAAAGAAAACATATAGATGGCCAACAAGCACATGAAAAAATGTGCTTAACTTTGCTAATCATCAGAGAAATGCAAATCAAAACCACAATGAGATATCACCTCACATCTGTCAGAATAACTAACTATCATCAAAAAGACCACAAATAACAAATGTTGGTGGGGGTATGGAGAAAAGGGAACCCTTGAATACTGTTGGTAAGAACTTAAATGGGTGCAGCCACACTGTGGAAAACCAGTATGGTGGTTCCTAAAAAAACTATAAATAGAACTACAGTATGATCCAGCAATTTAACTCGTAGGTATACATCTGAAAAAAACACAAAAGCACTAACTTGAAAAGATGCATGCACTCCAATGTTCATGGCAGCATTATTTACAATTGCCAAGATATGGAAGCAACCTAAGTGACTATCAATAGCTGAATGGATAATGAAGAAATGGTGTGTACATACAATGGAACATTACTCAGCCATAAAAAGAATGAAATTTTGCCATTTGAAACAATGTGGATGGACCTAGAGGGTATTACCCTTACTGAAATAAGTCAGACAGAGAAATACAAATACTGTATGTTATCACTTATATGTGGAATCTAAAAACTAAAACAACCTAATGAATATAACAAAACAGAAACAGACTCACAGATACAGAAAACAAACTAGTGGTTACAAGTAGGGAGGGGCAAGATAGGAGTACGGGATGAAGATGTACAAATTACTATGTATAAAATAAATAAGCTACAAGGATATAGTGTACAGCACACAAAATATAGTGAATATTTTATAATAACTATAAATGGAGTATAATCTTTTAAAACTGTGAACCATTATGTTGTATACCTGAAATTTACATAATATTGTAAATCAATTATACCTCAACAAAAAAGGAAAAAGAAAGAAAGAAAGATTTCAAAAAAGGCAATGTATGAAATGGAAGAAAATATTTGCAAACCATAAATCTGATAAGGGGTTAATATCTAAAATATATAAAGAACTCATACAATATAATAGCAAAAAAAATCTGATTTACAAAGATGATTTAAACAAATGGAAAGATATACCACACTCCTGGATTGGAAGAATTAATATTTGTTAAAATGGCCATACTGGAGACACAGAAGACCCCCAAATAGCCAAAGCAGTCGTGAGGGAATAAAATGGAGCTGGAGGAATCAGACTTCCTGACTTCAGACTATACTACAAAGTTACAGTAATCAAGACAATATGGTACTGGCACAAAAAATATATAGATCAATGGAAAAGGATAGAAAGCCCAGAGATAAACCCACACACCTATGATCAACTAATCTTTGACAAAGGAGGCAAGGATGTAAAATGGAGAAAAGACAGCCTCTTCAATAAGTGGTGCTGGGAAAACTGGACAGCTACATGTAAAAGAATGATATTAGAACATTCCCTAAAACCATACACAAAAATAAACTCAAAATGGATTACAGACCTAAATGTAAGACTGGATACTATAAAACATTTAGAGGAAAACATAGGAAGAACACTCTTTGACATAAATCACAGCAAGATCTTTTTTGATCCACCTCCTAGAGTAATGGAAATAAAAACAAAAATAGACAAATAGGACCTAAGGAAACTTAAAAGCTTTTGTGAAGCAAAGGAACCATAAACAAGACAAAAAGACAACCCTCCGAATGGGAGAAAATGTTTGCAAACGAATCAACAGACAAAGGATTAATCTCCAAAATATATAAACAGTTCATGCAGCTCAATATTAAAAAAAAAACAACCCAATCAAAAAATGGGCAGAAGACCTAAATAGACATTTCTCCAAAGAAGACATACAGATGGCCAAGAAGCACATGAAAAGCTGCTCAACATCACTAATTATTAGAGAAATGCAAATCAAAACTACAGTGAGGTATCACCTCACACCAGTTAGAACGGTCATCATCAGAAAATCTACAAACAACAAATGCTGGAGAGGGTGTGGAGAAAAGGGAACCCTCTTACACTGTTGGTGTGAATGTAAATTGATATAGCCACTATGGAGAACAGTATGGAGGTTCCTTAAAAAACTAAAAATAGAATTACCATATGACCAGCAATCCCACTACTGGCCATATACCCAGAGAAAACCATAATTCAAAAAGACACATGCACCCAATGTTCACTGCAGCACTATTTATAATAGCCAGGTCATGGAAGCAACCTAAATGCCCATCGACAGATGAATGGATAAAGAAGATGTGGTACTTGTATACAATGGAATATTACTCAGCCATAAAAAGGAACAAAATCGGGTCATTTGTAGTGATGTGGATGGATCTAGAGACTGTCACACAGAGTGAAGTAAATAAGAAAGAGAAAAACAAATATCATATATTAACGCATATATGTGGAACCTAGAAAAATGGAACAGATGAACCAGTTTGCAGGGCAGAAATAGAGACACAGCTGTAGAGAACAAATGTATGGACACCAAGGGGGGAAAGTGACGGGTGTGTGTGTGATGAATTGGGAGATTGGGATTGACATATATACACTAATATGTATTAAATGGATAACCAATAAGTGCCTGCTGTATAAAAAAATAAAATTAAATTTAAAAAAATAGCCATTCTAACCAAAGAAATCTACAAATTTAATGTGATCCTTATCTAATTACCCATGACATTTTTCACAGAACTAGAACAAATAATGCTAAAATTTATGTGGAACCATAAAAGACCCAGCATTGCCAAAACAATCCTGAGGACAAAAAACAAAGCTAGAGGCATAACCCTCCCAGGCAAAACTGCAAAGCTACAATAAACAAAATAGTGTGGTATTGGCACAAAAACAGACATATGTATCAATGAAGCAGAATAGAGAACCCAGAAGTAAACCCACACACCTATGGTCAACTAACTTTTGACAAAGGAGGCAAGAATATACAATGGAGAAAAGACAGTCTCTTCAGCAAGTGGTGCTGGGAAATCTGGACAGCCACATGTAAATCAATGAAGTTAGAACATTCCTTGCACCATACACAAAAATAAATTCAAAATGGCATAAAGACTTAAATATAAGACACCATAAAACTCCTAGAAGAGAACATAGGCAAAACATTCTCTGATATAAATCGTGGCAATGTTTTCTTAGATCAGTCTCCCAAGGCAATAGAAATAAAAGCAAAAATAAACAAATGGGACCTAATCAAACGTATAAGCTTTTGCACAGCAAAAGAAAGCATTAAAAAAGAAAAGAAAAGAAAAGACAGCCTACAGCATGGGATAAGATATTTGCAAGCGATGCAACCAACAAGACCTTAATTTCCAAAATATACAAACAGTTCATATAATTCAATAACAAAAAATGAACAACCCAATCAAAAAATGGGCAGAAGATCTAAATAGATATTTCTCCAAAGAAGACATACAGATGGCCAATAGGCACATGAAAAGATGCTCATCATCGCTAATTTTTAGAGAAATGCAAATGAAAACTACAGTGAGGTACCACCTCAAGCTGGTCAGAATGGCCATCATTAAAAAATCTACACACAATAAATGCTGGAGAGGGTGTGGAGAAAAGGGAAACCTCCTACACTGTTGGTGGGAATGTAAATTGGTGCAGCCACTATGGAAAACAGCATGGAGGTTCCTCAAAAAACTAAAAAACAATGAAATAATGACACTTGCAGCAACATGGATGGACCTAGAGATTATCATAATAAGTGAAGTAAGTCAGACAGAGAAAGAGAAACATCATATGATATCACTTGTATGTGTAATCTAAAATATGATGCAAATGAACTTATTTACAAAATAGAAACAGACTCACAGACATAGAAAACAAATATATGCTTACCAAAGGGGAAGGGGTAGAGGAGGGATAAATTAGGAGTTTGGGATTAGCAGATACAAACTACTATAGATAAAATAGATAAACAGCAAGGTCCTACTCTATAGCACAGGGGACTATTCAATATCTTATAATAATCTATAATGGGAAAGAACATGAAAAAGAATACACATATGTGTGTACATATATGTATATGTATGCATGTGTATATATATATGTATATGAATCACTTTGCTGTACACCAGAAACTAACACAACATTGTAAATCAACTATACTTCAATTTAAAAAAAAAAACAGGCAGAGGATCTGAATAGACATTCTTCCAAACATGATATATAGATGGCCAACAGGTACATGAAAAAGTGCTCAATATCACTATCAGGGAAATGCAAATCAACCCACAATGACATATGACCTCACACCTGTTAGAATGGCTATTATGAAAAAGACAGGACATGGTAAAAGATGTAAAAAAAAGATGTAGAATAAAGGGAATGGTTGGTGGAAATGTAAATTGGTGCAGTTTCTATAGAAAATGATATGGAGATTCCTCAAAAAACTAATAGAACTACCCTATGATCTAGCAATCCACTTCCAGGTATTTATCTGAAGGAAATGAAAACACTAACTCAGGTAGATATCTGAACCCTCATGTTCATTGCAGCATTATTTACAATAGCCAAGACATGGGAACAACCTAAGTGTCCATCAATGGATGAATGGATAAAGAAAATGTGATAGAGATAGAGGTAGAGATATATTTCAAGGGCTAGTATTCTGCCAAAAAAAAAAGGAAAGAGCGAAATCCTGACACATGCAACAACATGGATGGAACTTGAGGGCATTATGCTAAGTGAAATAAGTCAGACAAAGCAAAAAATTACCATGTGATCTCACTTATATATGGATATAAATTTAAAAAATAAAAAACAGAAACTAGCTGATAGGTACAAGAGAACAGATTGGTGGATGCCAGAGGCAGGGGTAAGGGATGGGCAAAACGGGGGAAGGTAGTCAAAAGGTACAAACTTCCAGTTATAAAATAAATAAGCCCTAGAGAACAAATGTATGTATACCAAGGGGAAAAGGAGAGGTGGGGTGGGAGGAATTGGGAGACTGGGATTGACACATATACACTATTGATACTATGTATAAAATAGACAACTAATGAGAACATACTACTGTATAGCACAGGGAACTCTGCTTAATGCACTGTGGTGACCTAAATGGGAAGGAAATACAAAAAAGAGGGGCTGGGACTTCCCTGGTGGTCCAGCGGGTAAGACTCCATGTCCCCAATGCAGGGGGCCTTGTTCGATCCCTGGTGGGGGAACTAGATCCCACATGGATGCCACAACTAAGAGTTTGCATGCCACAACTAAAAGATCCCACATGCCACAACTAAGACCCGGTGCAGCCTAAATAAATAAATTTTTTTAAAAAAGGGGATATATGTATAGGTATAGCTGATTCATTTTGCTATACAGTTGAAACCAACATGACATTGTAAAGTAACTGTACTCCAATACAAATTGATTTAAATAAATAAATAAATAAATAAATAAAATAAGTCCTGAAAATGTAATGTTATAAGTAAAGTAATTGGGTTTCCTCTAGACAGCATATATTTGTCTCCACCTGCTCTCTCTAAGAATTTAAATTCCCTGAGTGCAAGGATTTTGTTGTTTTGCTTATAGCTATATTCCTGTGCCCAGAAAACTGTTTGGCCTGAAGTAGATTAAAATTTTTATTGAATGAACATCCAGCTTAAATATACTTTACTAGAAAGATTTCTTCATTTAAAGGTATGATATTGTTCTTATCATTCCTCTGGTATTTATGTTTAATTTATATTTATATTATATGTATATTATATATACATTATATATATATTATAATTTATATTTAATGCCTCTGTATTTGTTGAGAGTCCTCATTTTTCTTTCTCTCCGATTTGAAAATTTTAATGTCTTCATTTACTTAGTCTTTCCCCCGCCCCGTTCTTTTCTTATGAGAGTAATTTGCGTTCTTTTCTTACGAGAGTAATTTGCCAACTGAATCTTTGTCTTTTTGCCTTTCAGAGTGATGATTGTTTAGTTCAAATGAATTTCCCTGACTTTTATTTCCCTCTCCTTGAATGTTTTGTGGTCACAGTATATATATATATATATATATATATATATTTGTGTGTGTGTGTGTGTGTGTGTGTGTGGTACGCGGGCCTCTCACTGCTGTGGCCTCTCCCGCTGCGGAGCACAGGCTCCGGACGCGCAGGCCCAGAGGCCATGGCTCACGGGCCCAGCAGCTCCGCGGCATGTGGGATCCTCCCGGACCGGGGCACGAACCCGCGTCCCCCGCATCGGCAGGCGGACTCTCAACCACTGCGCCACCAGGGAAGCCCCACAGTATATTTTATTGTACTTCAATGTAAATAAGAATCCTTACCTATAAAAATATTATTTGAACATTAAAAAAAAAAAAAAAAGCATGATCAGGCCTGGTAAGGGTTTCCCTAGATTTGCCCAATAGAAGGCAAATACATAGTATTTTTAATATGAAAAAATTTCATTAACATTAGACTCTATTAACTTTTTATTTTATTTTTTTATACATCTTTATTGTAGTATAATTGCTTTACAATGTTGTGTTAGTTTCTGCTATACAACAAAGTGAATCAGCTATATGCATTCATATATCCCCATATCCTCTCCCTCTTGTGTCTCCCTCCCACCCTCCCTATCCCACCGCTCTAGGTCGTCACAAAGCACGAGCTGATCTCCCTGTGCTATGCAGCTGCTTCCCACTAGCTATCTATTTTACATCTGGTAGTGTATATATGTCCATGCCACTCTCTCACTGCATCCCAGCCGCCCCTTCCTCCTCCCTGTGTCCTCAAGTCCTTTCTCAACGTCTGCATATTTATTCGTGCCCTACCACTAGGTTAATCAGTATCATTTTTCTAGATTCCATATATTTGCGTTAGCATATGGATTTGTTTTTCTCTCTCTGACTTACTTCACTCTGTATGACAGACTCTGTGTCCATCCGCCTCACTACAAATAACTCAGTTTCGTTCCTCTTTATGTTCTTTGCCTATTTTTAAATTGTTATTTGTCTTTTTGTCATTGAGTTATAATATACTTTGTATATTTTGGATATAAGTTGCTTAACAGCTACATGATTTGAATATATTTTCTCCTTTTCTGTGGATTTGTCTTTTTATTTTTTTGATGGACACCTAAGAAGACTTTGCCTAATGCAATGTTATGAAGACCTACTCTTATGTTTCTTAGACTCCTTCTTCTAAAAGTTTTATAGTTTTAGCTCTATTTTTAGGTGTATAATCCATTTGGAGTTAATTTTTGTGTATGATGTAAGCAAAGGGTCCAACTTTATTCTTTAGCATGAGGATATCCAGTGTTGTAGCACCATTCATTGAAAAGATTATTCTTTCCCCCATTGAATTATCTTGGCATCCTTTTTGAAAATCAATTGATCATAAATGTGAGGGTTTATTTTTACCTTCTCAATTCTTTTTCATTGATCAATATGTATATTTTTATGCCAGTACCACACTATTTGATTACTGTAGCTTTGTAGCAAGTTTTGAAATCAGGAAGTGCAAGTCCTCCTACTTCTTTCTTTTTAAGATAGCTTTGGCTATTTTGAGTTCCTTTCATTTCCATATAAATTTTAGTTTGTCAATTTTGGGGGGGGCAGCTGAGATTTTGATACAGATTATGTTGAATCTGTAAGTGACACACATATCTGGATGGAAATAGATGCCATGCTCTGTACTGCTCTTTTTTTTTTTAATTAATTATTTTTGGCTGATCTGGGTCTTTGTTGCTGCATGCAGTCTTTCTCTAGCTACAGTGAGCCGGGGCTACTCTTCCTTGCGGTGTGTGGGCTTCTCACTGTGGTGGCTTCTCTTGTAGTGGAGCACAGGCTCTAGGTGCGCAGGCTTCAGTAGTTGAGGCACACAGCCTCAGTAGTTGTGGCTCACAGGCTCCAGAGCTCAGGCTCACTAGTTGTGGCACATGGGCTTAGTTGCCTTGCGGCATGTGGGATCTTCCCAGACCAGGGCTTGAACCTGTGTCCCCTGCATTGGCAGGCAGATTCTTAACCACTGCACCACCAGGGAAGCCCTGTACTGCTCAACAGAAGGAAAATCTGAAGACTGCTGGTGAAATAGTTAAATTTTCCTTTTACAAGTAAAGAAATCAAATGATTAGTTCTGCTTTTTCTCTTTTAAATGATCTCTTTACCTGATAAATCAGCATGTATTAGAGTCATTGACTTTGAATCTCATTTTGCCGTTTAGTCTTGGGAGGAATTTAACTTAATTTAATCTAGTACTGGACAAGCCATTGCAATTCTCCCTTGATTCACCTACACAGATATGCAACTTCCAGGTTTAACATTCATTTGAGATGTTACCATACCTTCCCTTAACTGTAAACTGCATAATTGTTTTCAAATGTAGGTTTAAATATTATTCAGGTATGGTGAGGCCAACAGATCAGGGAACAATTGCCATTGAAAGGATGGTTTCTCACAATTCCCAGAGGAGGGGGCATGCCTCACCATGCAGGGCCACATGGGAAGCAGGAGGGTCAGCTAGGAGGCAGAGAGAACAAGGGTATAATATGGGCAAGAGCTTTTATTGTGGTTCCCAGGGGAATGAATGGGCGAGGCACGGTCAGCAGGCTAAGCACGTTTAGGATTGCAAGTGTGAATAATTTCAGCAGGCTCTGGGGTATAGGGGCTGCTTATTACTTCTAGTATCAGAAGGGGTACTTTTCAATATGATACACATTGTACTGGGTAGAGACAGTGTCAATACTGTATTGTTAGGAATATGTTTGGTACTAGAAAGGATTGTTGTTCATATTAGACAGAATTGATGGTACTTGTCAGGAGTCTCCAGGGAAACCCCTTTGTAAGAACAGAGGCTCCATCATTTGCAGAGACGTGGATTGACCTAGAGACTGTCATACAGAGTGAAGTAAGTCAGGAAGAGAAAAACGAATAACGTATATTAATGCTTAGATGTGGAATTTAGAAAAATAGTACAGATGAACCTATTAGCAAAGCAGAAATAGCTACACAGACATAGAGAATGAACATACAGACACCAAGGGGGAAAGAGCGGGGTGGGAAGAATTGGGAGAATGGGCTCGACATATACACACTACTATATATAAAATATTTTTTCTCACTTGGGGTATTAAAATTTTGTAGGAGAAAGTTCTTATTCTTAGGAAATTCATACTGAAGCATTTTAAGGTGAAGCATCTTGATGCTTGAACTTATTTTCCAATGGTCTAGGAGGAAAAAAGTGGGTGTTGACAAACACAATCACACAAGAGGATGGATGAGAGCATAAAGAAAGCAGATGTTAAAAACTGTTGTGCAGGGCTTCCCTGGTGGTGCAGTGGTTGGGAGTCCGCCTGCCGATGCAGGGGACACGGGTTCATGACCCAGTCCGGGAAGATCCCACGTGCCGCGGAGCGGCTGGGCCCGTGAGCCATGGCCGCTGAGCCTGAGTGTCCGGAGCTTGTGCTCCTCAACGGGAGAGGCCACAACAGTGAGAGGCCCGCGTACCGCAAAAAAAAAAAATTGTTGTGCAAATTGTTAAATCTAGGTGGGTGGAATCTAGCTGTTCATTATGCAATACTGTCAACTCTTCTATGTGTTTGAAATATTCCTAAATAAGTGAGAAAAAAAATAACATAAGTGGTGGAGTGCTTCCAACAAACAGTCAGCTTAAAGGGAAAAACTAAAGCTAACCATGATGCAGAGCATTGTTTATTCTTAGACAGAAGCCTGGATGAGATTAGATATATACATTTGTCCCAGACTGGTTGCTTTCTAGATACACCCACTGCACCCCTTTGCTAAAATACAGAGTCTCCTTTAAGGGAGTGCTTGGGTCCTGATGATGAGGCCAGGCTAGCCTGAGCAGTCAAGAATCTATCCAAACACCATTGCGAGTGTACTTAATGCCACTGAATTGTATACTTTAAAACAGTTAAAACGGTAAATTTTGTTATATATATTTTACCACAACAAAAAAATTTTTAGAATCAGCTTGTTATAGTCACACACACAGGGGGGAAAAAAACCTGCTGGGATTTTGACTGGGATGGTAGTGAGTCTCTATCACTTTGGAGAGAATAGAGGTTTTCACATTGAGTCTTCCAGTCCATGGAGATGGCATGTACCTCCTTTAAGTCTTCCTTAATTTCTCTCAATGTCATATTATAATATTTGGAGTATAAATCTTGCCATCTAATCATATTTGATTTTTAAATGTTGTTGTAAAACATGATACCTTATTTTATTTTCTTCCTTTTTTATAATTTATTTATCTATTGTACACTAGGTCCTGTTGGTTATCTATTTTATTTTATATTATTTTATTTTTATTTTATTTTATTTTAATTTTTTGTGTGTGTGTGTGGTACGCGGGCCTCTCACTGTTGTGGCCTCTCCCGTTGCGGAGCACAGGCTCCGGACGCGCAGGCTCAGCGGCCATGGCTCATGGGCCTAGCTGCTCTGCTGCATGTGGGATCTTCCAGGACTAGGGCACGAACCCGTGTCCCCTGCATCGGCAGGCAGACTCTCAACCACTGTGCCACCAGGAAAGCCCCCTATTTTATTATTTTCTTAAAAGACAGAGATTCTTTATTTAAATCAGCAAACTCATGTTCTTCAAGTCCCAGCCCATGGTGGGCAGTCTTCCCTCCCCAGTCCCCTCACCCCCAACCCTCAGCCACAGAGAGGGGAATGGAAAATGAGAAGCCTGAAGGCCTCTGCCAGGGCAGGCTGCCTCAGAAGTGTGGTGAGAGCAGTCCAGCTGGGACTGGCGGGGCAGCCGCCATAGACCCCTCCCTATAAATTAAGTCCCTTCAGCCACAGCTGTGGGCGAGGTGTACTTGTGGGGAGAAGGTCATTAGGCAGCATCCCCGACTCCCAGCCAAGGAATGGATTAGGGCACAGGGTTCAGGGCAAGAGAGGCCAGAGAGAAAGAGAAGAGGTCTGGTGGGGAGAGGGGGTGATGCCCCCCTAATTTTGGTCCCAGGGAAAAGAGGCCAGTTGGTCCAGTTTTGGTGGATTTGGAGGAGGGAATGTATTAGTAAGCACAGTGGGGAGGCCACTGTCAGGTACCCCCAGAGGAGACAGGCCAGGCCCCCACCCAGGCAGAGGGGAGTGTGAGAGCTCCAGGGGCTCTCAGGGAATGTCACTGCTAAAATATATGTGTGTGTGTGTGTGTGTGTGTGTGTGTGTGTGTGTGTGTGTGTATACACACACACATATATATATTAACCATTCACGGCAGGCAGGCGCAGGGCTGTGCGGATCAGAGGATCTGGCGTGGCATCCCATAGCCGGTCATGCCTGCCTGAGATGCCCTGCTGTTGGTCCCCATCTGTAACCCAATCACATTCTTGCCCTCCTGCAGCTGGTCATCTGAGAAGTTCCGAGGGTTCTCCTTGGATTTCTTGGGAACCCAGCTAGGATCTCCAGAGAAGAGCCCATTGTTCTGGGCTACCGCCAGCCCACCCAGGTTCATCAGTATCCGCTGCACACAGGCCATGTTCTTTCCTTCCCAGAGGTCCACAGTCTGGAAGATGTCAGTGGTGTTGATGCCGTAGCACTCAGCTGCTTGCAGGAACTGGGAGATCTGCTCCGTCTGCTTGAAGGCCATGGTGGAGGCCTGGATCTTCCTCACTGGGGCCTGCCCCTCGGGTTACAGCCCATTAATGAGCTCACACAGCACCGTGCCATCCTGGAGCCAGTTCCGGAAGTTCTCGCGCCTGGGCTGGGGCCAGCCCACATCCTTGCGGCACTGGGTGGTGATCCATTGGATCAGGATCTGCTCCAGGTCCGCATCATATCGTTTCCCAATCTTCTGCTGCACCTCCCGGCTCAGGCCGTAGGCAGGTCCCCTGTTGGCCATTCCAAAGGGTGGTGGTGTCTGGGGGGAAGCATTCACGCAGGCCGGAGAGTTGTGCACTCAAGGCGGGGTCTGCAACGCGAGTGAAGCACCCGGGTCGGGCCCGGCCGCTATCTATTTTAAATATAACAGTGTGTACCTGTCAGTCCCAAACTCCCAATCTATCCCTCCCCCCACCGCCAGTAACCATTAGTTCATTCTCTAAGTCTGTAAGTCTGTTTCTGTTTTGTAAATAAGCTCATTTGTATCTTTTTTTTTTTTTTTTCGGTACACGGGCCTCTCTCCGCTGTGGCCTCTCCCGTTGCGGAGCACAGGCTCCAGAAGCGCAGGCTCAGCGGCCATGGCTCACGGGCCCAGCTGCTCCACGACACGCGGGATCCTCATGGACTGGGGCACGAACCCGCGCCCCCCACATCGGCAGGCGGACTCCCAACCACTGCGCCACCAGGGAAGCCCTCATTTGTATCATTTTTTTTTTTTTTTTTTTTGCGGTATGCGGGCCTCTCACTGTTGTGGCCTCTCCCGTTGCGGAGCACAGGCTCCGGACACGCAGGCCTAGCGGCCATGGCTCACGGGCTGAGTTGCTCCGCGGCATGTGGGATCTTCCCGGACCAGGGCACGAACCCGTGTCTCCTGCATCGGCAGGCGGATTCTCAACCACTGCGCCACCAGGGAAGCCCTGTATCATTTTTTTAAGAGTCCACATATAAGCAATATCATATGATATTTGTCTTTGTCTGACGTACTTTACTTAGTATGATAATCTCCAGGTCCATCCATCTTGCTGCAAGTGGCATTATTTCATTCTTTTTAATGGCTGAGTAATATTCCATTGTGTATATATACCACATCGTCTTTATCCGTTCCTCTGTCGATGGACATTTATGTTGCTTATGTGTCTTAGCTATTGTAAATAGTGCTGCAATGAACATTGGGGTCCGTGTATCCTTTCAAACCACGTTTTTCTTGGAATATATGCCCAGGAGTGGGATTGCTGATTCATATGGTAGTTCTATTTTTAGTTTTTTAAGGAACCTCCATACTGTTCTCCATAGTGGCTGTATCAATTTACATTCCCACCGAGAGTGTAGGAGGGTTCCTTTTTCTCCACACCCTCTCCAGCATTTATTGTTTGTAGATACCTTCCCACTTTAATTTCTAATTGTTTTCTGATTATAAATAAAAATGAAAGTGATTTTTTAAAAAAAGAATCATGACCCCCAAATAGATAAATGTTGGCAGTGGGCAGAGATGGGTGGGGAGCCAGAACAAAGTAAATTAAGTAGGGCATTCCTGCCCAAAGGACACTAAAGGTCATCAGTGAACTTAGGATATGTGGCCCAGACATGAGCCCCATTCCCCAGGACAGCTGGTGATTCAAGGTTCCAGCCCTCCATTCCCTGAAGGCTCAGAGCTGCTCCTCCTCCTCTTCGTCATTCACAGGGCTCCCTCTAGAGGTCAGAGTGTGCTACTGACATGATGGTCAAGTAGGGGCCAGCAGCCCAAGGTGGATAATCTCTCCCATAAAGGGGGTGGACAGAAGGAGATTTAGTATGGTCCTTGCCCACCCCTGGAAGGTATCACTCTTTCCTTTGTGGGAGTGTGGAATTCCCCCCAGTGTTGGTCAAGTGGGTGAACCAAAATGGGAGTGCTGTGTGCTTGTGGAAGACGAAGGGAGTGAAGATCCCAATTATTGTGAATTGGCAGACTCCATGCTCTGGGGAATGGACATGGTCCACATGGCCACTGATGCTGGGCAATGGAAATGTGGACCTCTTGGGTCTGGAGGGCCTTGGATGGGGCTACAAATTCAGGTCATGGTCTGGAAGTCTAAATAAGAAATGAAGCGGTGAGGGAAGTCACAAAAGTAAGTCAGACACCCTCAGGAGGCAGGAACAGGTCCACAGGGCCTGGGACGGAAGGTTTCCCATTCTGTGCTGCTGATGTTATTAGCTGGTTTTCTAATGGCCACAAGCTCCTTGGGTGGCCTTGGGTGGCCAAGACACCTTCTTCCCACGGGTCCTCAGCAGTCCACAAGCTGTACCCCTGTGGGTCAGTTTCCTGGGCCGAGTGTCAGTGTAGGGCCACTGTCCTTGGGCTGCATTGCAAGAGCAGAGGTGTCAACGCAGAGGCAGCCTTTGGGAAGATGTCAAGTGTCAAAGTTAGAACCAAAGAAGTCCTCAGTTAGAAGAAACTGGTCAGAAGGAGAGTCTTGGTCATAACCAAAACAGTGGAAGTGGAAAGAAACAGATAAGAAAGGACTCAAGATGAAATGTAACAGAGGTAGGACCTGAGTCTATAAAAATACACCTGTAGAGATTTTCTTAACCGGTTATCTGTCACAGACCCCCTTTGACAGTCTTGTGAAGCCTATGGACCCTTCTCAGAAAAATGTTCTTAAATGCATAAATACCTAGGGATCCTGGGGAAAGAAATTATATACAAACATGGTTATTATCAAAATATATTTAAAAAAACAAATTTGTGCATCATAATACATGTGCTCCTTTATTAATATATTAAATAACAAACTAATATACTTTCAATATAGGAATGGTTGTTGCAATTTGTGTTTTGAGATAGTTTGTGTGATGTGATATGAAAATATACATGATTTTAATTGGTGAAAAAGTTACAAGTACTGCTAATATTACCAAAATCTGTTACTTCTATTTACAGTGGAAGGAAATGGTAATTTTCAGGTAGACATTAGTGAAAATAAACACAAAACTTCTTCCTATCCAAGTTCACACCCCTGTAAATTCTGTCCACAGACTCCACTCCAGAACACTGTTCTACAGCCATTTTCATAAGGAAGCCATTTCTTTTCCTTAGCGTACTACCCAGGAAAAGTGGAGCTACGATTTCTCCAGGTTTGCCTAGTATAAGGTTCTAGTTCAATTGGCTTATATCAGAACTGGGAGGCAAAATCCTTCATTTCTTCCAGCTCGATGTTTTTCAAACATTTTGACCTACGACCCATAATAAGAAATGCATCTTGCCTTGAGATCCAGTGCACATACACACAACTGAAATTAAATTTCACAAAACAATACTCTACTATATGTAGTATACATATAGTACATAGTTTGCTAGGGCTGCCATAACAAAATATCACAGACTGTAGGGCTTAAGCAGTGGAAATTTATTTTCTCACGGTTCTGGAGAATGGAAGTCCAAGATCAAAATGTCGGCAGGTTAGCTTACCCTTCCCCCTCCCCATATCCTCAAGTCCATTCTCTAGTAGGTCTGCGTCTTTATTCCCGTCTTGTCCCTAGGTTCTTCATGACCATTTTGTTGTTGTTGTTTTTTAGTTTCCATATATATGTGTTAGCATATGGTATTTGTTTTTCTCTTTCTGACTTACTTCACTCTGTATGACAGACTCTAGGTCCATCCACCTCACTACAAATAACTTAATTTCGTTTCTTTTTATGGCTGACTAATATTCCATTGTATATATGTGCCACATCTTCTTTATCCATTCATCAGTTGATGGACACTTAGGTTGCTTCCACGTCCTGGCTATTGTAAATAGAGCTGCAATGAACATTGTGGTACATGACATGACTGTTTTTGAATTATGGTTTTCTCAGGGTATATGCCCAGTAGTGGGATTGCTGGGTCGTATGACAATCACTATATTTTTAAACTTGCTGTAACAAGTTTAAAAAACTTGGCTCGTTCAATATCCTGAATGTGTCAAAATCATGTTTCTCTATTGTTTCAAATTTAGCTAAAAACTAAACATAACATAATACAGTCAGGGAAGTGACATCGCCTCACCTTTGCCATATTCTATTGATTAGAAGAATGTCACAGTCCCACCACATTCAAAGGAAAGAGATTACACAAGGTCATGAACACCAAGAGGGGTACCATGAGGGGTCACCCTAGAGTCTGTCCACCATACATACTCTGGAGGAGACAGAGTCTGAGTTTGGCCTAGGTAATAAACCAGATGAAGGTAATAAAAACAATGAATGTGAGTGAGCTCAAAAGCTTCACGTCCTTTATGTGTGTAGCTTTTAACCTACACAATAAGATTGAGATAAGTAATGGTACTCCCATTTTACAGATGAGTTACCTGGAGGGGACTATAATTCCCTGGCTGGGGAGTTGGGCCAAGGGAAGTATCTGGACTTAGAGGAACCAAAGAGTCAGTATCATTAGATGACCCAGACTCAGGCTGAGAACCATCCGGGTTCAGTGGCAGAGACCAAACAGAGCTTCACCAACACTTGCGGACCGTCCACTGACGTTTGACTGACCATCACAGGACACTTGCATTGAGAACTTACTCTCTTTGTTGGCAGAGGGCAGTAGTTATTTGTTCTCTTGGTAACCACCCAGCAGATGTTGTGCCTGATGGTGTCTTTGTTCAATCCATCCAAACTCTCTTCTGTGCACACTATCTCCCAGAACCCAAGATACTAATAAGCCCCCGCAACTGGCAGGGGGGCTTGAAGACCTGAGAAGTGTGGAAGGTTCAGCCTGGTTGGGTACAAGAAGGCTGTCTTCAGCATGCCAAGCTCAGGGGATGGGAATCCTAAATCCTAGCAACACAACCATGGGTGAAACATCTATTTTCCTTCAAGTATCCAATACGTGAGGGACTAGAGACATAAGTGAATAAAGCAGCGACTGTCTCTAGTAACTAAGGAAAATTCAGATTTCATTCATGTACTACGGATGTGTTTGTGATTATACCCAGCAAACATTTATTGAATCCTTCCTGTTGATGGGAGATATAAAGATGAATAATTTCTCTCTCCGCCTAATCCAGGAAGAATACAGCATAGATAGATTAGTGCTATAATAGAGGGACCAAAGAAGTATCCACGGAAGTATACTGTAGGGCAGGGCGAAGGAGAGGAATTTCACGGAAGGCTTCTTGGAGAAGATAAATAATTTCCTTTGCAGTTAGGCATTGTAGAATTGGCAGCACTCTGCTATATGGCTGCTGAAGAGTGAGGCCTATATAAGGAAAGCTTGAGCAAAACCCTGGAAGCCAAGCTGTGTGGAGAATTATTGGAGACTACGGTTGAGGGAGTACTCAACCATACTTGAGAGGTAGGAGGGACTGACTTATTAAGACCTTTGAACTGGGTTTACGGGTTTGGAATAGATTTCGAAGTCATTGGAACATCACGGATGGAAAGAACAGATTCAGAGGAATGCTTTAGAAAAAGAACTCTGCGGAGGACAGGTTGAGGGTAGGAAGAGATTTGAGTGAGGCAGTGTTAGTGTAATCCAGGCAGGAATTACTGAAAGGTTGAGCTGAGGTTATGGAAGCAACTGGAAAGGAGGTGCAGAGGTCCATAGGGTGACTCTGGGAGATGGAAGAGTGGAAACCAACAAGAATTAAACCAAAGGTAGAGAAGATGGTGATGCCATTAACCAAACCCAGAAACTAGGGGGAGGAGTACACAGGTGAGGCAAATCAATGAAGGTGTCTGATATGTTAAGTCTCAGGGGCTTGCAAGACATATTTGTGGGACTGTAGGTATACAATTCAAGAGAGTTATCTTTATCGCCACGCAAACAAAATATTGAGTCATTTTCGAGAACAGTATTTGAAATTGTGAGAGTGCATTAAACTAGTTTGGAAGATAGTAGAGCATTAAGACAGGGCTGGAGAGTGCTGTATATGTGAGAAAGAAGAAGTAGAAAGCAACTTAATAGGGACAGAAGTAGAATCAGGAGAGAGTGTGGTTCTGGTGACCAAGGGAAGAATTTTTTTTCTGAGGATAGCTGATTTACGATGTTATGTTAGTTTCAGGTGTACAGTAAAGTGCTTCAGCTATAGATATACACATATCTATTCTTTTTCAGATTCCTTCCCATGGGGAAGAACATTTTAAGGAGGAATTACTGTTTGTAAACTAGACAAAATGAGAACTAAGCAAGGACCGCTGGGTGAGGTGAGTAGGTCACTGGCAACTTTGGGGAGCAGTTTGAGAAGGGTGGCAGAAGCAGAATGGACTGCCTAAGGATAGAGGAGGCTAAGGTCTATCACATCAGTTACTTTTAGGAGAAATTTGAGAAGGGAAGAGTGTGAGAAAGGAAAGTGCCTTGAGGAAGGAGAGGGGGTATATGAGACATTCTTGTAGCCACGAGCTACTCTTTTCCTCGCAAGAACACAGCTGTGCACGATAGGAAGAAGGGATGCGAGCCCCATTTACTTCTTAACACAAAACTCCAGTTCTAAATTACCATCTGGGAAGGGAGGAGGGGGACATAATCTCTATTGTCAGATTCAGATTTTGCTCCGGCAGCTTTGGCTAAGTCTACTGCAGCTCTATAAACTCCATCCCTCCACCCCAAACAAAACAACAAAACACCACCGCCTCCCTCCGCTTCTTCGTAATCTGGAAAAACCGAGCAGGTGCACCGTGCCGGAGTCCGGCGCCAAAGGCCCCTCTCCGAGCCGGCTTTAACCCGAAGGTGCTCGGCTCCCGAGCGGGTCCGGCCTGGTGTGCAGTTGCCCACGCGGCGCGCCGGGCGCAAACCCGACAGAGTCGCTTCAGTTCCGCCCACCCGATCCTCCCACGATGCTCAGGCTTTCCGGGCCGTGGCCTCTGTGGGGACATTAAGAACAGTCAGGAAAGCCCTCGGCCGTGCCTGCAGCCCCATCGGCCCGCTGCAGTCGGCCTCCATTACCTTTTCCCGCGCCGCACAGCCCTCGGGAAAATGAAACCTTGTGGCGTCAGCCGAGGCAAAAGGGTATGAGCTTTTTACTAGGCAAGGAGAAAATACAGAACCGACTCTACACAGCAAAGAGGTGTGTGACCCCGGCCCGGTCGCCCGGACGCCCCGCCCAGGCCCGCCCTCTCGGCACCGTGGACTACATCTCCCAGAGGCCTCAGCGGCCCCGAGGGGCAGGCCCGTCCGCTCTCCGCTCACACTGACCGGTGACTGGCTTCTCCGGAGGAGGGCGGGGCCTACCCCAGCCAATGGGTGAGAGGCTCGTTACGGCGGCGGAAGCAGCGGCGCTGGGCTGAGGGGTGGGGGGCAGAGTGCTAGCGCCTCGGCGGTGGCGGCGGGTCCGGGAGGCAGGGGACGCCGGCTCCACAGGAGGAGAGCGCACGAGAGCGAGCTCGAGGCGGCGCGGCGGCCACTCGGCGCAGCACTCAGGTAATGGCGGGACGGGCGCCCGGGAGCGGAGGGGAGGAGAGGGGAGGAGACGAGGGGGCGGGGCGGCCGAGCCGGGCTGCAGCGTCCTTCCCGCTGCACGTCCCCGGGGAAGGGCAGCGGTCCCTCGTCTCCTGCGGCGCAAACCTGAGCTCTTTGGCGAGCTGAGCACGGCGGTGGGGCCGGCGGCAGAGGCCGGGTGTCCTGTGGCAAGGAAGGGAGAGGCGTCGGGAGGGCTGGGCTGATTCGGGCGTGGGGGCGTGGCGGGCGTGGGCCTTGGCGGGGAAGCTGAGAGGCCGGGGAAGCGCGGGCGGGCGGGCGGCCCAGGGAGTTTGGCTCCTGGAGCAGTTTAAAGTGACTCTCCACATCCGGGCCCTGCGCCCGCCGCTTTCAGACCCTGACCGAGGCGGGGCCTCCGAGCTCCCCGCCCCTTTCGCCTGCGGCGCCTGTCTGCCTCTGCCATTGGCTCAGCCTCGAGAGGTTTGGGCTGCCCCGGGGAGGCTCGCGCCTGATTGGCTGGCAGTCGGCGGGAGGGTGGGGCGGGATCTCAGCGCGCCGGCAGCGTTGGATTGGTGCGGGCCCCGGACTGACGCGCCCGGCGTGGGGCCAATGGGCGGGCGGGGGAGGTAGGGGCAGGTTCGGGGGAAGAGGACTGGAGCGTAGCGGCACCCGGGCAGCTGGGGTGAGCGGGGCCGGCGGGGCTGGACAGCGGCGGGCCCGAAGCGCGCTGCGGCACGAGTCGTCCCCGCGACCTCGGAGCCCAGCGCTGCCACCGAGATGGGTCCTCCGCGGCACCCCCAGCCCGGCGAGGTGGAATCGGGAGGGGCGGGCGGCGGGCGGCGGCAGGTAAAGGACACACTGGTCCCGGGGCTCCTCAGAACGCCTGCCCCCCTCCCCAGGGATGGAGTCTCAGAGACCCGGAGTGTCTGGAGACCTGTGTTCTCCGATCTCAGCGGGGGGCTCCAGGTTGGGGGCAGGATTGCGGGCGTATCGGGGATATCGGCTCCTGAAGGAGGAGTGGGGGGTCGATTTTAGGGAAAGTGGTGAAGGTCTCGGTTCCCCTTGGCTCAGTGGGGCTCTGTGAAAGGGGCGGGGGAGAAATCCGTCAATGGAGGCCTGTGCAGGAAAGCGTTTGAGAATTCCTTTCGGATCAGGTCTTGATGGAAGGTTTCTGATCCCTTCTTAGGACAGGGCATCTGCCTCCGATTCCTCCTGTGACACGCTGATGACAGTTCTGTTCACCTTGGTGTGAGGCTTACGTCTTTCAAAGGCACATGCCATTTGTCATGAAACTTTACACAGAAGTATATATATTGTGTTAAGACCTGTCACGTGGATGTTATACACGATGCAGTGTCGACTTTTGTGGCAATCCACAGGTATTGGGGGGCGGTGTCATAATATCCCCCAGCACCACATAAACGATTTTACCATTAATTGAGCCTGTGTACATCAAAAACTTAAACAGTTTACACCATTTCTGCACTGTATATTGAACACAAGTATCATTCTAGATAGATGATGCTACATTTGCTTTTCTAAGGGAAGATGTAGGTACTAAAAATGCTTTACTTTCTCATTATTGATTCTAAAATCAGAATCCAGTAATAACCATATGCCTATGCACTGCAGGTGGAAATGAGTTCTCAACAGTTTCCTCGGTTAGGAACCCCCTCCACCGGGCTAAGCCAGGCTCCTTCACAGATAGCCAACAGTGGTTCTGCAGGATTGATAAACCCAGCTGCAACAGGTGAGATGTGTGATATTTTTCTATATTGCTTCCTGCTTTAAAAATATTGCCAGTTTTCTAATTGAAAAATTAGCAAATTCTTCGTGGAATTTTAGTAAATACTAGGTTATCAAACTTGAAAAAAGGGTATATTACAGTTCTAATTTAAACAGGACTTTCTTCCTGTTTGAACCACTTGATTCACGTGTACAGAGTGTACATGAAACTTACAGTGAAGCACACCTACAAGAACGATTTTTTAAATGTATTAATGTGTTCTTATTTAATTAAGGCCCAGAGGTGTAATAATAATGCCATGAGGGAATGCAAAGGTGTGTAAGGCGTAGGTCTTGCCTTTCAGGAGCTTACTATATAGGAAAAGAGATTTTAAAAAGATGTGTATACGCACATATACGCAACTTGGTTTTTAGTTGTATACTCTTTGAATGCTGAAGATCAGTGGCCTCAGCTGATGATGATTTTGCCCCCCAGGGAATATTTGGCGATATCTCGGTACACTTTTAGGTGTCACAAGTAGGGGGTGCTCTTGGCATCGGATATTTAGAGGCCCGGGAAGCTGCTAAATACGTGACATTAAGCAGGACAGCCCCCAACCCCACAGCAAAGTATCTAGTCCAGTCAGCAGTGCTGAAGTTGAGTTACTCCTTCAAATAATTCTGTATTCTGTGTATCAGGTGGAAAGGTGGCGTTGCAAAGTGAAGTAAGATACTCCTTTTTTTATTCCTCTTTCTTTACAGCCTGATTTCTATGTTCCTCATCATGGTAAATGGTACTACCATCTATTTATTGCTCAAACCAGAAACTCAGGCATGGTGTTTAATTGTTCTGTCTTTGTCTCTCACCTGTGAGCTGTGGCCTCCTTCCTATTGTTTCTCCTCCTTCCTGCCAACTTAGTTTTTGTTACAAATTTATTTTAGTTCTCTTTAGACTTAAAATAACTTTAAGCTACTTTATTCCTCCTGCTTAATAGTAGCTGCTTATATTTTCTGAACAGATGATAAGTTCTCAATCTTCTTGACTTTGGGACTTTACACGGTCCAGTTTTGTTTTGTTTGTTTGCCACAATCTTTCTTCTTCCTTCACACACTTATTTATCTGGCTAACTCTTTGTTCTTCCTTGAGGTTTCCTCTGAGATGTCACTTTCTCTGGGAAGTCTGTACTGACTCCATCATCCACAGCAACTCAAGGTCGGGCCTCCTCCTAGAATGAAGGCCAGGACCTATCTGTCCATGCTCCTTGCTATGTTCTATCCTTGCTACAGGATAGAGGTCAACAAATTCTTATAGCATCACTTCAAGTTCCTGATGCCTTAACAAAGGTTTTTGACAGTGTTTTATCTTTTGTATGAATTCACAGCAGATTTTTTTTTTTTTTTGGACCAAGCTGCATGGCTTGCGGGATCTTAGTTCCCTGACCAGGGATTGAACCCAGGACACAGCAGCGAAAGCACCAAGTCCTAACCACTGGAGTGCCAGGGAATCTCCACAACAGAATAATTTAAAGGAGCATAGCTAAAGAGAATTTTTTTAAATAGAAATCCATTTTTAATTAATTTATTTTATTTATTTATTTTTGGCTGCGTTGGGTCTTCATTGCTGCACGCGGACTTTCTCTAGTTGTGTCGAGCGGGGTCTACTCTTCGTTGCCGTGCGTGGGCTTCTCACTGCAGTGGCTTCTCTTGTTGCGGAGCGTGGGCCCTAGGCACATCAGCTTCAGTAGTTGTGGCTTGCAGGCTCTAGAGCGCAGGCTCAGTTGTTGTGGTGCATGGGCTTAGTTGCTCCACGGCATGTGAGATCTTCCCGGACCAGGACTCGAACCCGTGTCCCCTGCATTGGCAGGCGGATTCTTAACCACTGCACCACCAGGGAAGCCCAAAAGAGAATATTTTTGAACATCTATTTGCAAGAATTAGACTGCTCATTAAAAAGGGTATCAATTAGCAATAATTGCCCTCAGACTTTGTTGAGAAGGAAATCATTGACTTAGACCAAAATTGTCTATAATATTACTTCTGAAATGTGTATATTGTTTCCTTCAGTTGCTCTTAAAAAGAAAATAAAAGTTTTCCTTAAGTAGTTAGATGTCTTTCTATATTTCCTGTTGCTCTTATTGGAAGAAGTAATTTGGGATCCTACGTATGTCAGGATCTCAAGTACATGTTCACAGTATGGAAGTATAGATTACAGCCAGTTCTCTTAACTACTGCTTCAAGGTTCTTTTCTGATAAAAATAAACAATTTCAAATACCTAGAAGGAAACTATACATAGTTGCAAAAAGAGCTTAGTGGAAAATGGTCAGTGCATTATATCTTAAAGTGTCAAAAATCAAAGTCTTCCTGGACAGATAGGTTTGGGGGAAAGTTATGAAATTGTCCATTTCCTTTAAAATTTTAATTAGGGGAAAATCTGGGCAGTGGGGAAGGTTAAAAATCAGTTGATAATGGAAAGACAGAAGTAAAACTCTTTATCCACAAGCATCACGTATATAGAAAATTCTAAACATTTTTTAAAAGCTGTTGGAACTAATAAGTGAAATTACTAAAGGTTGCAGGATAAAAGTTCAGTGTACAGAAATCAATTATATTTCTAAATACTAGTAATGAATAGTGAAATTTTTTAAATGTCATTTACAGTAGCATTTAAAAAACCCCACAAAATACTTAGGAATAAATTAACAAAATATGTGTATGACCTGGGGTTAGAAAGCTATGTAAAACATTGCTGAGAGAAGTTAAAGACCTAGATAAATGAAAAGATCTATCATGTTTGTGGATTGGGAAACTCAGTATTTTCCTTTACCCAAAGGTATCTATAGATTCAAATGAATCCTAATCAAATTCACATCAGGTACTTTTCTAAAAATTGAATCTAAAATTAAATCTGAAATTTATGTGAAAACCAAAGGACCTAGAATAGCCAAAGCATTTAGACAAAAAAGAAGAAAGTTGGGGGACTCCACTGCCTTACTTCAAGACTTGGTATAAAGCTGCACTAATCAAGGTAATGTGATATTAGCATAAATCACTGGATCATTGGTACAAACTGGAGGATCCAGAAATAGACCCACACATAATGGTCAATTGATGTTTTGATAAAAGTACATAGATAATTCAATAGGGGAATGATAATCTTTTTAACAAAATAGTGCCAGAACACCAGAATATCCATATGAAAAAAAATAAACCTTGACCTTTACTTCCACTATGCACATAAATTAACTCGAAATGTATAATTATGGACCTAAATACAAAACTTAAAATTTCTAAAAGAAATAGAGGAGAAACTGTTTGTTACCTTAGAGTAAGTAAAAATTGCTTAAGGCACCAAAAACACTGATTATAAAGGAGGCAACGAATACACTGCACTTCATCAACATTAAAAATGACTGCTTTGCAAAAGACACTGTTAGTAAAATCAAAAGGCAAGCCACCAAATGAGAGAAGACATTTGTGATAAATGTGTCAGCAAAGGACTTACATCTGGAATATATAAAAAACTTGTAACCCGATAGCAAAAAAGGCAAACAGCTTGGTTTTTTTTGTTAGTTTGTCTGTTTTTAAGGGATGAAATATGTGAATAGACACTTTACCAAAGATGCTATATAAAGGCCAGATAAACGCAAAAGATATTCAACTGTATTACTCCTCAGGGCAATGCAAATTAAAACCACAGTGAGAAACTACTATACACCCACTAGAATGACTAAAACAAAAAGACTGACAATACCGAGTTTTGACGTGTTTGTCGAGCAAGCAGAACCCATGCATTGGTGGGAATGCAAAGTAATCTAGCCACTTTGGTAAGCAGTTTGGCACAGTATGTTAAAAAATTTAACGTAAGCTTACCATACAACCCAGCAGTCTCATTCCTAGGTATTTACCCAAGATACATGAAAATGTGTGTCACACATACAGTGACTTCTCCTTCAGTGTTCATAGAAGCATTATTCATAATAGCCAAACCCTGGAAAGAACCCAGATTTTATCAACTGGTGACTGGATAAGCAAAGCTTGTTTTAATCCATACAGTGGAATACTACTCAGTGGTAAAAAGAAGCAAACTAGAATTATAAACAGTAACGTGGATGAACGTCGAAAGCATTTTACTGAGAGAAAGAAGCCAGACCCAAAGGACCACATACTGTGTGGTTCTATTTCTATGAAATTCCAGAAAAGACAAAGCAGTGGTGATAGAACCATCAATAGATCAGTGGTTTCTAAGGAGTAGGGGTGGGAGGGAGGGAATTGACTGCAAAGGGGCATGAATGAACTTGTTAGAGTAAGGGAAATGTTCTGTGTCATGACTGTGTTGTGATAACAGTACTGAATACATTTGTGAAAATTTAGTTTTATACAAAAAATTAGTAGATTTTATATGTAAATTATACCTCAGTTAATAATAAAGCTGATTGATTAAAAAATGGACAAGATATGAACATATAGTTCACAAAGGAAGATACATATACATATGAATGGCCTATGGTCACAGAAAAAGAAGTTCAGCATTACCAGTCAGCATGGAAATGTTAATTAAAACCACAATGAGATACCCAGTACACACCCACTAGAATATCTGTGTGTCAAGAATCCGTGAAGATGAGGAACAACTGGCCCGCTAATACACTGCCGGTGGGAACATGAGATAATACAACCACTTTGGAAAGTACTTCAGCAATTTCATATAAAGTTTACCATTTGACCCAGCCATTCTGCTCCTAACTTGTTGGTGAGAATGTAAAAAAAAAAAAAAAAATCATTGAACTCTCTTTAGAATAGCCATTTTATTGTATGCAATTTATACCTTGATAAAGCGGTTTTAAAAATCAAAATTTTTTAAAAATCTGAATGACCTAGGAGAAGGGTCAATGTATAGCAGAATATAAAATATATTAATCTTTTTTCCCAGCACTTTTTTCCTCCAAGAGAAAATTTTCTGATTTTTTTTCCTGAGGAGATCATTGAACAAGGACTCAGAGTACATATGGATATTTATTCTAGAATTGTTGACAATAGCAAAAATTTGGAAATAACCTAAAAGCTCATCGATGATATAATGGTTTAAAAAAGTATAGTACATCTATTCAATAGAATTTCATTTAGCACTTTTGAAATGATGCGGTGTATATTCTATATTACTTAGCGATTCCACTCCTAGGTGGAATACAGTAGAAATGGTAATGTTCACCAAAAGACATACACGTGAATATTACTAGCATTCCTATTCATAATAGTAAAAAAAAAAACCCACAAAAAACCTGAAAACTAACTGGGAGTAAAATGGATAATTTGTGATTTATTCAGGCAATGGCATACTGTACTGAGAATGAAGGAGCTACGGCTACATGCAGTAACATGCACAAATCTTATAAGTGAGAGAGACAAGAACCGGGTACATTTGTTACGAGTATATTTATATAAGTTCAAAAAGAGACAACAGTAACCTATAGTTTTAGAAGTTAGCATAGTGAGTATCATTGGGAGGGACAGTGACTGGAATCAGGCTGAACAGAGGGTTTATGGGGAACCAGTAGCATTTTGCTTGTTGATCTAGGGGCTGGTAACTCAGGTGTATTCCGTTTGTAAAAGTTCATTGAGCTATACACTTGTCTTTATGAAGGTTATAGTTAAATAAAAAGTAAATAAAAACCCACCTAAAATTAAAGAGCTGAGAAGTGTCTGACGTTTTGCCAAAATAGTTACTTGGTGCCTTTAGGGGATAGACTTTGGGAGCAGCTTTACTTTCTTTATAGTTTAACAAGTAATGAAAATTTTTTACGTTAAGTATAATCTTTATGTTCAGAAAAATCATGTCAGTGTTGTTTTGGGAAAATGATAGTGCAAATTAATATTTTCACAGACTTTCCTCTTTCATTACATTAGTTCCTTGATTTTTAATAAATTTTTTAATCATTGTGTTCTGAATTCACAGCATTTAAAAATTTATTTTTAGTTTTATTTATTTTTGGCTGCGTTGGGTCTTTGTTGCTGCACACAGGCTTTCTCTAGTTGCGGCAAGCGGGGGCTACTCTTCGTTGCAGTGCACAGGCTTCTCATTGCAGTGGCTTCTCTTGTCGCAGAGCATGGGCCCTAAGCGCACAGGCTCTAGAGTACAGGCTCAGTAGTGGCGCACGGGCTTAGTCGCTCCGTGGCATGTGGGATCTTCCCGGACCAGGGATCGAACCCGTGTCCCCTGCATTGGCAGGCGGATTCTTAACCACCATGCCACCAGGGAAGTCCCAGTTCCTTGATTTTTTTAACTTAATTTTTAAATACATTACATGTTCTCATGGTCCAAAATTCCAAAAGAAAAAAGAGTATACACTGAAAAGTATCTCTCCTTCTTGTCCCCCACTCATCCACTTTCTTTCCTTTCAGGCAACCAAGATGCTTTGGAGATACGTTATCCATATACAAATACAAGTGTATTTATATTTGTGTATATTTTATTTACTTCTTCTCTGTTCTGTACCTTGGTATTTTCATATATCTTTTTCACTATATACATATATATATATATATATATTATACATTTTCCCATAAGAGTACCTAAAAAGCTTTCTTGTTTTATTTTTATAGTTTCATGGTAGTCTATTGTGTGAGTATACCATAATTTATATAACCAGTCCCCTATTGATGGACATGTAGGTTTTTCGGTTCCTTTGCTTGTATAAAAATACTGAAACAGATAACTTGTACCTGAGTCATTATACACACATGCTGTGTATCTATAGGGTACAGTCATGCAAGTGGAATTGTTGAGTCTCAAAGGGTGCATGCATTGTAATAATGATAGAGCTTTACTTGTTCACTCTGTAGAGATTTGAACTGAGAAATTGGTTACCTTTTTTTGCGGGGTGGAGGGGGGCACACCACACAGCATGCAGGATCTTAGCTCCCCGACCAGGGGTCAGACCCATCCCCCCTGCAGTGGAAGCATGGATTCTTTACCACTGGACCACCTGGGAAGTCCCCAAGTCACCTTTTTAATATTAGGTTTTTATAACTTTTAGAATAAATATTCTAAATGAAATTGTCTTTTATATTACAATTTCAAATATTTGAGGTCATTCTAGATAGTTTTCAGGCCCTTTGTTCATAGGAGTAGGAAATTACAATATTTAAAACAAGTCCCATGTTCCATAGGTGTGACTTTTGAGTTTGCTACCATCAGGGGAATTTGATGCCCAAATTTTCCTTGTTAAGAAAATCTCCACAGACCTACTAGAGCATGGACTTGAGGATATGGGGAGAGGGAAGGGTGAGCTGTGACGATGTGAGAGAGTGGCAGGGACATATACACACTACCAAAATTAGATAGCTAGTGGGAAGCTGCAGCATAGCACAGGGAGTTCACCTCTGTGCTTTGTGACCACCTAGAGGGGTGGGATAGGGAGGGTGGGAGGGAGGGTGACACAGGAGGGAAGAGTTATGGGAACATATGTATATGTATAACTGATTCACTTTGTTGTAAAGGAGAAACTAACACACTATTGTAAAACAGTTATACTCAAATAAAGATGTTTAAAAAAAAAAAATCTCACAAGGAAATGGTCAGTTTATTAACCCTGAAACTTAACTGCAAGCGACACTCTTATATGTGCTGTTATATTATTTGATATTGGAAGGGCATGACACGCTGTTTCACCCTTCGTGTCTTCACCAGTCAACGATGAATCTAGTCGAGAGGCTGAAGTCACTGCCAGGGAGCACGTGGGTCCCAGCAGCTCCCTGCAGCCCCGCGAAGAGAAGCAAGAGCCTGTTGTGGTAAGGCCCTATCCGCAGGTGCAGATGTTGTCTACACACCATGCTGTTGCATCGGGCACACCTGTCACAGTGGCAGCCCCACCAGCACACCTGACGCCAGCAGTGCCACTCTCATTTTCGGAGGGACTTATGAAGGTAATGGAGAGGCTTAAAATTTCACGTTGAACGACAGCTAAAGACTGGCTAGTATTTCTGACAGTGCTCACAAAGTCGTAGGCTGTATCCTAGGATTGTAGCTTTTTCTTTTTGACCTATCAGTTCAGCTCCTCTCTGTACCTCAGAGTTCCGCTGTTCTGCAGTGCCTAGTCTCGTGCCGCTGGGCAGTTGGCATCACAGGATCTTTTCTTGTACCCATTTTGATGTTGATTTTATTGCAAGTTTTGGGCATGCTAGTGTAGCTTTTATCTTGGAGTGGCACTCTTCTCCAAGGTTTTGTTTTGATAGCTTGCTAATTTGGGTGTATCAGAATATCGCCTTGTGTATTAACCATATGGATATGTGTCAGTTACTGGGAGTTTTGTTTACTTCCACCCAAACTTGGGAGGCAGCACGGTATAGAAGAAAGAATGTGGGCTGTGAGCCATACAGATCTGGGCTTTGTTCCCAGTTCTGGTTTTTACTGTCTGTGTGGCTTTAAGCAAGCGATTTAGCCTTGCTTTGTATGTTTCCACATCTGTAGCATGGAAATGCTAGTACTTCAATGGAAAGGCTGTGATGCTAAGAGATAAAGTCTATAAGGCTCCTGGCATCTTTCCTGGCACTCTCCAGGTTTGGTTTGTGTGCATATGTGGAATGAAATGCGTCACTAGTACAAAGCTGTTGACATGTTTCGTGTGGTTTTCTGTTTGCAGCCGCCCCCGAAGCCCACCATGCCTAGCCGTCCCATTGCTCCTGCTCCACCTTCTACCTTGTCACTCCCCCCCAAGCTTCCAGGGCAGGTTACCGTTACCATGGAGAGTAGCATCCCTCAAGCTTCAGCCATTCCTGTGGCAACAATCAGTGGACAACAGGTTTTTTTCCTCTTAATTTGCTGCTTTTCAAACTGAGATGCCAAACTGTTGATCATTATTTATTGAATGCCAGCAGTACATTAGGCACTGGACTAAATAAAAAATTAAACTGGTCACTGGTATCTGCAAGGGGACAAGAGTAGAGCGGACAGAGAAGGATGGCATCGGGTGTAAGACCAGTGTGCACAGTGGTCTTGTCATTCAGCCCGTATGTAGTGAGTATCTGCTGTGTACGAGGCCCCCCCTGCAGCGTGAGAAACAAATCTAGGTAAGACAGCCCATGACCTTGAGGAGTGCCAGAGTCCGGCTGTGCTTGGTCACAGGTACAGAACTCCAGTGGGCTGGGAACAGCCTCACAGCAGTCGTGCTTCTCTAAGGTTGTTCTCTGAGGAGAGTGATGTGTACCTCTTGGGCGACTGGCAGGTTCCCTCAGCAGCCTACCAGTTGTGAACATTTATTTTAAAGTCTCATGTTTTAACTTAATTTTTTTTTTTGAAATTGCAGTCCTCCTCCATAATATGTATTTGATTTATTTAAATATTTAAAATTACTTACCAATGAAAACTGAATCTCACAACTCACTCCCTTCAAGTTTTCAGGGAAAAAATGGTATTCCAAAAAGATGCACTGTGGTTTTTTTCATTTTGTCATACTGCTGAGTCCTCCCAGAAGTGCTGGAACGTCCACCTGAGAAGCACTGGCATCGAGATTGGGCAGGTGTGAGGAAGGGACACTTAGGGGTGAGCTGAAGAACTGATGGGGGAGTGGCCGTTGGGTGCTGACTGAATTTACTTAGAAATCCTGGCTAGCAGAAAAAATACGTGAGTGCAGTGGCGTGTAAAGCAAATAGTGAGAATAAGAAAAAATAAGCTATAGACCAAGACGAAGAAAACAAGGGTAAAAGATTAATATTGAAGATGAGCGTGTCTGAAAGTGGATAGTCAGATATGTCATTAGTGACAGGAATCGCTAACAAGTAGCTAGACTCAAGGCAGTTGATGGGTCCTCCCTGTCCCTTACCACATGCCTGCTGGCACAGGGCATCATGCAGTATGCTGTGAAAAGAAAACTAAATGTCCTTTCCCTTGGGGTGCACACTATCTTAAGAGGAACAACATGACCCACATTTGGAGGCAGCTGACTTCCTAGAAGCAATGGCTAAGCACCCGTGGCTAAGACCAGGCACTTGGAAATAACGTCGCATCCTGTTTCTTGCAGGGACATCCCAGTAACCTGCATCACATCATGACCACAAACGTACAGATGTCTATCATCCGCAGCAACGCACCTGGGCCCCCTCTTCACATTGGAGCTTCTCATTTACCTCGAGGTAAAGGCTGCATGTTTTCTTCAGACTCTTGAAATGCAGTGACAGGTATACGTTTGGTAGAAGATACAGTAACACAAAGCATATCCAGAATGAGCTTTTTAAAGTTTCAAGACAGCAGAAATAAACTTAGATTAATGCATATTTTTAGTGTGGCCTAATAGGTGCTTATTGTAGTTGTATTGCAACACATATGTGTATGTGTGTAAACTCAGAGCAATTCACATTTTCTGTATGGACTAAAAATTGTCCTTTATACTGAAGAACTCCTGAAAGCTATGGTAGTGTAAATATGGGCTTCATTTTTAATAAATAAGTCACAAATGTTCATACTGAGTATTTTTGAAGTTTAGTGAAAATGCTTAGTCAAATCTTTTTATTCACATGGCAATAAGATGAATTTATTCTTACAGTTAAATGCTGGTAGGTTGTAAGGTGTTAAATTTAATGAGTTTTTTTCAATTACTTGATCAGAAATTGTTACCTTCTATTGGAGAGGATAAAAGTATTGTCGGCAAAATCAGGCTAATGAATACTCTCTCTCAATGTAACTTAGTGGTTCTCAGAGTGAGGTTCACAGGCTGCAGAGGGTTCTGTGTGAGGTCGAAACTAAGACGTGTGCCCTTTTGTCGGTGCTGATATTGGCACTGATGGTGCAAAGGCAGTGGTGGTTCAAGTGAGCTCTCACTGGTGGTTAAACTGCTGCAGCCTTGGCTTGAATCAGGGTAATAACAGCACCGTGCTGTGCTTCACTGCCACATACTTGCACTTAAAAAAAAAAAGGCCAGTTTCATTTAAGAACACCCTTGAAGAAGCAATACGGATTATCAATCTTACGAAATCTCAGCCCTTGAGCACACATTCTCTTAATTTTCTATATGATGAAATGGGAAGTATACACAAAGCACTTAAGCTGAATACTGACATACTGAGCTTATAGGGAATATAATTGTAGCTATTTAAATCATGAGCCCAGAAGCCATACTAATGAAAAAAATACTGTTTTTCCAGGTGCAGCAGCTGCTGCTGTGATGTCCAGTTCTAAAGTAACCACGGTCCTGAGGCCGACTTCCCAGTTGCCAAATGCTGCTGCAGCTCAGCCGGCAGTACAGCACATCATTCACCAGCCAATCCAGGCACGCCAGGGTTGTGGGTAGTCAGCCAGCAAACATTAAGCGCCTACTCTGAGTTATTCACTCTACTTGGCACTGTGCGAGTCCTTGAACCTCATGCGACTTTGGATCTAGTTGCCAAGATGTAAAGAAGGCTGAATTATATACAGTGTCATGTGATCTGCTGTAGGAATTTAGGAGAGAGGTAGTAAGGGAAGGCTTTTGTTTGGGATGGTGTGGCAGTGGGGATTCAGAGACGTGAAGGGCACGTGAAGGGGGGCAGCACTCTGAACAAGGCGAGGAAGAGAGTGGTGGTTGTACACAGTGTGGAGTAAAGACTAGTTAGAACTAAGGGATTCTAATTTGGATACGGGTGTGTGAACCCCTAAAGATTTTATGCACATTTTTATGCACATATGTATGCTTTTTGAGGAAGACGGCCCATGCCTTTCAACTTTTTTCAAGGAAATCTGTGGCCTCAGTACTACTGAAATATAACGTGATACCGTGTCTGTCTCTAAATTCGGGACTCTAAGATGAAGACTGTAAACTTGATTTTGTACACAGCAGAGAGCTGTTGCGTCTTTGGAATATACTGATATATGGTCAAAGAAATATCTTTGAAAGATAAATCTAGCTGAATTACGTACAGAAGGTAGAAGTTCCGTGCCTTTGGGGCCAGACTGGTAGCATGTATGAAATAGCTGGGTTTAAGATACTACGGAAGAGTGCTGCTGACTGGGACACGGGATAAGATATGTCTAGCCTAGAGCTTTCACATTAAACAAAATAAAAGACCTTGCTGGTAATAAAACACATTTGGAGACTGATTAGGGCCCCAGGGGTATAATGGTAGGAAGGGTTGGAGAAAGAGGAGAACCAAGGTCAAGAGCCCAGTAGTGAGGAAGACAGCACAGCAGTCCTCGTGTGAGAGGACAGGCTGTGAGAGCAGCGCCATGGAGACGAGGTCTGCAGGTGAGAAACAGATCAAGAATGGGCAGAGTTTGCTGAGTTAACCTGCACGTGGCAGGAGCAGGAAAGAAGGACTACTCAGGAGAGCTCAGATGACTGGAGAATCTGAGAGTGGGCAAGCGGGTGAAGCCCAGTGTGGAACTCGATTGTCAGGTAAAGATTTTACACACAGATGGAGGGGTAAGGCAAGTATATCCATATGGAAACATCTAGAAAACATCTGGGCACCCTGCACCTTCCACTGCCACGTGTTTGCCTTTTTTGCCCTCAGATGGCATGAGAGCCAGCATCCAGTTCTGAGTAGGCCCTCTGTGGAAAGCCTTAGGTTGTGTCGTCATGAAAAGTGTCTGCTCCAGGACCAGCGACAGCTCTGTGGGAACTGGAGCTGAAGGACTAGATTCCAGTCCATACTAATCGTAGGACAGAATTTTGAGTCTGGTCATATTCGAAAAGGAGGGGCTTGTGTACTCTCCAACCAGAATTGGATCTTTTGGGATAATTCTGGCCTTTGGCCTTCTAACAACCTATCTGAAAAGAGAACTCGGTAATGAGAATGGTGAGAATTTATTTTCATTTGGACACAAACACCCTTATTTCGAGGCCCAGTTTTCAAATTATACTTGCAGTGGTTTTCGGCATACTGTATTTTGCTTTTGCTTTCAATGAAATATGTTTTCCTCTTCTCTTGGTAGTCTCGTCCACCTGTGACCACCTCTAATACCATCCCTCCTGCAGTGGTAGCAACTGTGTCGGCCACCAGAGCTCAGTCTCCAGTCATTACTACAACGGCAGCCCATGCCACTGATTCCGCACTTAGGTATGTTTGGGGGTTTGAAGATCAGCCATCCTGCCATCCTCCCTTCTTCTCTCCCCTTTTCTTTTCCTTCCTTCATTCAACTCAATAAATATTTATTGAGTACTTTTTTTCTTTTTTTTAATGAGCTGTGTTGTGTTCTAGACACTGAGGATAAAGCAGTGAACAAATAAAAAGAAATTCTTGCCCTCATAGAGTTTCTGTTTGTAGAAACTGTGGCTGGAGACATACCATAAAAAAGTATAGTTTTTTAGGTGGCAGAGAGTGCTTTGGGGAAAAATTAGGGCGAATGGGATTTGGAGTGACAGGGTAGGTGGTACAGGGAGCTTACTGTGTCGTGTAAGGTGATCAGGAAGGGCTTTGTTGATCAGAATGCAGTTGAACAGAAAATGGAAAGATGTGAAATGAGCCATATGGTTGTCTGGGATAAGAGTGTTCTAGCCAGTGGGAACAGTAAGTGCAAAGGCCCTGAGTCAGGAATATGTTTACCGCATAAAGGGGCAGCAAGAGGCTAGTGGTAGGAGAGTGGCCAGAGATTACTTTAGGAGGTAGCGAGGTCCCCAGGTCATGCTGAGCCTTATGAACCACTCTGAGGATTTGGCCTGTGCTGGGAGGCAATGGGAAGCCTTAGCAGAGTTTGGAACAGAGCAGGGCCATGATCTGAAATAGCTGCATCAGCCTGGTCGCTGGAGAGAGTAGGCTGTGGGGAGGCAAAGTCGGAAGCAGGATGTTTCGAAGAGTATGGCAGGAATCCAGGAGAGATGGTCGCCGGAGGTGGAAAGATGTGGTTGGATTCTGAATAGAAGTTGGAAGATGGCGAAGAGGATTTCTGAGGAAGCGCGTACGGGGTTATTAGAGAGTGAGAGCAGTCAGGCCTGTGCCTGCGCTGGTTGGCTGTGCAGCTGGGAGAGTGGGGTTGCCCAAACTTGAGATGGGGAAGAATGGGAGGAGTAGGTTTGGGGAGGAATTCCAGACTCTGGTTTGGGGCACTTTAAAGGTTGTGCTGACTTCGGAGCACCCAAGTGGAGATGTTGAGAAAGCTTAAGGACTTTGCTGTTGCAGATGCCTCCACAGAAGAGTTCGGGAGGAGATGATTTAGGAAGGCACTGTAGATGAGGAGGAGGTTTATGAGAGAAAATGGCTCCCGGTTGAGAGGGCTGTCGAGGGAAGCAGTGTTCTCAAGGGAGAACCAAGATTCATTAGGGCAGGAAGATAGTGGATATATTCACACAAGAGGTTGAGGATACAGGAGATTTTGCTAAAGATGGATTGTGAGTCCAGAGGGTAGAGTAGAAAGGTTCGGTGTTTGAGAAGTGAAGCCAGTACAATTAAGAGATTTACAGAGCCATACAGGGAGAGAGTCTTGTCAATGAGGGATGGTCTGTGATGCCTCTTGTGAGTGAGACAATCAGGGATGAAGACATCAGGGTATTTGTTCTCACGACCCCCAAGCATGTTGTGCTGGTAAAGCTATGGAAGGTGGGGAAAGCAGTGGCATGAGAGTCTTGCCAGGAGCGTGCAGTGTTCCAGTGGTCTTTCTTGATTCTTGCCATCGATTACGTGGGTGCCAGGGAAAGAGCCTTCGGCAATATGAACAAGAAGTGATTCACTGGACAAAAGAAGGGATAGGGCATGGAGAACAAAGCTGTCGGGAACTGGAGGCCATCCGGAAGACTTGTCTACCAGTTGGAAGCAGTCTGAGATGCCTCCTTGGTTTCTTCCTGGCTTGGCCAAGTAATTGAGAAGGAAACAAGGGAAAGAAAGCAGATTTATTTATTTATTTTTGGCTGCATTGGGTCTTTGTCGCTGTGCGCGGGCTTTTCTCTAGTTGCAGCGAGCAGGGGCTACTCGTTGCGGTGGCTTCTGTTGTTGCAGAGCACAGGCTCTAGGCCCGCGCGTTCAGTAGTTGCAGCATGCAGGCTCTAGAGCGCAAGCTCAGTAGTTGTGGCGCACAGGCGTAGTTGCTCCGCGGCATGTGGTATCTTCCCGTACTAAGGATCGAACCCTTGTCCCCTGCATTGGCAGAGGGATTCTTAACCACTGCGCCACCAGGGAAGCCCCAAAAGCAGATTTTAAGGAGGTTAAGTTTTGTGATACTGAGTGTATGTGTGGCAACAGGTAGTTTGAAGAGATGTCTGTGCTTGAGAAGTCATTAACGTGGGCTACAGTTAATGCTCTAGGTTTCCGAGTCTACCCAGCGGGAATAAATATAATGAGAAGAGGGCCCCGAACAGAGCTCTGAAGAAAATAACACTTACATGCAGAGTAGTGCCTAGGACTTAACTTTAACCACTAGCTCTGTCATTTACTAGCTGTGTGCCATTAGGCAAGTGTTTTTAACTTCCCTGATCCTTAGTCCCCTCTTCAATAAAATGAAGACACTTTACTTCTCGATAATTGAATATATTGCCTGAGGTACAAAGAGACAACAGCCCAACATAAAATAGACTGTATTATTCATGTTAACTTTATAGTACCTTCAAAAAATTAATATAGTCAGATGGTATGATGAAATTCAAAAGGTATAAATGTGTATACAGTGAAAACTAGGGTTAGATTTTTTTTTTAACCATGTTTGTTGAATTATTTATCTTTTCCAGTGTATTGTTTTTACTAAAAGGATATTGAATTTTGTCAGATATATTTTTAGCATATAACTATGTTTTCACTCCCGTAACAAATATTACTGTGTGCCTTGTCTGTGCCAGTCACTGCTCTAGGCACTGGAAATATACTAGGGAATTAAACAGACAATAACCCTAATGATCAGATGATTTTTCTACTTAAATTATCTATAACTGTGATAAATTCCTAATGTCTGACTTCCTAGCTAATGGATGTACTGATGGGCATTTTGGCGTATGTTGCATGTTTGTGACGGTGTGCCTTCAAGGTATATTCCTAGAAGTGGGAGTGCTAGGTGAAAGAGTAGATGTCTCAATTTCCTCACCTAGAAAATGGTGGTAATATTGCCTTCCTTGATATGGAAGTTGATATATAAATATTAATGTGTAAATATGTATATATTAATACTAGTATATAAAGCACTTAATACATGCCTGACATGTAATGGTCATTAATACTTGTTATGTATTAACACTTGTTATTTTTCATTAGAGTAAATGAAAATCAAAGACTAGTATAGTCTATGCTTTCAGAAACACTTCACATATCTAAAGACTTAATAGAAATACTCTTTTGGGGGTATATTTTTGTATGAGCTGGACCTCTTAAAATATGAGAACGTTTAAGTTTGAATTTAGGAGATCCTTTCCGGGTGATTCTGTTGGCATTCTTCTTTGTTACAGGTATCTTCAGAATTGTTCCCATAATTAGATTCCTCCATCCTAAAATTTGTGATTATTTTAATTATGTATACACGTATCTCTCTGAATGCATTTCATTGTAAATGCTGGGAGTGGGCAGCTTTCGCTGTACTCTGGTGACCTAAGTCATCAACTATTAAAAGTCCAGTCTTCAGGGCTTCTCTGGTGGTGCAGTGGTTGAGAGTCCGCCTGCCGATGCAGGGGACACGGGTTCGTGCCCCGGTACGGAAAGATCCCACATGCCGCGGAGCGGCTGGGCCTGTGCGTTCAGAGCCTGTGCTCCGCAACGGGAGAGGCCACAACAGTGAGAGGCCCGCGTATCGCAAAATAAATAAATAAATAAAAAAGTCCAGTCTTCAATAGTAGGCTTTCTCCTCAGTAAGTTCCACCAAGTGTCATAGTTGCACCTATGACCAGGCTTTGAACTTGAATAATATGCCATTTAGTTCTCTTTCTATAGGGAGAAAGCCATCCTTTATTCAGTTTGTAAGTTTTATTCACTAATATCCGACCAGGTCTGATCTTAAAGCATTTTGAGAGAGGATCCCTGTGATGAAACCATTGGTTAGTTTGGATATGTCAGGTCCCAATCACATTTCACCCTTACGGCTCAACTTTTCATGTTTTCTTCTTCCTAATTTATAATCACATGGTTCCAAAATACAAAAACATAAAAAGGTATTCAGTAGGGAGTATCACACCTCTGTCGCACATCTACCAAGTTCCTGTGTTCCTTTCCCTTTGCCTTTGTAAAGTAACATGTTTATAGCTTTCGGGGTATCCTTCCAGTGTTTCTTAAATACAGTCGAATTCACATGCAATTCTTAACTTTTATCCTTTTTACCCCCCAAATTGTTTAATTCATAGATTCCTAAGCTGCCCTTTTACTGCAGCCAGCAGTGTGTCAGTCTCATGATTCATATGTTCCTCTTTGGGTTTTATTCATATAACAACATATGTTGAAAGCTTTCCATTTCAGTACATGGAGTTTCATTGTTCTTTTAGCAGCAATATGATGACCCATCATGTAAATGGATTTGAGGTTCTTTTCTGTACTTCACTATCATAAAATTGCAGTGAATAACTTTATGCTCTTGTCATTATGCATGTGTGCAAGAATATCTGTAGGATAAATTCCCGAAACTAATCAGACGGTATATGTGATTGTAATTCTGATACTATGTCTTATTGCTTTCCATAGGGTTTACCAATTTATACTTCCTCCAGAATATTTTAAAGTGCCTGTTCCCTTACAGCTTGAACAACAGAGTGCCCTGGATTTTTGCCAATCTGATAGGTGAACAATGATAAATCAGTGTCTTTTAAATTATATTTCTCTTCCTCTGATTAAGACTTAGTCTTTTCCCTTTGTTAAGGGGCCATTTGTGTTTTCTTTTTAGCAAACTTTTTAGCAAACTGACTATTCATATCCTTTTTCTATTGGGCTGTTATTTTTCTCATCAATTTCTAGGAGCTCTTCATATATTAAGATTACACTTTCACCTATGAGTCTTTTTACTTTGCTTGTAGTATGTTTTACTGTGTTAGGAGGTTTACTTATTGGTTTACCGAGTCAAATTTCTTGATTTTTTTTATAGCTTTTGGATTTTGCAAGCTTTTAATTGTTAGAAAGCTCTCCCCGACTCCAAGGCTATTAATTCTATCTTTTCTTCATGTACTTTTTTATTTTCCATTAAACCTTTCATCATTTTCATATTTATCCTGGTGTACTATGTGAAGTATGGATCTAATTTTATTTTTTCCAAATGGCTGTGTAGTCTTCCTAGCATCATTTATTAAATAGACCATTCTCTCCCCTCTGTTTGAGATGTCAACTTTGATATACTGTCAAGTTTTCTTACCATTTTTGCAGTTTCAGTAGCATGCCTGCCAGTTAATTTGACATGCTGTCTATGTTGATATCCCTTTCAGTTTTGAGGCAGTCATAACTATAACTTTATCTTCTGGTAAGGGATGATATAGAATTGGGGGAAGGAAGTCAGTGCTTCAAGGTCACAGGTTAAGCTTCCGTTAGTCAAGGTTTTCTGTAATATTACCTCAACAGTTAGAACCTTAGTGTCTATTTTCAGCTTTGTCCACAGAGTGAAACGTGTTCATTATAGTAATGCTTACTTGAGATGGTCAGAGAGTGTTGATTAATTATATCGAGGATACTCAGTATGACTAAAGATTAATTTATTTGGTTCATGGTACATGTTGATACCTTTTAAAATGAGGCTTACGGCAGTTTCAGGGGAGAAACTCGATGGGCAGTTAACTTCATTGGTTCACCTGTGGACTTCACAGACCTGTGAAAAATAAAACTCTGACTGTGATCCAGCCCCAGACAGTAAGTGGCCTTGACTGCCTGCATTGCGTCTGGAGACAAGTCATAGATCGTAATGTGTTTTCTGTCTTCCCAGTCGGCCAACTCTGTCTCTCCAGCATCCACCGTCTGCAGCAATTAGTATTCAGCGCCCTGCCCAGTCACGGGATGTGACAACAAGAATCACACTGCCATCTCACCCAGCGCTAGGGACGCCAAAACAGCAGCTCCATACCATGGCTCAGGTAAAACCAGAGATGAAGAGCCGTCTGTATACTCTGTGGGTTAAAACCAGAATTGTGCAGAACTTGCTAAAAGCCTGGCAATATCGAAAGCAGTGATTGTGTTTAAACGGGATTGGGTGGGAGATGTTCTTGTTTCTAATTGTGTTGTGGGGTGTTCTCCCCTCCAGAAAACGATCTTCAGTACTGGCACACCAGTGGCTGCAGCAACGGTAGCACCTATTTTGGCAACCAACACCATTCCTTCCGCAACCACGGCTGGTAAGTCGGCAGCCCTTCTCTTCCTGCCAGGGAAGAAGGAGACATAAGGCGTGGGTTCATTTTTTATTTCTCAGCTTCAGGCAGAGAACAAGAATTAGGTTAGAAAAATTCTCTTACTTTTTCCCAAGAGCTTTTCTTGGGTTTTTGAGAATCTGTAATGTGTGCAGAGAGGCCATTGTTGAAGAATTTCCCTTTTTCTCCTGTTCCAGGATCGGTGTCACACACACAAGCTCCCACGAGTACAATTGTTACCATGACAATGCCCTCACATTCATCCCATGCTACGGCAGTGACCACCTCAAACATCCCGGTTGGTAAGTGGCGTGCAGCCTGCAGACAGAAGCTTACGAGGAATTTTTCAGCCCTGCTAACCAGGTCTTCATATAGCTGGCTAGTGTTGATTTTTTTTTTAATTGTTAATTTTCAAAGCAACGCTGACTTTAACTTGAAGTATTATTTCGTATACAGATTTGGCATTTTGATGGTAGGGGGAGAAAAAAGATAACCGTCTCTGAGAGCTCAAAGTAAACTACTTTAACTCCACTCTTGACTTCCTCATCAACCTTTACCTTTTCTATGTTTACCTTTTAAAAAAGTAAATTAACTTTACTGATAGAAGTTTGACAAGAACAACAGGAAAAGCAAGAAAGAAGCAAAGATCTAGAGTGAAGAGACCTTGTACACTGACAGATTGTTCAGGAAAAATCTCTGGGTGATGCAACAGTGGGAAGAATGCTAACCCTCGAGTCACTTCCCTGAGGTTCTTATCTGGGTGCCACCCAAGGTACTTCATGACCATCCTAAAATTCCTTCCAGGCTTTGTTTATTCCGCTTTTAAATATGTGTATATTTTCAGTATTAAAACATCTTTGAAAAGTTTCTGGCAGCCAAACCTTAGTGATAAAGAGCAGGGATTGGTGAGCTTTTTCCATAGAGCAGGATCGTAAATGCTTTAGGTTCTGCAGGCCTCATGGGTGTGTGCAGCTACCTAGCTGTGGACAATATGTAAACAAATGGGTGTGTCTGTGTTTCAGTTCGATTTTTTTATGGATGCAGAAATTTGAATTTCATGTCATTTTCAGGTGTCACAAAATAGTCTTCTTTTGATCCCCCCCCCCCCCCCATTGTGTGAACCCATTGTTAGCTCATGGGCCAAAACAGGCATCAGCAAGGTTTGGCCAGAAAGTTGTCGACGCCTATCGTCAGAGCTGATAGCTCACTGTCACAGCTTCCAAAGCAGAGGCTGTGGCCTATGAGGCATAACACTTCCTTCTTTAACCCGCAAGTCACAGGTTTTAGTTTCTAGTGTTACCTGTGCCTCACTGTTACCTGTAACAGTGAGTGTACCATCTTACTCCTTCACTCCCAGAGATGTGGCACAGCTGCCATATTTTTAATCTGCTGTACTTTTAGAAGTAAGGCTGCCTTTTGTGAGAGGACGCACTGACATACTCGACGGTCAGAAATCTGGTGACCAGACACAGAAGTGTCTCCCCTACCTGCTGTGTCCCAGCACTGGGGTGGTCCCTCCCTCCCTGCCTCCTTCCTTTGCATGTGTGACAGGCTGCAGCTTCCACAGCCCTCCTAGCAAACTTTGAGGGCACTTTTCCAGAGTAACGGTAGGACCCAGGAAACCCTTGCTCCTGTTTTAAATAACTGGGCCATTCCAGCCCTTAAATTGGTACTCAACCCCACAGACAGCTTTTAGCAGAGAAAATAACTGCGGTCTTTCTTACGTTACTGCTCTCTCCAGCTTGGCATTGGAGAAACCAAACTTCTGTCACACCCTCTGAATTTAATCTCACTTCTGTGAAGTCTGGCGGTGGGGGTAGAGGTTCAGCATTACGGCACTTTCGTTGAAAAAGATCATTGATTGTTCCGTACTGTCATTTCAGGCTGTTTTCTGGCTATACCTAACAGTGTCATCAGTTATCCACAGCACTGTCAAGTCAGAGTCAAGCCCCTTCTTTTCATTTTTGTAGTCGAGAGTCTCACTAGGGAATGTGGAGCTATGAAGAAAATCAGACCATTAAAGAGGGGCAACGTACCCTGGGGGGCTGTCTGGTTGTGTCTTGAACCCTCTCTGTGGAGAATTACTTAGAGATCGGTTCCTGTTAATGTCACTGTGTCTTCCCAAGAGTAACACTGTGGAAGTAAACTCACTGAAAGTAGCAGGAGACAAATAATGTTCATTCATTTGGCGAAAACTACCAACTTCTTACCTGTCCGAAGTTACTGTATTGCTGTGTTCTCTAACTCCCCAGCTCATTTATCTTTGCATTTTTACCATTTACTAAATTCTAGATATGAAGATCATTTGACAGAAGTGTCCAAACAGATTTAAACATCTGCTACTTAGTGTGATTGCTTTTGTCGAAGTTCCATCAGGTTTATGCTCTAGTTTTGGACACGCCGCCGGGATGGCAGCGAGGAGCCTGCTGCTCTGGCTTGCTGGCCCCGAGAGGTGGATTTAGGGGGATGTTCCTAGAAGCTGCCGAAACCATTTGTTTCGGGGCTCCTCCCTGTTTCTCCCCGGCTCGACACTGGCTGCCAACGTATGCTTTCCTTGGTAGAACGGAAAGATGCCTCTGGAAGAGCTGCTGAGCTACAAGACCAACCGTGTGGATTAAAGGTTCTTGGCGCCCCAGCCAGGCACCAGGGCGGTGTCCCTGAGGTGGGAGAACCAACCTCAAGACACTAGTCCACAAGAGACCTCCAAGCTCCACGTAATATCAGATGGCGAAAATCTCCCAGAGACCTCCATCTCAACACCAAGACCCAGCTTCACTCAAGGACCAGCAAAGAACAGTGCTGGACACCCTATCCCCAACAAAGAGCAAGACAGGTCTACAGCCCCATCCATTAGCAGAGAGACTGCCTAAAATCATAATAAGGTTACCAACATCCCCAAACACACCACCAGACGAGGACCTGCCCACCAGAAGGACAACATCCAGCCTCATCCACCAGAACAGAGGCACTAGTCCCCACAACCAGGAAACCTATTCAACCCACTAAACCAACCTTAGCCACTGGGGACAGCCACCAAAAACAACGGTAACTACAAACCTGCAGCCTGTAAAAAGGAGACCCCAAACACAGTAAAATAAGCAAAATGAGAAGACAGAAAAACACACAGCATATGAAGGAGCAAGATAAAAACACATCAGACCTAACAAATGAAGAGGAAATAGGCAGTCTACCTGAAAAAGAATTCAGAATAATGACAGTAAAGATTATCTAAAACCTTGGAAATAGGATAGACAAATTGCAAGGAACAGTTAACAAGGACCTAGAAGAAATAAAGAGGAAGCAAGCAACGATGAGCAACACAATAAATGAAATTAAAAATACTCTAGATGGGATCAATAGCAGAATAACTGAGGCAGAAGGACGGATAAGTGACCTGGAAGATAAAATAGTGGAAATAACTACTGCAGAGCAGAAGAAAGAAAAAAGAATGAAAAGAACTGAGGACAGTCTCAGAGACCTCTGGGACAACATTAAACGCACCAACATTCGAATTATAGGGGTCCCAGAAGAAGAAGAGAAAAAGAAAGGGACTGAGAAAATATTTGAAGAGATTATAGTTGAAAACTTCCCTAATATAGGAAAGGAAATAGTCAATCAAGTCCAGGAAGCACAGAGAGTTCCATACAGGATAAACCCAACGAGAAACACGCCACGACACATAATAATCAAACTGTCAAAAATTAAATACAAAGAAAACATATTAAAAGCAGCAAGGGAAAAACAACAAATAACACACAAGGGAATCCCCATAAGATTAACATCTGATCTTTCAGCAGAAACTCTACAAGCCAGAAGGGAGTGGCAGGACATATTTAAAGTGATGAAGGAAAAAAACCTACAACCAAGATTACTCTACCCAGCAAGGATCTCATTCAGATTTGATGGAGAAATTAAAACCTTTACAGACAAGCAAAAACTGAGAGAGTTCAGCACCACCAAACCAGCTCTACAACAAATCCTAAAGGAACTTCTCTAGGCAGGAAACACAAGAGAAGGAAAAGACCTACAAGAACAACCCGAAACAAGTAAATGGTAATAGGAACATACATATCGATAATTACCTTAAATGTAAATGGATTAAATGCTCCCACCAAAAGACACAGACTGGCTGAATGGATACAAAAACAAGACCCATATATATGCTGTCTACAAGAGACCCACTTCAGACCTAGGGACACATACAGACTGAAAGTAAGGGGATGGAAAAAGATATTCCATGCAAATGGAAATCAGAAGAAAGCTGGAGTAGCAATTCTCATATCAGACAAAATAGACTTTAAAATAAAGACTATTACAAGAGACAAAGAAGGACACTACATAATGATCAAGGGATCGATCCATGAAGAAGATATAACAATTGTAAATATTTATGCACCCAACATAGGAGCACCTCAATACCTAAGGCAAATACTAACAGCCTTAAAAGGGGAAATCGACAGCAACACAATTATAATGGGGGACTTTAACACCCCACTTTCACCAATGGACAGATCATCCAAAATGAAAATAAATAAGGAAACACAAGCTTTAAATGATACAATACACAAGATGGACTTAATTGATATTTATAGGACATTCCATCCAAAAACAACAGAATACACATTTTTCTCAAGTGCTCATGGAACATTCTCCAGGATTGATCATATATTGGGTCACAAATCTAGCCTTGGCAAATTTAAGAAAATTGAAATCGTATCAAGTATCTTTTCCGACCACAACGCTATGAGACTAAATATCAATTATAGGAAAAGATCTGTAAAAAATACAAACACATGGAGGCTAAACAATACACTACTTATGCTCTAGTTTTGTTTTCCTCTTGTGTAGTAACCCAGATATTTGTTACATCATAATGGAATCCCTGTACAGAAGATGGGCCTCAGTTGAGAAGGGAAACCTGATATTAACCCTAGAGCATTGATTTTCAAGTTGAGGGCATAAGAGCTATATTAAAATCACCTAAGTGGCTTTTTCTAAGTGTCACTTGCTTTCTCCAGGTGAGATTAGATATTGAATTCAGCCATTGTTATTAATAGGAATGTGTTGGATCAGGGGAAAAGCCTGATAACCCCAAGCAGAGGGTTTTCACCTGCAGTGAATGCCCATTTCCAATAGAATGCCACCATTATTTTCTCCACACATGACAGTGGTCTCAGAATTATAAAAAGCAGAATCAGATGACCCCAGCCTACAGAAAACAGGGATTATCTTTGAAAATAGCCCCAACTTATGATTTCTGCATTATGTTTTTCCTGAAGTTTTTTTTTTCTTTAATAGTTGAGGATGTATGGCCCTTTTAATTAGGAAAAAGTAAAGGTATGATTCATGTGTGTGTGTCGTTACCATCTGATGTTAGCTACTCTTCCAAACACAGCTGCTTTTTTTATTGGAAGCATAATTTTCTCCTACCTTTTATGGGCACAGTGAAAACACAGGCTTAGTCACTTTCCCCTCAGCACCCTCTCAACTGATTACTGATGGAAAATACATCATGCCAGCTTCTCTCTGCATTAGCCAGCAGAGGCCATCCTCGCTGGTCAGACTGGGCATCTCACCCATCATCCTGCAGAAACTTCTCCAGCTGCCTCCCTCAGAAAATATCTGGGCCCGGGGGTGGGGCGGGGTTGCTGCTTACCTTTGGTGTTCAGTGTGCTGCACCTGGGTAACGTGGTGGTATCAACCCAGTCTGTAGTGTTTGCGTGCCCGCCATCGGTACGACTTGGGTCTTTACAGATAGAATTAAATTTGAAAACTGTATGATCATTTTGATTTTGCCATAAGATATTATGCAAAGTCACAGGACACTCAAAAGACTTTAGAAATTAAGTGATTTTCTAGAGAAGGCCTCCTCATAAATGAGGAACCTAAGACTTGGAAATTAAAATGACCTTCTCATTACTTATTAGCTACATTATTACTAATTAGTTATGGGTCCCTGAGAAGAATCTAAGGTGTTTGCCATTTCTGTATTCAAATTTTTGTTGATTTTTGTTTGTTTGTTTTTAAGTTTTCTCCTTTTAAAAAAAAGGTCTCCAAGAATCCAGGTCAGGGGAAAAGGGCCTACTTGCTGATGTTTTTGTTAAAGTATTAATGTTGAACCCTGCTTTGACAGATAGCAGTGTAAATATATCGGTGGGCTATTGGATTGAAATAATTCAGTTGAACCATAGGTACTCATCTTTTCATTTTTTATTTTGATTAAAACTAAAAATCCAGGCTTCTATTACTGTTTGCATTCTTAAGATTGTTGCTGGCCGAGAATGTTTTGGCATGCCAATGAAAGCATATGAGCAGTAATGTAATTGGATTATACTTTTTGTAGCTAAGGTGGTGCCTCAGCAAATCACACATACTTCTCCTCGGATCCAACCCGATTACCCTGCAGAGAGGAGTAGCCTGATTCCCATTTCAGGACATCGAGCCTCTCCAAATCCTGTGGCTATGGAAACCCGAAGTGACAATAGGTAGGAGGGAATGTGCCCTATCATGTCACAAATTGTTTTGATTTTTCAGTGAAACCAGTTGTCCCCTGAATATGGCATGTATTTCCTTATTTTCAGTTTTTCCCCCTGAAAATCTAATACATTGTATACTTTCTTTAATTTTATGAAACTGTGCTGTATTTATTCATTCTCCTTTTGATGAATGTTCTAGTATCTTTTTTTTGACTTGTGTACTTTTTAATTTATTTCGAGCCATTTTGAGTGTAAGGGTGGCAGCATCATGACCCCTTATCCCTAAGTATTTCCATTTTCATCTCTAAAGAACAAAGCTGTTCTTACTTAACCACAGTACGGTAACTGAAACGATCCTTTAGCTTTCCATTCTCTTTCATACATTGAAATTTTTGAAGAGTATAGATAGGCCATTGTTTTTGCAGAATATTCTTCAATTTGGGCTTGTCGGATTGCTCCTCATAGTTAGATTCAGGCTGTGCATTTTTGAAGTGAATACCATTAGGTGATATGTTCTTCTTACTGTTATTACATTAGAGAGCTCATGCTCTCCCTTTGTCCCATTAATAGTTATCTCAACATTAATTACTTAATGAAGGTGATGCCAGATTTTTCTACTCTAATGGTGTACTTTTCTTTTTTGTAAATAACTGATTTGTGTGGAAATACCTTGAGACTATAAGTGTCCATATAAGCTTTCACTCAGTAGTTTTGCTTCTATTGACGATTCTTGGCTGAATCAGTTAATGGTTGCAATATAATGGTTGCAAGATAGTGACTTGTTCGATCATTTCATTGATATTTATCACTTGACATTCTGATGTAAAGGAAGTTCATCTATCCCCATTTATTTATTTTGCTGTGTATTTTATATTTGAACATCTGCACGGGCTCATGGATTTGGTTTTATTTATTCATAATTATAATCCATTACTGTCATCTGTTTCGATGCTCAAATTGTCTCCAGGTTCGTCCTTGGGAGCCCCTTCTGACTAGTTCCTGGGTTTTGCTATGTCCTGGTCATTCTAGCCCTTCCTTACTTCTCACCACATTAAGATACTTGAAACTCTTCCTGAACTTTGTCCCTCTGAGCCCTGGAATCTGCCATTTCTCCAAGGAGCCCTGGCTCCTTTGCATCATTTAGAAACTGAGATCTAGCCATTAGCTCTGTCTGTTGTTACTGGATTGTCACTTCTTCTAGGCCCTTTCAGCAGGCAGAGGTAGGAAGTATATAACATTTTAAAAACTAAGTACATTCTGGTATCTCTGGTCCAGCTCCATTACCTCCCCCATTCCGTATTTGTATCTCCCTTCTCCCATCCCACAGTGAGAACCTGGTGGAGTGCACATGAAGTAATTTCAGAATTGGATCATTTTTAAATATTCTTGTTTGATTATTGTGGTGTATAGAAATGCTTATTTGTTTTTTTCTTTTCTTTTTTTTTTTTACCAAAGTACAGTTGATTTACAATGTTGTTAGTTTCTGGTATACATCAAAGTGATTCAGTTTTTCATATATATATATGCTATACAGTAGTATATTGTTGTTTATCTACTTTATATATAGTAGTTTGTGTCTGCTAATTGCAGACTCCTAATTTATCCCTTCCCGCCCCTTTCCCCTTTGGTAACCACAAGTTTATTTTCTATGTCTGAGTCTGTTTCTGTTTTGTAAATAAGTGCATTTGTGTCATATTTTCAATTCCACCTGTAAGTGATATCATATGGTATTTGTCTTTCTCTCTCTGACTTACTTCACTTAGTATGATCATCTCTAGGTCCATCCATGTTAAAATATTACTCTCTCTAGGTCTGTATCCTTAGATATAATTGTTTGGGATGCAATTTGGGAAACGTTGGTATGGCAGTTAAAAGTAAAAAGAGTTTGTAGGGGATAGGATCATTTGAAGGGAAAGAAGAAAAACCATTTTGGTTCATATTATCTGTGTTCCATCTATAGACCATCTGTTCCTGTTCAGTTCCAGTACTTTCTGCCAACGTACCCACCTTCTGCATACCCACTGGCTGCTCACACCTACACCCCGATCACCAGCTCTGTGTCCACCATTCGACAGTATCCAGGTATGAGCCCCACTGTTAAGATGACTTTTAACATTTTAATTTTTGCATGCAATGAGATAGAAGTTGATCAGTGAATATTTCTAGTATGGATTTGATTTCTCTAGCTTCTATTTTCAGATTCAGATAAGGCTGAAATCTGAAGCTTTAAGGTTGTAAATCACCATCCCTGAAATCTAAAAAGTTGTTACTTGTTAGTGATAGTAGCATGATTTTATCCCACCCCAAGGATAATTATGTTAACAGTTTTTGTTACCCCTTAAAATGGAAGTACAGTTAAAAACAAATAAAGCTGTACTCTTACGGGGCTTCTGTTGTTTTGTGGGATATTTGTTGTGTTTTTAATGTTAGTCCAGTTATGCTCAAAATTCACTATCCAGTCTGGTAAATAGTGTTCTTTTTGCCAATCCAGAATAAACAATACTACTTAAACCTCAGGGTTTGTATAGTCTTTTCCTGTGAGACCCTCAGCTCACTTCAGGCCTAAGAAAGCCAGGTTGTCAGATTGTGGCCATTGCCTGTCTGCTGTGCCGTCCAGTACTGTAGCTGCGCCCACATGTGGCCATTGAGCATTTGAAAGCGATCCGGCACAAATGAAGAACTGAATTTTTTGTTTTGCTTAATTAAAATGAGAGAAATTTCAAATATGTGTGGAGCAACTTAGTGATATGCAACTACTTTTTTCAAAATTGTAGATTTTATGGAATCAAGATACAAATCGAATATTTCTGAAATTTAGTCTCTGAATTGAGATGTGTTATAAGAGTAAAATGTACCCTGAATTTTGAAGACATAATATGGAAAAGAGAATGTAAAGTATGTTATTAATAACTTTTATAGTGATTATATTTTGAAATGATAATTTTTGGATATATTGGGTTAAACAAGATATGTCATTAAAATTAATTTGGCCTGTGTTTTACTTTATTAATGTGGCTACTGGAAAATCTAAAATTGCATGTATGACATATTTTCCTTGGGACAGTGCTAGTCTAAAACTTTCAAACGCTGAGGTTTTTTTTTTTATATACATATAAATTTATTTTATTTATTTTTGGCTGCGTTGGGTTTTTGTTGCTATGTGTGGGCTTTCTCTAGTTGTGGTGAGCGGGGGCTTCTCTTCATTGAGCTGCATGGGCTTTTCCTTGCAGCGGCTTCTCATTGTGGAGAGCGGGCTTTAGTAGTTGTGGCTCTTGGGTTCTAGGGCGCAGGCTCAGTAGTTGTAGCGCACGGGCCTAGTTGCTCCGCGGCATGTGGGATCTTCCCAGAACAGGGCTTGAACCCATACCCCCTGCATTGGAGGATTCTTAACCACTGTGCCACCAGGCAAGTCCCAATACTGAGGTTTAAATAGCTTTAAAAATAGGTTCCTCCATCTCTACATTGTTCTATGTGTGTGTTTTGACTTTTTTTTTTTTGCCGGGTGGGGGGCGGTGTTTGTTTTTCAAAACTTTCTTTTTAAAGGAACTTCATAACTCTTTTTTAATTAACAATCTTATAAAGTAGAATAATGTTTAATTGATTGTTGCCAAAAGTAGGATGCAAAAAGTATCATAGAAGCTTGTTGACAATTAGGAAGTAAATTTCATGCGTGTGTGAGTTACACTAATTGCTGAAAATTCTTAAGTCTCTTTATCAGTAACAGCACTTGTCTTCAGGTTCTTTCCTTCATCTACTACCTTGGCCAATTGATAACTTCTATAACAGTGCTGTCATTTTGCTTTTCTGGAGAAGGTCATTCATGACCACTGTGTATTTCTCTGAATGCTAGCCAGCTGAAAAGGGCATGCAGAGTCTCTCTTGACCTAGAATCAACTATGCAGACACTATCATTCTATATAAACCTGTATTGTAAAAATCCATCATAAGAGCACTGTCTGAAGTGTTGGGGATCCTGCCAGTCATCTGTTTCTCTACATTATTCTTCTTTCATCACTGCCATAGCCCTGATAGATACTAACACAGAAAAATGAATAGTACGTTCAATAATACTTTATTTCTTCCAGGATCAAACTGTCATTGTTGGTGCAGATGAGAGGTAATATATTATTTCTCAGACATGTGAATCTAAACATGGATGGACACAAATGGAAAAATGATTTAGTAACCAGCTTACAATATCCTATTGAATATTTATTGAAACCCTACTTTATGTAAGGTCCTATGCTAGGCTCTATCTTTAAAGTTGACTTTTAAACAGCTTTCAACAAGCTTAGAGTCTAGTAGGAAGATTAGACATGAACAGATACTATAATATGCTAAATCTCAAAAGAGGGGCTTGAGCAGAGCCATGCTTCTTCTGAGGTAAGAGGTTATTTCTACTTGAGAAGGTAGGGTTGGAGGTCAGGAGTGATTTCCTGAAGGAAGTGACATTTGGAAAGCATCTTTCAGAAAGTACAAGGCAGAGCAGTAGTGGGTTTGGAGAAAAGCACATTTCTGCTTGTGAATAAAGTATTAGCTAGAATATGTGGTCAGAACAGAGTGGTCTGGTTTGGGCAGGAGCATAGTGTGAGTGAGAACACAAAGTGTGAAATAAGATTGGATCTTAAAAAAGCTTGGAGTGGTGACTAGACTGCAGGTTCAACAGCAAGCAGATGACCAGAAACTGTTATTTAACAGAAATAGCACAGATACACTTCTCAGGAAGAAGCTATAATGCTCTGGAAATTGTGTATGTATGTATTTTACAAAGGAAGAATTACAATATAGCCGTGACTAATAGTTACACGTACTAACTTTTCATTATACTTTGCTTATGCATAATAATAATTTAAACCTTTATGGTTTATAAAACGATTTCAGTTAGATTATTTTTTTAAAATTGAGGTATATTGACATATTAGTTTCACATGTATGGCATAACAATTCAATATTTATATATATTGCAAAATAATCACCACAGGTCTAGTTAACATCTGTCACCGTCTAGTTAAAGATTGTTTTTCTTGTGATGAGAACTTTTAAGATCTACTCTCTTAGCAACTTCCAAATATACAATACAGTGTTGCTAACTATAGTCATCATGCTGTATGTTACATCCCCATGACTTACTTATCTTATAACTGGAAGTTTGTACCTTTTGGCCACCTTTACCCATTTCTCCCACTTTCCACCCCTGCCTATGGCACCCACCAGTCTGTTCTCTGTATCCAAGAGCTTGGTTTATTTTTGTTTTCTGCATTTTAGATTCCATATATAAGTGAGATCATATGGTGTTTGTCATTCTCTTTGTGACTTATTTCACTAAGCATAATACCCTTTAGGTCCATCCATGTTGTCACAAATGGAGTATTTTGGGTTTTTCTTTTTTAATGGCTGAGTCATATCCTGTTATGTGTGTATGGATATATATACCATATCTTCTTTATCCATTCATCCACTAATGGACACAGATTGTTTCCATATCTTGGCTATTCTAAATAATGCTGCAGTGAACATGGGGATACGTATATCTTTTTCCAGATTGTTTTGATGACCAAGAAGAAAAGTCTTTTGTTTGTTTGTGTTCTTTCCACAAACAGTGAGAAATCCCTCCCTTTTTTTGTCGCTTCCTGGGAATGTTTTTGTTTTCAGTTTTGTTGTTTGTTTTTAATATACACAGTAGATGATATGTTTGCCTGATAGATAAAAGGACAAGTTAATCTCTCTTCAGTGCATATTTTGGAATTTAAAATTTGCAACTACTGTATTTCAGAAGTGCCTGTGATGGTGGTTCTATCAATTAAAGCAAAGATTCTTGACCTGGAGGTGTGGATGTATCTCAGAAGTTTTATATTAATTACTTACATAGTTGCCTGGCTCACATTTGGCTTTTAATAAATGATTGCTTTTTTCTCATTTTAATGCTATTTCTAGCAATTTGCAGAGAGATCGTTTCAAATTGGTGGAAGTAGGGGGGAAAAAAACCTCAACGTATAGAGTTTATGTAGCACTTTTTTTTTTTTAACTGAGAGTTTAGATCTTGAACAGTGGAAAAATTGTTTTGATTAGAGTGTTTTTCTCCTTATGTGGACTGTACTAATCAAAGCTAACATTTTTGTCACTTTGTGCATCATTTTTAGTTTCAGCTCAGGCTCCAAACTCTGCCATCGCGGCTCAGACTGGAGTTGGGGTGGCATCCACAGTCCACCTGAACCCCATGCAGTTGATGACAGTGGATGCCTCCCACGCTCGACATATCCAAGGCATCCAGCCAGCCCCCATCGGCACACAGGGCATCCAGCCGGCTCCCGTTGGGACCCCAGGGATCCAGCCGGCCCCCATAGGCACACAGGGGATTCACTCAGCAACCCCAATCAGCACCCAAGGACTTCAGCCTGCACCAATAGGGACCCAGCAGCCTCAGCCTGAAGGAAAGACTTCAGGTAATTTTAATTTTTTACATGGAAGTTGGTGTGGAGGGAAAAGGTACACAGGGTTTGAATCATGGTTCTGCCAGTTGCTGGCTTTGTGGTCTCAAGTAAGCTCGCTAGGCCTTAATTTTCTCTTTGTAACATGAGTTGCTTAGAACTTACCTGTCAGGGTCTTTGTAAGCATTAGAAACTATGTACATAAACAGCTTGACATGCATTTGCACGTGGGGAGAAGCATTCTAAAAGACCTCTTAGTTGAGAGAGTACATTCACCTTGTAAGACTAGTGTTCTCATTCCATTTCAAGATTTTCTTTTTCACTTTTTGGTCGTGCTGTGCGGCTTGCGGGATCTTAGTTCCCCAACCAGGGATTGAACCTGGGCCCTGGCAGTGGAAGTGTGGAGTCCTAAGCACTGGACCACCGTGGAATTCCCTAAGATTTTTTTTGGAGTTGTTTGTAAAGCTGTAAAGATAGACTGGAATGTTGGTACCATTATTAGGAATTGACAGATGGTGGTATTTCACCAAAAAACTGTAGCAGAACATTTCTTGCAGTATACTGTATACTTTGTGTATCTTACCTCACTTATTAGTAATTATGATCGTAGAGCCAAGAAAAGAGGTTCTTAATCGTGCATCAGTAGACTTTGTAACCTCTCCCACTTTGCCATCTGCTTCTGTCCTTATCCCTCATCTTCTTGAAATTGGACAGTCCTAACATGGATACTCTTGCTTGTGGTGGTCTGATCGCTGTTTTCTGTCTTATGTGGCATTTAGTAACGTTGCTTCCACTTCCTTCTCTTCGGTGCTTGTTCCCGTGCTCCAGCAGTGGTGTTGGCAGATGGAGCCACAATCGTAGCCAACCCCATCAGCAGCCCATTCAGCGCTGCTCCCGCAGCGACAACAGTGGTGCAGACTCACAGCCAGAGCGCGAGCGCCAGCGCTCCAGCCCAGGGCTCGTCCCCACGGCCAAGTATACTCCGGAAGAAACCTGCCACAGATGGGTGAGTAGACCCAGAAGTGCCAAATGACGCCTCTCATTCTGGGTATAATTGGTGTAAACAGCAGGCAGTAATCCAGTGCTGATAGCAGACTCCATTTCCTCTAAAGTAACTTGACCGCCGGGTTATTCGGTAGAGCCTTGCCAAGCGCAGACTGCGGAATGGTAAGAATCCAGGAGTCAGTTGGGTGTCAATTTTGTAAGCATGTGTTGCGTATTATGTACTTTTAGGAGTTCTCTCTGGTTCTGAGAGTTTAATCCTAGAACCCCTAAAGTAGCTTGAACGGAACTCTTCAGGCTTGTCTAGCTATGCACAGTAATGTGTGCTGTGTATTTTTTCCTCATTGTCCTACAGGAATTGTTGCTTGGGGCAAGCAGTTTCCCAAGCATATTAAGGGTCATATTTAGTAGCAGATAGTGTTCTGTGTTGTCACATAAGCTTCTGAGTTGGTGGGTCACAGGTGGGAAGGTATGTGCTCTGCCATAACAGAGACCAGAGTCTCTGTCTTAATACTAAGTCAGTCCATGACACAGTAACCATATCAATGAAAACACAAGGCAGAGCTTGTAAGTGAGATGGCAGATTGAATACGCACTTCTAAATTTCTCTTCTTCTCAAAACCCTACAGAACTTTTAGTAAAGAAGCTTTTTTAAAAGATTGTAGGGAATTTCCTGGTGGTCCAGTGGTTAGGACACCACGCTTTCACTGCCAAGGGCACACGTTCCATCTCTGGTTGGGGAACTAAGATCCCACAAGCCACACAGTACAGCCAAAAATAAGTGGGTAAGTAAATAAATAAATTTTTTTTTTAAAAAAAGATTATAAACACACAGGGATGGAGAGAATAGGAGAAGACACAACAGCAACAAGACTTTGAAGCTGGAAAGCAAATAAGCAAGTGCTCACTCGCTCCCTTAGCTGTGAAAAAGGTGAACATTAAGTCTGCAGAGAAGAACGCTGAGAAGCATCCTTGTTTAAATTGTGAATCTTCAAAAGGACCAGGAACAGGAAGAACTGGGGGTAAAAGGCTGGGCTGAAATCTGTCTGAAAAGTGGTTAGAGCCCTGCCTTTCCTTCTCTACCCACACTGTGGGGTGCACTGCCCCTCCTCTCCAACCCCAGTAAACTCTGCAGATGGTCCACTGGAATTAGCCAGCACAGTGAAGGGCATGGTGCTGTACCAAAAACGGATTAGGTGACCAAGCCTGTGTGGAGTGCTGAGACTTCTCCCTCGTGGCTAACACGACCCTGGCAGTTGAATTCAACTCTGTTGACAGAAGGTGAGAAGACGACTGTACTCTGCTTCTAGGGACCATTCCAGCCCGAGGGGAAAGAGCTAAGGATACCAACAGTAGGGGTTTAAGGACACTAAGGACAGGACTCCGATTGCCCTTAAAGTAAACAAGCCCTGCCACAAGCTCAGAGCTTCCAACCAGCTTTTTAGTCCCCCCACTCCTCATCATGAGCTTGCAGCCAAGCATATCAGGTATCTGAGGGTTCTTCTAACAATGCAAGATAGAAGCCACAGTGAACACACTGAGAAAAGCAGCCCAGAAGGTGCAGAGGCTAGGCAAGGAGAATAAAACTAAAAACATAAGAACACATGAACAGAGACAGACACTGTCAGTACCATCTTCAAAGGACAAAAGAAAACTGCATCCATGAAACAAGAAGGCCGTGCTCTACAAAAGGAACATTCCGAGAACAAGAATGTGTCCAGAAATCAAAAGCTCAGTAGAAAACTTGAAAAGTAAAACTGAGGAAATCTCTCAAAAGTAGAGCAAAAAGACAAAGAGATAGAGAATAGGAGAGAAAAGACCAAAAATTTAAAGAACCAGTTCAGGAGATCCTGCCTCCAAGTGATGGGGTTTCAGCAAGACAGATCAGAGAAGAGGAGAGGGATGCCTTAAAAATAATTCATAGAAAATCACCAAAACCGAAGGGTAGGAGCTTCTTGATATAACGAACCATGAAACGCTCGGTACAGTAAATGGCAATGGATACAAATTGGCACCAAGATCAAATTTTTGAAATTTCACAGCACTGGACAAAATGAGATCTGCCCCTTCTCCCATGCTTCGTCACCTCCAAAGCCCCTTCTGCTGTGCCCTCGGAGGTCGTCTCATCATCTAAGTCCCCTGTGGCCTTACCTCTTCTCTGAGCATGGCTTCTTGATTTAATTGGAACCTGGCTCTTCTTCGAGGTCTTGGCTTCCTCGACTCTCCGCAGGATGGTGGCTGTCTCTCCCTCCCCATTCCTTCCTGTCACTGGGCCTGGAGTTGGGGTAGCTGTCCTCTTTGGGCCTCACTGCCACTTTCAGGCCCTTCCTTCTCTACAGCAGACATGCTTCCTGGTCTGTATTTAGATTTCATAAAATTTGCAATTAAAAAAGTACTTTCACATAGGCAGGTTAATCCAGACACACTGAAAAGTTTTCCAATAACTGAATCAAATACCGGTTTTTAAATTCAAATTAGTTTAAATGAAATATTGTTAAAATTCTTGCTCATCAGTTGCACTTGTCACCCTTCAAGTGCTTAGTAGCCCCATGTGGCTGGTGGCTACCTTGTGGGACAGATTCAGGTTTGATTTGGGGTCTGTGTTCTTCAGAAGGTACATAGTGTCTGGCTGTGTCGTACCGTCTTCAACTTTAATGTAAACAATGATTTCCCAGCTCCCTGGCCTCTCAGTTGCTTGAATGCATCCTCTGCATCCGCCCTCCCTCAGCAGGGCACACCCATGAGTGCTAGCACTCCACGGCACAAAAGTGCAGCAGCTTTTTCTGTACCCTAGGCTCCCGCAGCCCGCCTCTCTTTCCATGTCCCTGGCCAGCGACTCCCAACAGGACCCAGCTGGGAGCCTTCAGTCTATTGCTCCTTACCACCCTTTCACTTTTCCTCACTGCCTTTCCTGGCCTCTTTGTCTGCTCTCCCTGGTTCAGAGTCTATGGTCCGTTGCAATCATTTCCTTGCGTACAGCCTCAGCTTCCCTGTCCTCCTCTTCACTTTGTCAAAATCAGAGTTAAAATCCAGCATTCTGCCTAATTTGTGTTGTGCCGCCTGCCTGTGTGCGGCAGTGTTGCCTCCTCCTGCTTAACCTCACACACCTCCCCTGGGATCTCACAGCAGACCAGCACAGTCTGCTTTCCTTGACCATTCCTCCAAACACCCGCGTACCTCTTCTCCTTTCCAGACTTCCACGCCTCCCCTCCCACGTTCACTTGTAGCTAATGAATGTGCCGCCTACTTTTTTCTTTCTGCTATTTTCTTGAGAAAATGGAAACAAGCAAAAGAGAAGTTCACAAACTAGCCATCACATACTTGCCTGCCTGCCTCTGTCTCCTGTGCCGCCTCCATCTCTCAGTGGTGGGCTCATCACTCAGAGGTGAGCTCTCGGGGCATCCTCCAAAGCACCTGATTGCAGCCTGTCTCTCCTCCGTGAGAGCAGTGCTCCAGCTCTTCTGCCTCTCTCCTCCATCAGGTTTTTCTTGTTAATGGATCCTTCACATAAAAAAGCATACACTTGTTATTTCTTCCACTTGGCTCCACTCTACCCCATTTTTTTTGCTCCTGTTGGCAATGAAAATGAAGGCGTTGTCTCTATTTGCTAGCTCCACTTCCAATCTCTCTTTCTTTCAGAACTTTCACTGAAGTATAGAAAACTGCACAGATAATGCATGTACAGTGTAATGAGTCAGCACAAACGTATAACTGCTGTATCGGTCAAGAAACAGAATATTACCAGCACTTTCTCGCAAAGATTACGAACCAGTTTTTCTTTTTATCCTATGGATTTGTTTTGCCTCTTTTTGAGCTCCCATAGAATCATATACATTTTTTGTGTGAGTCCGTCTTCTTTCGCTTGGTTTTGGGAGATTCATCCATATTACTGCATATAATTGTAACTTTTTTTATGGTTATATAAAATGCCCTTGTCTGAGAATACCATAGTTTAACCATGGATATTTGGGTTATTTCCAGTTTAGGGCCATAATGTTACATCTTTGTGCATCACCTTTGATGCATCCATAAATGCAGTACTGTTATGTCCCTCGGAGGGGATTTGCTGGGATGTGGGCTGTGCTCATTTTCAGCTTCAGCAGGGTACACCAGCAGTTTGTCCAGGTGTTTGTACCCACTTACACTCTCACCAGCAGTGGGGTCCTTGCCTTCCTCATCATCGACGCTTGTTATTTGGCACTCTTTTTTAAGTTTGGTCGTTGTGTGGGTTTATAGTAGTGTATCTCTTTAGGGGTTTGGAGGGCTTGTTTGTACTGAGGAATGGGGGGGTTGAGTGGTCTTGCTTTTTTGTTTATTTCTTACTTTTTATTGTGGAAGGTTTAAACATAATACAAATTTGAGCATCTGAATTTATACCCATCGTTCAACTTCAGTTATTGACTTATCAGTTCATGTTTTATCTGTATGCCTGCCCACCACCTTCCACCATATTATGTTGAAGCAAATCATAGGGAGCACATCGTTTTGTTTGTATATATTTCAGTGTGTGTTTATTGAAATACATACTTTGAAAAAATGTAATAACCCCATAATGTTATCAAATATTTAGTCATTCTTCAAACTTCCAGTGATCTCAAATGTCACAAATTTTGTTTTATTTATTTGAGTCTGTATTCTGATAAGGTACACACATTATGATTGGTCGATATGTCTATTAAGACTCTTCTAATATATGTTACCTCCATTTCGTTTTTCCTTGCAGTTTGTCTGTTGAAGAAACTTGGTCTTGTGTCCTGTAGAGTTTTCCTCTCCCCTCCCAACTCTCTCCCTGAATTTGTTGATTGCACCCCATTCTGTTAGTTCCCTAGGGCTGCTATAACAAATTACCACATGTTTGGGGGCTTAACACAACAAAAGTTTATTCCCACAGTTCTGACGACTGGAAGTCTGAAATCAACACGTCGGCAGGGTTGGTTCCTTCTGAACACTCTCAGGGAGGATCCACTCCATGCCCTTCTTCCAGCTTCTGCCGGCTCTTGGCAGTCCTTTGCGTTGCTTGGCCTGTGGATGCATCACTCCAATCTCTGCTTCTATATCCACATGGCCTTCCCTCTGTGTCTGTGTGTCTCAAATCTCCCTCTCCTCTCTGTTAAAAGGATACCCATCATTGGATTTAGGACCTACCCTAAGTCTAGAATGATCTTATCTACTTAACTACATTTGCAAAGACCCTATTTTTTTTACATTCACAAGTACCAGGGATTAGAACTCAGGTGGATCATATTAGGGAACACAATTCAACCCACTACCCCCATTGCCTAGTTTCACTTGTTATTCTCTCCTCCACATTTTCTCTAAGTTGTTACTTGAATCTAAAGGCTTGGTTAAATTCAGTTTTTCTCCCCTTTTGGCAAGACTCCGTCATAAGTTGGTGGTTTAGTCTTTTTATCAGGAGAAATAGGCTGGGTGGAAGTCAACCTTTTTGAGATGTTAGCAGTCTTACGATCAGTGTCTGGATCCATTCATGATCAGGCATTGCAGAGTGGTATGTTCTAGCCGTTTTGTCTCAAACCGACTCTTCTAGCGTTTGCTTGCACCACTCTGCCAAAACTAAACGTGTCAAGATCACTTATGACTTCCACATTGCTAAGCTCCAGTAGTTAGTTGTCAGTCGGAGCCACGCGTGGCCTCTCTACTGCATGACACAGTTGATCGCTAGCTACCTCGATCAACTGTTTTCACTCAGTTCCTCAGGTCAGTATCAATACGTAGGTACAATAATGATTGTAACTGCTAAACAGATTTAAAGTTTATTTTATTTTAAAAATTATTTATTATTTATTTATGTTTTATATATTTATTTATTTATTTTTGGCTGCGTCGGGTCTTCATTGCTGCGTGTGGGCTTTCTCTAGTTGTGGTGAGGGGGAGGCTACTCTTCGTTGCTGTGCGCGGCCCTCTTGTTGCAGAGCACGGGCTCTAGGTGTGAGGGCGTCAGTAGTTGTGGCGTGTGGACTCAGTAGTTATGACTCGTGGGCTCTAGAGCACACACTCAGTAGTTGTGGCGCATGGGCTTACTTGCTCCGCGGCATGGGGGATCTTCCCTGACCAGGGATTGAACCCGTGTCCCCTGCATTGGCAGGTGGATTCTTAACCACTGCGCCACCAGGGAAGTCCCTGAGTTTTAATATTAGGTACAAAGGAGATGTGTAGGTAGAAGGTAGAAGAAGCAGGTAAAGGAGTCGCAGTGGTTGCTTCCTGTAAAGAGACGGGCAGGAAGTGGGGAGGCAGGGTGAAGGGATCTGCTGTATGTTATTAAAAGCGTTTTAGTACCGTTTGGTTTTTTAAATAATCTGCCTTCATTACTTTGCTAAAATTTGAAAATCCATTAAAAAAAACCTAGCCATAGGTACACTTAGCAAATGTGTAGTTCTTATCCTTTAATGCCATCTGGGTTTGTCTCTTTACTCTTTCAGAATGGCAGTTCGGAAAACTCTCATTCCTCCTCAGCCCCCTGAAGTGGCTAGCCCTCGAGTGGAGAGCTCTATACGGAGTACGTCTGGGTCGCCTAGGCCTGCAGGGTGAGCACATCATTGAGGACAGAAAAGTCTAATACATGTCGCAGACTTCACATCATTTGCCTCTAAAAAGAACCACTAGAGTGTGCATCTAAAAGAACCATTTTCTAGCTATGAGATCTGGACATGTTTCTCGACCTCTCTGATCCTTATTTACCTCATTTATGAAATGGGCATACTTAGAACACCTGCCTCATAGGCTCCTTGTGTATTTAAACCACTAGAACAGAGCCTGCCTCACAGTAAACACCCAGTTATTGTTGCTATCGAAAATGGTATCATGACAATAGTCAATACATTCTGTTTTCTTTACTCTTTATCTCCTTAATCCTAAAAGTAATATTTTGGAAAAGAAAATGAGACAATATAAAAATATTTAAGGTATAAAGAGAAAATCGTCCTATTCTCCACACCCCTCTCCAGTCCCACTCCCCAGAGTTATATTGATGGGTTAAAGTTTTGTTAAGCATCTTTCCATGTCTTTTTCTATATACACGTGTAGATAGGTTGATAGATTCTTAAAAACAGGATTTTGTTGATTGTTTTATATACTGCATTTTATACTTATATCTGTAATGCTTACCATGTTAATATATTTAGATCTACTTCTTCATAAAACTTCAAAAAAAATTTATGAATGCCATGTGTGTGCCAAGTATCATTTTAGAATCTGGGGATATAAGAGTGACTGGAATAAAGTGTCCATTCTCCTTAAGCTTACTATCTAGTGAGTGTAGAGAAATAATAAATATGCGAAGAAAAAGAAAACAGTGTAAATGGAATATAAGTGATGGGAGGAAGGGGTGAGGACTTATAGAAAGGCCTCTCTGAGCAGAGGCTTTAAGAGCGTGGAGGAATAAGCCACATGCTCCCTGATGTCAGACTGTGTCAGGCAGGGGAAAGAGCAGGGACTAAGACTTTGAGGTAGGAGTATTTGCAGTCACCACTTTGTACATGAGTGCAGGCATGTACAAATAACTACGTAAACAGAAACTGTGCATGGTTATTTATAATTATTCTGTGACCTTAAAAACATTTGTGAAAGTATCAAAAATTCTCTTAACTGTCAGTTAAAATATATAGGGAAATGAAAAACATAGTAAAACTAAAACATACTTAGTACACTGTAATTTGAACATCAGAAGCGCTGAGAATTAAAGTGTTTTATTTCTTTCTAAAAGCTAATCAAGTGGGAATTCCCTGGCAGTCCAGGGGTTAGGGCTCCACGCTTTCACTGCTGAGAGCCCAGGTTCAAACCCTGGTTGGGAACTAAGATCCCACAAGCTGCGCAGCATAGCCAAAAAGAAAAAGAAAAAAGAAAAGCTAATCAAGAGTACAGTTGACCCTCTGTATCTAAGGGTTCCACATCTCGAGCATCCACAGGTATCCATGGATTTTGGTATCCGCGGGGGTGGGTATTAAGGGACGACTGTAGTTGGAACAATGCTTCCCTTATTCACATTGAATAACTTATGATACAGAGCAAGAGTCCTTCTATGCTTTGGTGAATTGTCATACTCCTTTCTAAGTTTGGGTCTGCCCTGACATTTTATCCTGTCTTTTTTTTTCTTTTGGCTGCACTGGGTCTTCATTACTGTGAGTGCGGGCTTCAGTAGTTGTGGCACGTGGGTTCAGTAGTGGTGGCGCACGGGCTTAGTTGCTCCACGACGTGTGAGATCTTCCCGGACCAGGGATCGAACTGTGTCCCCTGCATTGGCAGGTGGATTCTTAACCACTGCGCCACAAGGGAAGCCCCTATCCTTTGTCTTTTCAGTGTTGTAAATTATTTCCAGAAGTTACTTTAATGTGAGGTTGTTGCCAGCATCACTTCCAGGGACATCTTTATCCTTTTATCAAACCATCTGCCTTAACTAATCCTTGGAATCTGGGTGCATATTCCACAGCAGCATCTTTATCTGTGCTAGCAGCTTCACCAGATAGCTTACATTAATCAAATTAATGCTGACTATTGAAAAAATGAATCCAGCCTTTATTGGCTGTAAAAGGTTTTGTTTTTTGGTTTTTTTAATCCTCCTTGTAATTTCCATCTTCTTTCAATGTGGCAGTTAATTCAACACTTTGGTCTGAATGATTGGGTTGTTGTGGGGGTTTTTTTTACAGTCTTCAATCCAAAATGGAAATAAGTACTCTGTTTCACTATAGTGGCTTACAGTAAAATGACTTTACCACCTTTTTTATATTCATTGGACTTTCTCAGTGTGGTCCATGCCATAGCTTCGTACAAGCCTAGGTCTCATCCTAAATTATCTTTGCTATTGCCATTTTCAGATCTTCTAATCACATCCCATTTTACTTCTAGATTTATCACATTTTTTTCCTGCATTTTCATTGGTTGGCCATTTCTCTTTCAGTCGTTCAATTTTGTAAAATTTCACCTGGGTTTATCACTAGGAAACTAGACAGCACAACTGCACACTTTGCTGTCTGCGTGAACTGAGCAGTAGATGTGCAGTCATCAACCAGTCAACGATATACTTCAAAAGAAGTGATGTGCGATGTGCATGTCTGTAAGTTACAGAGTGATTTGTGGACTGAAGAGCTAGTAGCAAAGTTTGCACTTTATGAAGTTACTCATAGTTAATAATTCTACTGTAGTAACTGAAATTCGAGCAATGTTGGTGGGGGACTGGGGGAATACAGTTACACATATGTATGTGAAAGTCACACATATCAGTGTTGTGCAAAGTAAGCACTGTCTGTATATTAGGAATGAACAAGGAGCAGCAAGGGAGAGCAGCCTAGAATGAGGGGCAGGGTTGTACAAAATGGTTCAGAGATAACAGTGAGAGCCAGATTATGTATACAGGGCTTTGTGGGCCATTCAAAATCTTTTGAATTTTATTTTGAGTTAGACAAGAGTGCCATCAGAGGGCTAAGGCATAGGAGTGACATTATTTGACTTATTTCTAAAAGGATTGCTCTGGCTGCTGTGCTGAGAATCAACTGCAAGAAGACAAGAGTGGAAGCAGTGAGACCAAGTAAGGGATGATAAAACCTTAGACTCTCTTAATGGCTTGGACCAGCATGGAGGTAGTAAAAGTCTTCAGAAGAGTTCAGATTCTCAATATGTATTGAAGGTACAGCTGTTGGAATTTTCTAACTGAGTAGAGAAAAAGGGAAGGAGGCAATGATAGCTACCAATTTTTACCTGAGCAACTACAGATAAGGAATTACCCTTTTTGAAGTGAGAAATAGCAAGGGGGAAATCAGGAGTTTACTTTTAGATATTTTATTTTGAGATATCCAAGTGGTTAAACACACCCAAGTGGAGATGTCACGTGCATAGCTGGATATATATTTCTGAAGTATATACAATTCTGGAATTGAAGATGGAGGTCCATGCTGATGATTAAGATTTGGGAATTAAAGCATGTACTGGCATACCTTGTTTTATGGCACTTCACAGATACTGCATTTTTTACAAATTTCAGGTTTATGGCAACCCTATATCAAGCAACTTTGTCAGTGCCTTTTTTTTTTTTGTCGGCATTTGCTCACTTTGTGTCTCTATGTCAAATTTTGGTAATTCTCACCGTATTTCAAACTTTTCCGTTATTGTTATATCCACTATAGTTATCTGTAATCAGTGATTTCTGATGTCACTGCTGTGATTCCCTGAAGGCTCAGATGATGGTTAGCTTTTTATAGCAAAAAAGTATTTTTTACAATTAAGGCATGTATATTGTGTTTTTTTAGGCATAATGCTGTTGCACACTTAGTAGACTATAGTATAGTGTAAACATAACTTCTACATGCACTGAGCAATCAAAAAATTTGTGTGACTTGCTTTATTGAGATATTCATTTTATTGCAGTGTTCTGGAGCCAAGCCTGCATTACCTCTAAGGTATGTAGTATGTATGCTTTAACACCATGAGAGTGGAAAAGCTCCCATTGACAGTGAGTATAAATAGAGAAGTGGTACAAGGACCACACCCTAGGACATAACCATCTTTGGAGGTCAGGAAACTGCAAAACCAGAAAAGGAGACTGTATTCCTATACTGTATGATGTTCCCAGATAGGCTGGTGCCATAATTAAGTTCTCAGTTAATGAACATTTAAGTTATTTCCATTTATCACTGTAATAAACATTACTACAGTGAATCTCATTATCTATCATTGAGCCTTGTTGCAAACATTTCTCAGGGATCGATTTCTGGAAGTAGCATTGATGGGTCAAAGTAAACATGCAGTTTAAATTCTGATTTCCAATCACTCTGCATTTTTACATGCTTACAAGATATGTGTTCCCATTTCCTGCACATTCTTGCCAACACCAGATATTAAATTTTGCAAACGTAATACACTTATTTTTGGTTAAGATTTTTTTTTTTAAAACAAAGCATATGGAGTGGTAGAAAAAAAGTAGTTCATGAAGGTGAAGAGATACATTGTAATGTATCAATACAAAAGTTTATCCCTTGTGAGCAAAACGTGCAGAAACTTGGGTGAAGAAGGGCTGTTGTAGACTCTTTCCTGGGCTTAGTATGGTTCAGAGAAGCTGTGGGGTGGGCCCCACACAGGCACCCAGGCTGGCCTTTTTTTGCAGTTGGCAGTCTGTTTCTGTGGCATCTGAAAGAAGAGAGTATTTGGATTGTGAAAAACAACCAGCTGAAAGAGCAGTTTTCCTACCCTCCCACGCCCAAGGAGTCTCACGTAAATGGCTGTTTCTTGGAATAGCCCAACTCATTTACCGACAAGTAATAACAGAAAGATTGATGGGAAAATAAGTTTTAAAAGTTGGAAAAAAGCAACAAAATATATTAGTTTGTTCACTGAGAACATTCACCAGAGAAACATTTACAGGGGACAGATGAAATTTATAACAATATTTGACTGAATAGAAATTACTTAACAAAATAGCCACCACTTTTATGAAACAAAACACAAGGATGAAATACAAAGACTCTCAAGAATAAATGAGAAAACATAAAGAGATGATACACGAGTGGACAGAATTCAGTAAAGATCTAGAAGAAACCATCACAGAATGAAGTATAGTTAAAACAGAAAACAGTGTAGGCATAGAGGATGGAAATGAAAAAAGTGAACAAAAATTTTAAAAGAAACAAAACAAAAACCATACAGAACACGCTGTGATACAAGTAAGATCAAACATATACACGTCGGGCTTCCCTGGTGGTGCAGTGGTCGAGAGTCCGCCTGCTGATGCAGGGGATACGGTTTCGTGCCCCGGTCCGGGAAGATCCCACCTGCTGCAGAGCAGCTGGGCCCATGAGCCATGGCCACTGAGCCTGCGTGTCCGGAGCCTGTGCTCTGCAACAGGAGAGGCCACAACAGTGAGAGGCCTGCGTACAGCAAAAAAAAACCCACAACAACTAAAAAATATATATATACATGTCAGCATCTCTGAAATCAATATATAACTTTAAATGGACTGCGTGTTAATATTCTATCATTAAATAATGTATTAAGTTGTTCACAAAATACTGGTGTCTTGTATGCTGTTGGAAACTTAGATTCAATGAAATACTGAAATAGAGTGGTGTTGGGTAGAGATGGTAGTGGGTAGGTTAGAGGAAGGAGGGAAGGAGACTTCTCAATACATCTTTTGAAACGTGAATACTAATTCAAAACAAAACATTAAGAAAAGTTGAAATATTAGAAAACGGTAGATTTAGAAAGTAAATCCAGACGCTAACAAAATAGATATAAAAATTGAATTTTAAAAGAAGTCACATAGTACAATACTACAAGCCTACTATTCATGTTTGCTTAGGTTTTCCCTGCCAGTCACTAGTTCATGCTCAAACTCTCCCCCAAACCTATAGAAAAGCTCTGAATAAAGGTGAACCTATCAGATCTCTGTGTCATTTGTTCTTGGTAGCATCCTTCCAGTCTGCATTGGTTGCTCTCTAGCCACCCAGTATAATGTGGCAACTCTGAACATCAGACTCCCACCCCTCCCCAGGTTTGTTGCTATTCCTTGTAGTTGTAGTTGTTAAGTGACTTTTCTGAACTAATTCTTTAAAATCTATATCTTTGTCTAATGCAGCCACTGAAATCTACTTGGTTCACTTTGTAGTCAGCTAATGAAAGAATAGATTTTCTTTAATGCCTGGAACCAATAAGTCTCCATGTGTTTGCCAGAGAGCTCTGTGTGTGTCTTGGGTACCCTGTCAACACTTAGGCAGGCAGTTGACAGCTCTGCCTTAGCCCTCTCTTCCTGCTTGCACAGAGCCTCACAGTCAGCCAGAGGTGACTTAGGGCCTTCTCAGTTCTTCCCTGGGCGTGTGTTTAGCCCTGGGTATGCACACAGCCCTACATGTGCGTGTTGCTTCCTAGACTGCCAGAAATATGTCAGAGCTGTTCAAATCTCCTATGGATATTTCATTCTCCAGCTATTCCTTTCAAGTTTTTTGGGTAGCTTATTGTTTGCCTCAACTGTTATCATCCACTCAGTCAGCTGGGAAACTGATCAATTGCCTCTAATATTTTTGAAAAACATCCCTTGGGAGAAGGTCGTTTGCACTGACAAGCTCCAAGTCAAGTCAAATAAGACAGCCTTGCAAATGGGAATGAGCAGACAGGTCATATAATGGTAATTCTTTGGTAAAGAGGGTTTGTAGTGTCTATGACCCCTCTGGTAGCTGCAAGGTCACTGGTTTTCACTGTCAGTGTGGGCTGTTGGCTGATAAGTCTACTGTGGAGCTGGAAATGGAAGAATGGAAACAGTGCAAGTTAAAACGCCACAAAGTTTACTGTTCTTACCAAGATTCAGCCTATTTTCTTGAATAGTTTTGCCAGATTGTTGAAAGCCTTTGGTTAATTTCTAGAGTTCTGAAAAAGTTTTTTCTATTTCTTTTTGTTGTTGTTGTAGTGCACAGGCTTCTCATTGTGGTGGCTTCTCTTGTTGCGGAGCACGGGCTCTAGGCACGTGGGCTTCAGTAGTTGTGGCACATGGGCTCCAGAGTGCAGGCTCAATAGTTGTGGCACACAGGCTTAGTTGCTCTGCAACATGTGGGGTCTTCCAGACCAGGGCTCGAACCCATGTCCCCTGCATTGGCAGGCGGATTCTTAACGACTGTGCCACCAGGGAAGCCCTATTTTATCTTTTAATTGTCTTTAATTCCAGAATAATCCTTACCTCTGCACCACCCTTATATATATATTTTTAATTTTATTATTATTTTTTTTTGCGGTATGTGGGCCTCTGACTGTTGCGGCCTCTCCCGCTGCGGAGCACAGGCTCTGGACGCGCAGGCTCAGCGGCCATGGCTCACAGGCCCAGCCGCTCCGCGGCATGTGGGATCTTCCCGGACCGGGGCATGAACCCATGTCCCCTGCATCGGCAGGCGGACTCAACCACTGCGCCACCAGGGAAGCCCACCCTTATTTTTTAAAATGCTTATCTTGAAATAATTTAAGACTCACAAAAAGTTGCAAAAGTAGTACAGAAATTTCCCATGTACCCTTTTTCCAGCTTCCCCAAGTCATTATATCTTACATGATTCTAGTACATTTTTAAAATGAAAAGTCTGGCATTGGTACAATACTGTTGACTTAACTGCAGACCTCATTAGAATATCACCAATTTTTATAATGTACTGTATTTTCCTTTGGTGATACTACTTTGAAATGTTATCACATGAATAGATTTGTATAACCACTGTTACAGTCAGAATATGGAATTGTTTCATTACAACAAAGACATTCCCTCATTTACAGTCACACCCTTCCCCCAACCCTAACTCCTTGCCATTCAGCTGTTCTTCATCACTATAATTTTGTCATTTTGAGAGTTTTATGTAAATGGAATCATATAATTATATAGCTTATTTTCACTTGGCATAGTACTTTTGAGAGTCATCCACGTTGTAGCATTGTAGTAGTTTTGGTTGAGCAGTGTTTTATCTTACAGATACAGATACAGCACAATCTGTTTATCTGTTCGCTCATTGAAGTACATTGGGTTTGTTTCTAGTTTGGGGCTGTTACAAATAAAGCTGCTGTAAACATTCATGTACAGTGCTCTGTGTAGACACGCATTTTCATTTCTGTAGGATAAAAATCCCAAGAGTGCAGTTGCTGGGTTGCATTATACATGTATATTTTTAGTTTTATAAGAAACCTCCAAACTGTTTTCCAGGGTAACTGGACCATTTAAAATTCATACCTGCAACATAGGAGATCCTTTTATTTATTTTATTTTATTATTATTTTTTTTTGTGGTACGCGGGCCTCTGACTGCTGTGGCCTCTCCCGTTGGGGAGCACAGGCTCCAGACACGCAGGTTCAGCGGCCATGGCTCACGGGCCCAACCGCTCCGCGGCATGCGGGATCCTCCCGGACCAGGGCACGAACCCACATCCCCTGCATTGGCAGGCAGACTCTCAACCACTGCGCCACCAGGGAAGCCCCAGGAGATCCTTTTATTATACAACCCTGCTAAACTCATTTATTAGTGTTAGAAGGTTTTTTGTAGAAATAGTTGCTCCACATTCTTTCCTGCACTTGGTATCATAGGGTATTATATTTTCACCATTCTGATATGTGTGTGGTCGTATATCATCGAAGCTTTCTTTGCACGTCTCTAATGGCTAATAGTGTTGAACATTTTCTTGTGTGCTTGTTAGCCATCTGAATATTTTCTTTAGCAAATGGTTTGTTATTCATGTGTTGTGCCCATTTTTAATGGGATTATTTGTTTTCTTAGTGTTGAGTTTACAGACTTCTTTATATTTTCTAAATATAACTCCTTTATTAGATATGTGTTTTGTTTTCGTTTTTTTTAACCATCTTAAGTGTATATTTCAGCGGTATTAAGCATATTCCCAGTGCTGTGCAACCAACCTCCAGATATTTTTCATCTTGCAAAACTGCAGCTGTATACCCGTTTTACAGCAACTCTCCATTGTCTCTCATTTCAGCCCCTGGAAACCACCATTCTGCTTTCTTTTTCAGTGAATTTGACTACTCTAGGTAGCGCATATAAATGGAGTCCTACAGTACGGTAACCCCTCGGTACCCTCTCAGGGCATCGGTTCCATGACCTGCACCCCTGCATATATCAAAATCCATGGAAGTTCAAGTCCCTTATATAAAATGGCATAGTATTTTCATGTAACCTACGCATCTCCAGATTACTTACAATACCTAATACAATGTAAATGGTGTGTAAATAGTAGCCAGCATGCACCAAGTTCAAGTTTTGCTTTTTGGAACTTTCTGGAATTTTTTGTCCCTAAATATTTTCCATTCACTGCTGGTTGAATTTGCAGATGTGGAGCCTGCGGGTATATCGGGCCGACTGTATTTTTGTGATTGGCTTATTTTACTTAGCATAATATTCTCAGATATACGCAGTATGTGCTTTGCAGATATATTTTTCAGTCTCTGCCTTGTCTTTTCAATCTCGAAATGGTCTTTAGCAAAGCAAAAGTTTTTAATTTTGATGAAGCCGGATTTATCAGTTTTTTGTGCTTTTAGTATCATGTCTAAGAACTCCAGTCATAAAAGTTTTATAGTTTTACATTTTTACATTTAGATTTATGATCTTGTTTAGTTCATTTTTGTATATATGGTGTGAGGTTTTGGTCAATACTGAATTTTTTGCCTATTTAAGTCCTGTTGCTTGGGGCCTTGAACTTGAGGGGTATTGTCTTGTGTTGCTTTTGATATTCTGAATTTTCAGCAGTAGTATATACATTTTCAGCAGCAGTAATATAAATTAGTAAAGCTTTACAGCTGTCAAAGGAAATATTTTACTTAAAAAAATGTTTGAGAAGAATTTGTAATGACATCAATGACTTCTTATAAAACTGAAAAAAATAGAATATACATTTTTGAAGACTGTATTTGTAGTTACTTTAGATGTCTGGAGTATTTCTGGTAAAACATACTGGAATGTTGTGACCCTGGGTAGAGGGCTGGGTGTTCAAAGTGGAGGGAAGTTATTCTCAATTTGTATTCTTTTCGATCTTTTCCATGTGCATGAGTTTCCTGTTTTATAAGAAGTAGGTTTACAAATGACATATGAAGTGTGAGTATAGTTGTTATTAAAAAAAAAACCTCCTAAGGCAACATATACAGTAATGAATTCTTGGAGGAAAAATTCGTACACTAATGTAATGAAAATTGGTTGTCTTTCAGTGATGTGACTTTGATTTCTTTAAAATGTTGTTTTCTAAGTTAATTTTATTACTGCCTGTAAAAACGATGGGGATGGTTCTGAAACTTGAATTCCCTTTAAAAGTTACCTTAAAGTTCAACTTTTAAAATCAAGGAATAGAGTTTTAGTTGTGCTGTGTGTTGTACGAAAAGAATTGGACAGATGTTCACCTTCTGAGATGATGCAGGTTAAGGCAATTTTCTGTGTTTGCTACATCATCTTTGCTCTTGTGTTTCAGTGCCAAACCCAAGTCAGAGATCCACGTGTCGATGGCCACTCCAGTCACTGTGTCTATGGAGACCATGTCCAATCAAAATAATGATCAGCCCACCGTTGCAGTCCCACCCACCGCTCAGCAGCCTCCACCAGCCATTCCAACTATGATTGCAGCAGCTAGCCCCCCGTCACAACCAGCGGTTGCCCTTCCAACCATTCCTGGAGCAGTTCCCGTCACTCCACCCATCACCACCATTGCCACTGCCCCTCCACCACCAGTGGCTGTGGGCAGCAGTCTCTCCTCTGTTTTGGGCCCTCCTGTACCTGAGATAAAAGTTAAAGAAGAAGTGGAACCAGTGGACATCATGAGGCCAGTTTCTGGTAAGTTCATTCACAGTATGCTCTTTGCTGGCAGTTGCTTCTTCCCCTTTTCCTCACTCTCCCCAAGGTGTCAGGCTTCCTGGCTGAGGGTCACACAAGAGTTTGGACTCTCCTCAGAGAGTCCAAACAGTGACAGAGGGTGTGTGACCCTCAGCCAGGAAGCCTGACGCCTTGATGCCCATTTGAAATTTGTATTTCATTAGTTTTTAATAAATAGAAGCATTACGCTACTTTTGAAAACTAAAACCATATTGCTGCCCTTTTATAGTTAATTTTCTCACCAAAATCATGAAAAAGATTATTATTTCCCCAAGAGTATCTTTAAACATAGCTTCTTGTATTCATTAAGAAAATATTGCCATGTAAAAGGGGTTCACAATACAATCATAGCTAAGTGCTGATTAGTTTACAGTGTATTCCCTGCCAATTTTTGTTGCTTGTATATGCAATAAAGTAAGATTTGTGTTGTAGAAAGTAGTCTCTTGATAAATTTATTTGTGATTAGTAAAATCTCAAAACTACCATTACCCCCTCCCCCTTCTCAACTCTAAACTTCTAGTTTGTAAAAGGCAGGTCACTTTAAAGGTTTTCATTTTGTTTGGTTGATTTTCTGTTATTTTTAATAATTTATGTGTAATCTTATTTTTCCTGACTACAAAAATAACTTTCAGTGTATGAAATTTATAAAATACAGACAAAGCCAAAGTGGAAAACAAGTCAGTTTGTCCCATAGTTACCCAGTATTACCCTCTTACCATTTCGGCATGAAGGCCCCCATCTCCTATGCTGTCTGTTCAGTTATGAGGTGTGGTCATGCTATGTCTACAGTTTTTAAACCTGCTGTGTATTTATTTGCTTATTTATTTTCATTTTATTATGCCAGGAAATATCCTTCTATGGCACCCATATTTAGCCTCAGCACTTCCGTTGAAAGGTACTGTGGATAACCCTGGAGGGGAAAGGAAATGGTCTCACTTTTGCTGTTCATCTGCTCCTTCAACGTTCTGGATACTTCCTCTTAACCTCTTGGTACTAGGAAGTTGGCAGTAGTCCTTCCTCAGACTGTAGGGCTCTGCACCGGCCTTTGTCCTGTAGGGCTCTTCACCAGGCACTGATGATACAGCCTTGTACCAAACAAGCACAACTCCATCCTCTTGGAGCTTACCTTCTAGCAAGGGTGACAGGCGGTAAAATGAAGCAGAGACAAAATATAAGGGAAAGTTAGGGCTGGAGCTGTGATTTTTAAGAACGTTTTAAAAGGAAGGCCTTACTGAGGAAATGATCTTTGAGCAGAGACATTAAAGAGATGAAATGCTGGCCGTGAGGATATCTGGAAAAAGATCATCTCAGACCAAGAGAAAGGTAAATGTGAAAGCCTGGTGTGCTCAAAGAATAGCAGACACAACAGTAGATGGAGCTCAGTAAGTGAGGGGAACAGCATAGACAGGGTCAAGACTGTGAGAGCCTGTGGGCCACTGTAAGGCCTTTGGCTTTGCTGAGGGAGGTGGGAGCTATTAGAGGGTTCTGAGCAGAAGAGAGGCTAGAGCTCACTTCCATTTTTAACAGACCACTCTGGCTGCTCTGTGGGAAAAAGGCTGGGAACAAGGGTGTAATTAGGGAGATGTGTTTAGAGGCTGCTGCATTAATTGCAGGGACCAGGGAAGGTTTCAGCCAGGGTAGTAGCAGTACCAGGAGTATGAATTGGTGAAAGTCTAGATATATTATTGAAGTAGAACTGAGAGGATTTCTGTATTAAGGTGGAATGTTGTGTGTGAGGAACGGCATCAGAGGCAACTATAAAGTTTTTGGTCTTAGTGTAGGAAGAATAGAGTTGCTGGCAGCTGAGGTAGGGGAGGGTGCAGGGGGCTCCATTGTGTAGGGAGAGATTAGGAGTTAGTTTTTAATCTTATCCATTAAGGTAGATCTTAATGGCTAAGATCATCTGAGGAATGAGCGCCGCTAAAAAACAGAAGCAGTTGTGAACTGAGCCCTGGGGCACTGCACCATTTTGAGGAGGGAGAGGAGGCCAAAGCTAGCAAAGGAGACTCAGTGGAGGGGCCAGAGTGATAGGGATAAAGCGTGGAGTATGATATCCTAGAAAAGCCAGGACAAGGGTCATGACTGATGAGAGATCAAGTAAGGTAAAAACTGAGCAAGACTATTGGATTTAGCAGTATGAAGGTCATGCAGATCTTGAGAAGAGCAGTTTCCACGTAATGATGTTGGCCACAGCATGATGGGGAGTGGGTTCAGGAGAAAGCTGAGAAATAACTATTCGAGAGCAGTGAGTTTAAACAGCACTTGAGGAGTTCGTTATAAAGCGCTAGAAAAAAGAAGGGCAATATCTGAAGGGAAATGATGCCAAGAGGAAGTTATTTTTAAGACAGGACAAATGAGTTTTATATGTTAATGGGAGTGATCCAGTAGAGGGGAAGGAAGTGATGATGCCAGAAAAAGAGATGAATTCCTGGAGCGATGTCTGAGGAGGTGAGAGTGGGTGGGATCTATTGTGTACGTGAAGGAATCTGTCTGCTGAAATCACAGAGAGAAAGGAAGTGCCTGGTCACAACACATGGCAGTGGGTATGGCCGATGGGGATTTGTGGACTTTTCCTTCTGATTATTTCTATATTTTCCAGTAAGGTAGAAAGCAGGGTCATAGATGAGGGTAAGGGTGGTACAGGAGGTGTTGAGGATGAATGGATTTGGCAGATGCGGTAGGATCGTCCAGCAGCAAGGGCCTGCTCAAGGTCAGCGAGCATGCTAACAGGACACCTGTGCCCGTTGCTGTGTGTTTTTCTCTGGCTACACTCAGCGGCACAGGTGCAAACTAGTTCGAGAGTTGGATTTAACCTGTTGTGCTTTTTGCTCAGTGAGTACAGTGAAGCAAAAGAAAGGACAATAAATGAATAAAGTGAATAAAATTGATGGGAGAATTAAAACCCAGTGATAGGAGAGAGTGGACATTTGAGGGATGAGTGACAGCAAATAAGTGGTATGATTAATGGATAATAGTTCCTAATGGGATCTAGGAATTGTTGGAGGCAAGTTTCTAAGAGAAGTGACCTAGAAAGATAGTTGGGCTATCTTTGGGCTGGAAAGTCAGATACTAGAAATTGAGATGTGATGACAGAGTGAAGGCTATGACTTTGCGGAGTGGGTGGCAGAGGCAGGGTGGAGGGAAAGGATAGGCCAAGGATACATGGTATAGAAGAGCTGAGGTGAACTTTTCTCATGATTTGCGAGTCCCCAGATACATGATCCATACAAGCCCAAACAAATGATGTTAACGTTGTACTAAGAATGCTGCTTATCTGGGGGCAGTGGACTGTGGTAGTTAAATAATCCAGGCTCTGAAGCCAGACTGCCTCTGTCAGCTCCCAGCTGTCCCACTTCCTACTTGTGTGATTTGTGCCACGTTTTCTCATCTTTAAATTGGGGCATAATATAATGCCTCCTTACTCAGATTACTTTTAAGATTGTATGAGTTAATGGGTTATCTCCTAGAAATCAATGCCCAAAGGCTTGAAAAACAGTGGCTTGAACATGTAAGGTTTTATTGTCTCCCTTGAAGCGAATCCTGAGGCAGATAGTCCAGGCATGGTATGTGGACTCCATAAAATCATTAAGGATCCAGGCTCCTATCACCCCTAGCATTTGACCCTCATGCACTTGATTCAAGATAGCTGCTGGAACTCCAGCTATCCTGTCTGAGTTCCAGGGTCACAGGAAGAAGACGAGGAGTGGGTCATGCCTTCTTTCAAGGAAACTTCTTAAAAGTGCTACAGAGCACTTGTATTTTCATTTCAAAAGACTACAGTGAACTGTAAGGGAGACTATGGTCTTCCAGCCAAGTGACAGTGTGCCCATTCCAAAGTGAGGGGTACTCGTGCTAAGGGAGATGAAGATGTGAGGTATTAGAAAGTAGTTGGCAGCCTCTGTCACAGTTGGAGTGCTTAGCATGGTGCTGGGCATGTCGGAAGACTCGATAAATGTTAGCTCTCTTTCCTGTCTTCCTCATCTTTCTCATTGATGGAAATCAAGTGACACTTTCCACTGTGTTTGAGCTCTCATGCATGTGTGCCTTTTTCCTATGACAGCAGTTCCCCCCCTGGCTACCAACAGTGTGTCTCCATCTCTTGCATTGCTGGCTAACAACCTGTCCATGACTACAAGTGACTTACCACCCGGTGCTTCGCCAAGGAAAAAGCCTCGGAAGCAGCAGCACGTGATTTCCACAGAAGAAGGGGATATGATGGAGACAAACAGCACTGATGATGAGAAGTCCACTGCCAAGAGTCTTCTGGTGAAGGCAGAGAAGCGCAAGTCTCCTCCCAAGGAGTATATCGGTAATGCTCACTTGAGCTTAATTTTGTCACGAGAAGCTTCCCACTTAAGTCAGGGGTCTATCCCTGAGGCTGTTTACATAGCCAGATTTCACTTACAGCTCACCTGCAGGAATTGTACCAGGAAGATTGTTGCAAATAGATAGAAATTTATTTAATGTCTTCTTTTTCTCCTCTTGAATAGATGAAGAAGGTGTGAGGTATGTCCCAGTGCGTCCAAGACCTCCCATTACTTTACTCCGTCACTATCGGAACCCCTGGAAAGCTGCATACCACCACTTTCAGCGGTACAGTGACGTCCGGGTCAAAGGTCAGTTTCTCCAGAAATGTTTGGTGTTAACACTTACAATGGGTCTTTCACTCAGCCATATTGAAATCACAGTAGAATAGAAAAACAGAATCACAGTTTCCCAGTTTCAAAAAGAACCATAAGTTTTTGTTATAAAATCTCAAGACTTTATTGTTTAGCTTAGACAGAATATACAGTTGAGCATAAAATTCGGAAAATTATCCTTTACCTTAGAAAGCTACGTGTACTTTACTGGAAACACAGTCTAATGAATAAACGACAACATGTGTTGCCAGCTCCCCAGGTGGTCACAGATGACCTCTTTAGCCCTCAAAGTAGTTGAGGAAGAGCTATGCTAGACTGTTATTGGACATGGTCCACAGTAGTTCCAGGATGCTCAGATATACATGTGTGATAAGCCCCAGGAAGTATATTTTCCAAAAGACCTTTTGTTCAACATATGTGAAGCTCTTGGAATGGTCCAGTGCAAGCACTCAGTGAATGTTTTTGTGGTTTTGAACTTGAGAATATAACATTTTCATAAACCCACTTATAATAAAAATGGCTGATAATACTTTGCAAATATCTGCAAATATTTCTATGGATAGACTTTGTGTCATTAATCTCAAATATAATCATTGCACAGAGAAGTGTAAGTTTTCAGAGAATTGGTCATATTTCCCATTCCCTCAAATAAACTTTACTTGGAAGCTTCCTTGAAGCCTCAAGATGAGTCTGATTTGGATGGTACTGACTAATGCCTATCAGCAGGAGTGATGGTCCTGACAGTTCACTGTCTGAATGGAAGTACAGAGGTGGCTGCACTGCCCAGCTTATCTTCCTCACAAGTTCACCCTGAGGATTGAAAAGAGGGTGAGATTTTGAAAGAGAAATCAGAGAATGTTGGCATTTGGTGGAAGCAGGATATGAGCCACCAAACATTTCTTCACACCACAGGAATTCCATATCGTAGCAGGAAAATATTTACAGTTTTCCCTGGTAACATTTTAAGCCATAAAAGATTCTTATTGTTTATTGGAACTCACTCTTCAAAAACTATCTCAAGAAAGGTTATTTGACAGCTGAAAATATTGGTGATTCCTAAATCTTCTGTTTGGATATGTACATATTAATCACCTTGTGCCAAGTCTCTTGACTATTAAACTTTAATTGAACTGTTTTGCCTAAGCTTTAAAGTCATATTCATACAAAGAAATAAAGATGGAGTGCTAAAAACAGGTAATGCACAGGGAGGAAAGAAAAGAGAAATACGGGAATAAGAAGCACAGAAAACAAATAATATCATGGCAGGCTTATTCTTACACATCAGTAATTACCTTAAATATAAATAGTCTGAAAGTACCAATTAAAACACAGATGGTCAGAGAGGATAAAAAAAATGATCCAACTATATTATGTCTGTAAGAAACTTCAGATATAGTGTGTCAGTAGAGTGACAGTAAAAGGGTGGAAAAGTATGTACAGTGTAAAAACTAATCAAAAAACAAGAGTAGTTATAGCAATATCAAATAAAAGTAGACTTCAGAGGAAAGAAAATTACTACAAATGAAAAAAGGCATTACATACTGATTAAAAATATATAGGCAACAAAAATCAAGAGCTTCAGAATATATGAAGCAAAAACAGTTGAAAGGAGTAGTAGGCAAATGTGTAGTCATAGTTAGAACTTCAACACCCTCTTCTCGGCAGTTGATAGAAGTACTTGACAGAAAATCAGCAAGGATATACAGGAAGTGAACACCACGAACCAACATCTAGTAGACATTATAGGACACTCGAACTGTGGCAGAATACGTATTCTCTCAAGTGCACCCAAAACATATAAAGACAGACCATATTTAGGATCATAAACCTCAACGAATTAGTGAGAATTGAAATCATATAGAAAAATGTAAAGTATCTTCATTGACCATAATGGAATCAAACTAGAAACCAGTGACAGATAAAACCTCCAAGCCATGGATTAAGCAACACACTTCTAAATAATGGGTCAGAGGAAGTCAAAAGGGAAGTTTTTAAAAATACTTGAAACTGAATGAAAATAAAAGAACAACATACCAAAATATGTGGAAGGCAACTAAAGCAGTGCCAACAGGAAAATCTATAGCACTAACTGTTTATATCAAAACAGAGGAGGAAATATCTCAATCACAGTTTCTACATCAAAAAAAGAGAAAAAGAAGAACAACATAAACTCAAAGTAGGTACAAGGAAGAAAATAGTGAAGATAAAAGAAATCAGTGAAATTGAAAACAGAAAATAATAAAAATGAAAAAGCTAATTCTTTAAAAGAAAAATCAATAAAATAAATCTCTAGCAAGACTGAAGAAGGTAGAAGAGAGAGGACATAAATCATGAATATGAAGAAGGAAACAGGAGAGACAGCACTGCAAACATCTGCAGACAACAACCGTACGCTTACTGCATATGCAAGCATGGCAACAAACAGTGCTTTACACATGATATTCTGTGTTAGAGATTAGCTCAAGATGGCAGAGTAGAAGTATGTGAGCTCAACCCTTCTTAAAAAAACACCAAAACCACAACTAACTGCTGAACAACCATCAACAAAAGAAAAAGCACTAGAACCTACCAAAAAAGATAGCCTACATCCAAAGACGAAGAAGCCACAATGAGATGGTAGGAGGGGCGCAATCGCTATAAAATCAAATCCCATACCCGCCAGGTGGGCAACTCACAAACTGCAAAACAGTTATACCACAGATGTTCTCCCACAGGAGAGAAAGTTCTGAGCCCCACATCAGGCTTCCCAGCCTGGTAGTCTGACAACAGAAGGAGGAGCCCCCAGAGAACCTGGCTTTGAAGGCCAGCAGGGTTTGACTGCAGAAATTCCACAGGACTGGGAGAAACAAACTCCAATCTTGGAGGGCGCACACAAGGTCCTATGCACACTAGGACCCAGGGGTGAAAAGTAGTGACCCCATAAGAGACGGGCAGACCTACCTGCTAGTATTGGAGGGTCTCCTGCAGAGGTGGGGGATGGGCGTGGCTCACTACAGGGACAATAACACCAGCAGGGGCAGTTCTGGGGAGTACTCGTTGTTGTGAGCCCTCCCAGAGGCCACCATTAGCCCCACCCAACAGCCTGTAGGCTCCATGCTATAACACCTCAGGCCAAACGACCAACAGGGCAGAACACAGCCCCACCCCTTAGCAGACACGCAGCTTAAAGTCTTCCTGAGCATGGCCCTGCCCACCAGAGGAACAAGACCCAGCTCCACCCACCACTGGGCAGGAACCAGTCTCTCACATCAGGAAGCCTGCACAAGCCTAATCTAGTCTCATCCACCAGAGGGCAGACAGCAGAAGCAAGAACTACAATCCTGCAGCCTGCAGAATGGAAACCACAATCACAGAAAGTTAGACAAAATGAAACAGCAGAGGAATATGTCCCAGATGAAAGAACAAGGTAAAAACCCCAGAAGAACAACTCAGTGAAGTAGAGATAGGCAACCTACCAGAAAAAGAATTCAAAATAATGATAGCGAAGGTGATCCAAGACTTCGGAAAAAGAATGGAGGCAGAGATCGAGAAGATGCAAGAAATGTTTAACAAAGACCCAGAAGAACTAAAGAACAAACAAACAGAGATGAACAACACAATAACTAAAATGAAAATTACACTAGAAGGAATCTATAGCACAATAACTGAGGCAGAAAAATTGATAAGTGACCTCGAAGACAGAATGGTATAAATCACTGCCACGGAACAGAATAAAGAAAAAAGAATGAAAAAAAATGAAAACAGTCTGAGAGACCTGTGGGACAACATTAACTGCACCAACATTCGCATTATGGGGGTCCCAGAAGGAGGAGAGAGAACGAACCTGAGAAAATATGTGAAGAGATAATAGCTGAAAACTTCTCTAACATGGGAAAGGAAACAGTCAACCAAGTCCAGGAAGCGCAGAGAGTCCCAGGCAGAACAAACCCAAGGAGGAACACGCTGAGACACATAGTAATCAAATTGACAAAAATTAAAGACAAAAAAAAATTTTAAAGCAACAATGGAAAAGCAACAAATAACATACAAAGGAATTCCCATGAAGTTATCAGCTGATTTCTTAGCAAAAACTTTGCAGGCCAGAGGGGAATGGTGAGATATATTTACAGTGAGGAAAGGGAAGAACCTACAACCAAGATTACTCTACCCACCAAGGCTCTCATTCAGATTTGACAGAGAAATCAAAAGCTTTACAGACAGGCAGAAGCTAAGAAAATTCAGCACCACCAGACCAGCTTTGCAACAGATTCTAAAGGAACTTCTCTAAGTGAAAAAGAAAAGACCAAAACTACTATAGAAACAAGAAGATTACAATTGAAAAAGCTCACCAGTAAAGGCAAACATACAGTAAAGGTAGCAAATCATCTGCACACAATATGATATCAAAACTAGCAAAATTGTGAGAAGAGGAGAGCACAAATGCAGGATGTTGGAAATGCATTTGAAATTAAAAGACCAGCAGTTTAAAACAATCTTATTTATATATAGACTGCTATATCAAAACCTCATGGTAACCGGAAACTGAAAATCTACAATAGGTACACAAAAAAGGAATCCAAACACAACATCAAATCACAAGGGAAGAGAACAAAGAGGAGGGGAAGAAAAACCACCTGCAATAACAAATCCAAAACAGTTAACAAAATGTCAATAAGAACAAACATATCGATAATTACCTTAAATGTAAACAGATTAAATACTCTAACCAAAAGATGTAGACTGGCTGAATGGATACAAAAACAAGACCTGTATATATGCTGTCTACAAGAGGCCCACTTCAGATCTAGAGACACATACAGAATGGAAAGAGGTATTCCATGCAAATGGAAATCAGAAGAAAGCTGGAGTAGCAATACTCATAACAGACAAGATACACTTTAAAATAAAGACTATTACAAGAGACAAAGAAGGATGCTACATAATGATCAAGGGATCAATCTAAGAAGATATAATAGTTGTAAATAGATATCCACTCTAAGAAGATATAATAGTTGTAAATAGATATTCACTCAACATAGGAGCACCTCAGTATATAAGGCAAATATTAACAGCTATAAAGGGAGAAATTGACAGTAACACAGTAATACTGGGGGACTTTAACACCTTGCTTTCAAAAATGAACAGATCATCCAGACAGAAAATCAGTAAGGAAGTACAGGCCTTAAATGACACATTAGACCAGATGGACTTAATTGATATTTTTAGAGCATTCCATACAAAAGCAGCAGAATACATATTCTTCTCAAGTGCACATGGAACCTTCTCCAGGATAGATTACATCTTGGGTCACAAATCAATCCTCAGTAAATTTAAGAAACTGAAATCATATCAAGCATCTTTTCCAACCACCACGCTATGAGATTAGAAATCGACTACAAGAAAGGACTGCAAAAACCAAAAGCATGTGGAGGCTAAACAATATGCTACTAAACAACCAATGGGTCACTGAAGAAATCAAAGAGGCAATCAGAAAATACCTAGAGACAAATGAAAATGAAAACACAATGATCCAAAACCTGTGGGATGCAGCAAAAAAAGTTCTAAGAGGGAAGTTTATAGCAATACAATCTTAGCTCAGGAAACAAGAAAAATCTCAAACAATCTAACCTTATACCTAAAGCAACTAGAGAAAGAAGAACAAACAAAACCCAAAGTTAGAAGAAATCATAAAGATCGGAGCAGAAATAAATGAAATAGAGATGAAGAAAACAATAGTGAAGATGAATGAAACTAAAAGCTGGTTCTTTAAAAAGATAAACAAAATTGATAAACCTTTAGCCTGACCCATCAAGTAAAAAAAAGGAGAGGGCTCAAATCAGTAAGATTAGAAATGAAAAAGGAGAAGTTACAACTGACACCACAGAAATACAAAGGATCATAAGAGACTACTACATGCAACTATATGCCAATAAAATGGACAATGTGGAAGAAAGACAAATCCTTAGGAAGGTACAGTCTTCCAAGACTGAACCAGGAAAAAATAGAAAATATGAACAGACCAAGCACAAGTACTGAAATTGAAACTGTGATTTAAAAACTCCCAACAGGGGCTTCCCTGGTGGCGCAGTGATTGAGAGTCCGCCTGCCGATGCAGGGGATGCGGGTTCGTGCCCCGGTCCGGGAAGATCCCACATGCCACGGAGCGGCTGGGCCCGTGAGCCATGGCCGCTGAGCCTGCGCGTCCAGAGCCTGTGCTCCGCAACGGGAGGGACCACAGCAGTGAGAAGCCCAAGTAACGCAAAAAAAAAAAAAAAAGAGCTTATAAAAACTCCCAACAACAAAAGTCCAGGACCAGATGGCTTCACAGTTGAATTCTATCAAACATTTAGAGAAGAACTAACACCTATCCTTCTGAAACTGTTTCAAAAAATTGCAGAGAGAGGAACACTCCCAAACTCATTCTATGAGGCCACCATCACCCTGATACCAAAACTAGACAAAGATAATACAAAAAAAGAAAGTTACAGGCCAATATCACTGATGAACATAGACGCAAAAATCCTCAATGAAATACTAGCAAACCGAATCCAATAACACATTAAAAGGGTCATACACCGTGATCAAGTGGGATTTATCCCAGGAGTGCAAGGATTTTTCAATATCTGCAAATCAATCCATGTGATACACCATATTAACAAATAATTGAAGAATAAAACCTATATGATTATCTCAACAGGTGCAGAAAAAGCTTTTGACAAAATTCAACACCCATTTATGATAAAAACTCTCCAGAAGGTGGGCATAGAGGGAACATACCTCAACATACTAAAGACCATATATGACAAACCTACAGCTAACATCATACTCAATGGTGAAAAGCTGAAAGCATTTCCTGTAAGGTCAGGAGCAAGACAAGGATGTCCACTCTCACTGCTTTTATTCAACATAGTTATGGAAGTCCTAACCACAGCAATCAGAGAAGGAAAAAAAAAAAAGTTATCCAAATTGGAAAAGAAGTAAAACTCACTTTTTGCAGATGACATGTTGTTATACATAGAAAATCCTAAAGATGCTACAAGAAAACTACTATAGCTCATCAGTGAATTGAGTAAAGTTGCAGCATACAAAATTAATACACAGAAATCTGTTGCATTTCTATACACTAACAACAAAAGATCAGAAAAAGAAACTAAAGAAACAATCCCATTTACTACCACATCATAAAGAATAAAATACCTAGGAATAAACCTACCTAAGGAGGCAAAAGACCTGTACTTCAAAAACTCTAAGATGCTGATGAAAGAAATCAAAGATGACCCAGCCACATGGAAAGATATACTGTGTTCTTAGACTGGAAGAATCAATATTCTCAAAATGACTATACCACCCAAGGCAATCTACAGTCTTAAAATTTGTATGGAGACAGGAAAGACCCAGAATTAGCCAGAGCAATCTTGAGAAAGAAAAATGGAGCTGGAGGGATCAGGCTCCTTGACTTCAGACTATACTACAAAGCTATAGTCATTACAGCAGTATGTTACTGGCACAAAAACAGAAATACACATCAATGGAACAGGATAGAAGGCTCAGAAATAAACCCATGCACCTGTGGTCAGTTAATCTATGACAAAGGAGACAGTGGAGGAGAGACAGTCTCTTCAATAAATGGTGCTGGAAAACTGGACAACTACATGTCAGAAAATGAAATTAGAACATTCTTTAACACGATACACAAAAATAATCTCAAAATGGATTAAAGACCTAAATGTTAAGACCAGACATTATAAAACTCTTAGAAGAAAACATAGGCAGAACACTCTGACATAAATTGCAGCAGTATCTTTTTTGATCCATCTCCCAGAGTAATGGAAATAAAAACAAAAATAAACAAATGGGACCTGATTAAACTCTAAAGCTTTGTACAGCAAAGGAAACCATAAACAAAACAAGACAACCCACAGAATGGGAGAAAATATTTGCAAATGATGCAGCTCACAGGGATTAGTCTCCAAAATTTACCAACAGCTCATGCAGCTCAGTATTATCAAAACAAACAACCCAATCAAAAACTGGGCAGAAGACCTAAAGACATTTCTCCAAAGAAGACAAACAAATGGTCAAGAGGCACATGAAAAGATGTTCAGCCTCACTAATTATTAGAGAAATGCAAATCAGAACTACAATGAGATACCACCTCACACCAGTCAGAATGGCCATTGTCAAAAAATCTACAAACAATAAATGCTGGAAGGGTATGGAGAAAAGGGAATCCTCCTACACTGTTAGTGAGAATGTAAATTAGTACAGCCACTATGGAGAATAGCATGGAGGTTCCTTAAAAAACTGAAAATAGAGGTACCATATGATCCAGCAGTCCCACTCCTGGGCATATATTGGAGAAAAACATGGTTCGAAAGGATACATGCACCCCGATGTTCATTGTAGCAGTATTTACAATAGCCAAGACATGGAAGCAACCATAGTGCCCATCAACAGAGGAATGGATAAAGAAGATATGGTACATATGTACAATAGAATATTACCCAGCCATTACAAAGAATGAAATAATGCCATTTGCAGCAACATGGATGGAGATGATCATACTAAGTGAAGTACATCATACAGAAAAAGACAAATATCATATGATACCGCTTATATGTGGGGGACAAAAAACATACAGATGAACTTCTTTACAAAACAGAAACAGACTCACAGACTTAGAGAAGGAACTTACTGTTACCAGGAGGGAAGAGTGGTGGGGAGGGATAGATTGGGAGTTTGGAATTGACATGTACACACTGCTGTAGTTAAAATAGATAACCAACAAGTACCTACTGTATAGCACAGGGAACTCTGCTCAGTATTCTGTAATAACCTAAATGGGAAAAGAATTTGAGAAAGAATAGATACATGTACATGTATAACTGAATCCCTTTCCTTTACTTCCGAAACCAACACATTGTTAGTCAACTGTACTCCAATTTGAAATAAAAATTTTTTAAAAAGAAGGAAACAGGATATTACTAAGACTATGCAGCCATTAAAAGCATAAGGAAATACTACAAACAACTTTATGCTCATAAAGTCAGCTGCTTAGATGAAGTAGACCAATTCCTTAAAAGCCACATACTACCAAAACTCAATCAGAAACAGGCAATCTGAATAGTCTTATAACCATTAAATAAGTTGAATCCATAATTTAAAAGCTTCCAAACAGGAATCTGTAGGCTCAGATACTTTTACTGGGAAATTCTACCAAACGTTTAAAGAAGAATCAACACCAATTTTCCCACAATTTCTTTCAAATATAGGAGGGAACACTTCATTTTATGAAGCCAATATTTTCCTGTTAAAAAAATAAGACAGAGTACAAATATAGAAAACTACATATCAATATTCCTTAATGAATGCAGATGTAAAAATTCTTAACAAAATGTTAGCAAATTGAATCCAGCAATATCTAAGTAGAATTTTACTCCTTGATCAAGTAGGATTTGTTACAGCTATGCAAGGTTAGTTCAGCATTTGAAAATCAGTGTAATTCACTGTTTTTAACAGGCTATGTTAATTTCCTAGGGCTTCCATAACAAAGTACTACAAGGAGGATGGCCTAAAATAACAAATATATTCTCTTATAGTTCTGAAGGCCAGAATTCCAAAATCAAGGTATCAGCCAGATCATGCTCTCTCTGAAGGCTGTAGAAGAGTATCCTTCCTTGTCTCTTTTTAGCTTCTGGTGGTTGCCAGCAACCCTAGTTATTCTTTGGCCTGCTACTGCATTACTCCAATTTCTGCCCCCATCTCCAGCAGAGCATTCCTCCTTGTGTTTCTTGACTCTTTGGATTTAGGGCCCATCCTAATTCAGTATGACTTCTTAACTTGATTACATGTGCAAAAGACCCTCTTCCAAATAAGGTCACGTTCACAGGTACCAAGGGTTAGAACTTAAACATCTTTTGGAGGGACACAATTCAACCCACAGCAGAAGCTAAAGAAAAATCACATGATCATATCAATTGATGCAGAAAATTTGTTTGACAAAATTCAAAACGTTTTCATGATAAAAACTCAAAAATAGAGAAGGAGGACGACTTCCTCAACTTGATAAAAAGTCTACAAAAAAACTAGAGCTAACATTATACTTAATGGTAAGGACTGAATGCTTTCTACCTGAGGTTAGCAAAAGGATAAGACTGTCTTCTGTCACCACTCTTACTTAGGATAGAACTGGAAGTTCTAGCCACATTGTAAAGTAAGAAAAAGAGATAGAAGGCTGTACAGGTTGGAAAGGAATAAGTAAAACTATTTGCAAATGACATCATTGTCTACATAGAAAAATCTCAAGGATTCTACCAAAAACCCCTGAAACTAGTAAATAAGTTCAGCAAGGTCACAGGCTACAATATCAACATGAAAAAAATCAATTATAATTTTAGATACCTGGAATGTTGTGGAAACATATTGAAAGCATAATGCCATTTACAATTATTCCCCCCAAAGTGTGATATACTCAGGTACAAATCTAGCAAAACATGTACAGGATGTGTTTGCTGAAAACTGAAAAATGCTGATGAAAGAAATGAAAGAAGATCTAAATAAATGAAGAGACATACAGCATTCATGATTAGAAAAACTCAAAGATGTCAGTTCTCCCTAGAGAACTGTCCCGTGCAGGGCACACGGGTTCGTGTCCGGGTCCAGGAGGATCCCACATGCCGCGGAGCGGCTAGGCCTGTGAGCCATGCCGCTGAGCCTGCACGTCCAGAGCCTGTGCTCCGCAACGGGAGAGGCCACAACAGTGAGAGGCTCGCGTACCGCAAAAAAAAAAAAATACTGATAATGCCAAATGGGGATGTAGAGAAACTAGATCTCATAACATTCCTTTGAGCATTTTGAATGTTATCCCACTGCTTTCTAGCCTCCATTGTTTCTCTAGAGAAGTCAGCTGCTGATTTTATTGGGGTTATCTTGTAAATGATGCATCATGTTTTGTCTTGCTCCTTTGAAGATTTTCTCAACTTTGACTTTCAACATTTTCATAATACTATAATATGTCTATTTGTACCTTTGTATTTATCATACTTGGGGTTCCTTGAGCTTCCTGGATATATAGGTTATTGGTTTTCAGTAAATGTGAGAAGTCTTCAGCCATTTTTTCTTTGAATATTTCTCCTCCTTTCTCTGTCTTCCTTTTGGTACTCCTTTATACATGTTTTGGTGCTCTTAATGGTGTTTCATGTTTCTTTGAGGCCCTGTTCATTTTTCTTCATTTCTTTCTAACTTCAGTTCTTCAGTGCTGTTGGTCTGTCTTCAACTTGACTAATTCTCTTTTGTACCAATTCAGATCTACTGTTGAGCCCCTCTAGTAGATTTTTAACATTTTGTTTACTGTACTTTTTAACTCCAGAATTTCCATTTGGTTCTTTTCTTAAAAAATAATTTGTATCTCTCTACTGATATTCTCTATTTAATGTGACATGATCATCATACCTTCTTTTACTTCTTCACTCATGCTTTCTTTTCATTCTGTGAATTTATTCATAACGGCTACTTTGAGATCTTTTTCTGATAAATCTGACATCTGGTCACTCTCTCAAGCAGTTTTTGGTGCCTGTTTCTTTTTCTCTGTGTATGGGTCATACTTTCCTGTTTCTTTGCATGCCTCATAATTTTTGTTAGAAACTGGACATTTTAGATACTTTATTGTAGCAACTCTTGGTACTGATCTCCCCATCTCCTCCAAGACCCACTATAGTTATTTGCTATTTGCTTGTTTATCTGTTTAGTGACCGGCTAGATTCTTTTAGTGAAGTCTAATCACCTGTACCCCGCCAACACCACCAAGTGTTCAGCCTTTGACATTACTCCTTGGGGAGGCACAGCTTTGGGTGCCCACAGTCACCTGGGAAGACAGTGGCATTAGTTGTGTTCTCCCCCACTGTTTCCCTGACCACATCCAACTGATAAACCCCACTACTTGCTTGCCATTTGATCTACTAGAACATAGTACTGGAATTTGACCTTAAACACAAATTCCTCTGCAAACGAATCCAGTCATATTGTAGCTCCTTGCCAGAATGGTTTCTGAGGTCAGTGTTTGATGTTTGTTCTGCCCCTAGGAGAGCTCCTGCCAGCTGTCTTACTCTTTGTTCTCTCCTGAAAACTGGTCAGGTCACAGCCTAGGCTGCCTCTTTCACTAGGTCTGCGCATTTCCTCCTACTTGCCTTCACTACACTCTCCACTGCTTTTGGGAGCATTTGAACTTGCGTACTCTTGAAAATGGAGCCACATCCTCTGGGAAGAGATTAGAAGCTTCCTGTGCTATGGCCTGTTTCTCCCTCCAGGCAGAATCTCTGAGTCTAGGGCTCTGGAGGTGGGGGTGAGACAATGACAGTCTTTTCTCCGAATAACACCTTGCTCTAGGAGGTGAGCACTCAGTGTAGGGGAAGAGGAGTGAGTAGCCTGGGGTATGTCCGCTTGGTTTGCCTCTCCTAATGTGACGCCACCACTTAACAAGACAGGAGAAGGGCTCCTGGGGCCCCAGTGTTCTCAGCAAGCCTTGCCTAAGGTATAGTCTCCATCCTACAAGTGGGGTTGAGCAAAGGAAGGTTGCCCCCAGGTCAGTTAGATTTGCCTGGGACTTGGCCTCAGCAACAGGGAGCAGGGAGCAGGATGAGAAATGTCTTGCTCCTCCTGGGAGGAAAGCTGTCTCCCTAGGAGCTGGAGGAGAGGGAGCTCTGTGTTCTGGGCTGCCGCGATCTGGAATGGAGTCACCGCCTCTCTGAGCTGGAGAGAGGAGAGAAGGAGCAATCTTGGTTTAAATACTACAGCCTTCTGTTCTTTCCACATTTTAGTAGATTTGCTTGAGTAAATGTTTCTGCATTGCTCTTTGCCCTTAGGACCTTTCCCAGAGGTTTAAAGCGTTATTTTAAATTTTTCCCCAGTTTCACTGGGGAAGCAGCTTAGAAGAACACTGTCATATCACAAGTCAGTTGTTCTTATACATTGCTGAGCTACTCTGGAAAAAAAAAAAAAAAAGTTTAGCAGTTTGATAAAAACCAAACATACACTTACCATGTGACCCAACAGTTGCACTCCTGGGCGTTTATCCCCAAAAAATGAAAACCTATGTTCACACAAAAATCTGTACACAGGTGTTCATAGCAACTTTTTGGTAATAGCCAAAATCTGGAAACAACACAAATGACATCAAACAGTTAAACAAACGATAGTGCCATTGAATACTACTCAGGAATGGAAAGGAAAGAACTATTGATCGTGTAATAGCTTAGATGAATCTCAAGGGCATTGTGCTTATGCTTAGTGGAAAAAGCTAATTTTAGGAGGACACATACCAAAAAGAAAAAAAAAGAAGACATATCATGTGATTCTATCTATATAACAATCTCTAAGTGACAAAATTATAGAGATAGAGAACAAATTAGTGGATTTGGGGGTTAATCATGGGGCAGGGGTGGTGTGACCATAAAGGTGTGGCACAGGAGAGATCTCTGTGGTAACGCAGTAGTTCTGGATCTCGATTGCGGTGGCAGTCACATAAATCTAAAATGATGTAATGGCATACACTCACCTTACATCAGTGGCAGTTTCCTGGGTGTGATACTGTACTACAGTTATTAAGATGTAGACAGTGGTAAAGGAGAAATACCTGACCTCTGTTTACTATCTTTTTTCCCTAGTAATAGCTTTATAGAACTAATTCATGTAGCATACAATTCATCTATTAAAGTGTACAATTCAGTGATTTCTAGTATGTTCACAGTTGCACCATCCATCACTATGGTTAGTTTTAAAACATTTTCATTACCCCAGCAAGAGACTCTACAACCCTTAGCCATCATCCCCAATCCTTCCATCTTCACTCCTCCCTACCCCCAACCCTAGGCAACCTCTGATCTGCTTTCCGTCTCTATAGATTTCCCAGTGCTGGACATTTCCTACGAACGGAATCATATATTATACAGTCTTCTGTGACAGGCTTATTCCACTTAGTGTAATGTTTTCAGGGTTCATCCATGTAGCATGTATCAGTACTTCATTCCATTTTCCTGCCGAGTAATATTCTATTTTATGGATATATACCACATTTTATTTATCCATTCATCACTTGATGGGCATTTGGGTTGTTTCCACTTTTTAATTATTATGAATAATGGTGTTGTGATCATTTTTGTCTACATTGTTTTTATAAATTTATTTATTTATTTTTGGCTGAGTGGGGTCTACATTGCTGCACGTGGGCTTTCTCTAGTTGAAGCCAGTGGGGGCTGCTCTTCGTTGCGATGCGCAGGCTTCCCATTGTGGTGGCTTCTCTTGTGGAGCATGGGCTCTAGGCGTGCAGGCTCAGTAGTTGTGGCTCACGGGCTCTAGAGCACAGGCTTAGTAGTTCTGGCGCATGGGCTTAGTTGCTCTGCAGCATGTGGGATCTTCCCAGACCAGGGCTTGAACCCGTGTCCCCTGCATTGGCAGGTGGATTTTTAACCACTGCACCACCAGGGAAGCCCCATGTGTCTACATTTTTGTGGGAACATCTGTTTTCATTTCTCTTGGACATATACCTAGGAATAGAATTTCTGGGTTATTTGGTAACTATAGTTAACATTCTAGCAACTCCCAGACCGTTTTCCAAAGTAAATACATTTTTCCCTCCAGCAGTGCATGATGATACTTCTGATTTCTCCGTATCCTCACCAGCACTTTTTTTTTAATTACAGCATCCTAATGGGTGGGAAGTGGTACTTCACTGTGGTTTTGATTTACATATCCCTAATGCCTAATGATGTTGAATATCTTCATGTGATGTTGGCCATTTGTATATGTTTTTTGGAAGAATGTCTTTTTGGATCCTCTGCCCTTTTTAATTGGTTTGTCTTTTTATTATTGAGTGGTAAGAATTCTTCCTGTTTTAGATACAGGTCCCTTACCAGATACATCTCTAGACTATCTTTGCAACTTCTGTGAAACTAAAAAGTTTTTTTTAATGCTCATGATGAAATATACATGTCCATCTAAAACTGGTGAAATCTGAATAGGGTCAGTGGACTCTGTCAGTGTCACGGTTGTGATATTGACTAGTTTTGCAAGATCTTACCACTGGAGGAAAGTGGATAAAGAGTACACAGGATCCACAACATTGTAAAGCAATTATAATCCAATAAAGATTTAAAAAAAACAAAAAAATGTACACGGGATCTCCCTGTATTATTCCTTATAATTGTATGTGAATCTACAATTCTCTCAAAAAGGTTAAAATTCTTTCATCCCATTCATGCTAATATTTGCCTAGTAGACAGAGGGTTTTTTTCATTGCTCTGAGTAGTAAAGTTCGTCAGTTTTAGGTTCACAACTGTATCGAAAGAGATCTTCCATGTCCCCCCCCACCTCCCGAACATGCACAGCCTCCCCTGCCGTCAACACCACCACAAAGTGGTGTATTTGTTGCATCTGCTGAACCTAAACTGACATACAAGTATCACCCAAAGTTCATCATTTACGGTCCAGTTTGGTCTTGGCATTGTATCCTGTATCAGTTTTGACAAACATATAGGTAGGGTTTTTTCAAGATTAATTTTTAAAATAATAAAATGTTTTTTAATTATCCATGTACTGTGTAATTACATTTTAAGTCCTAGTTAAGCAGTGATATTAAAACTTCACAGATACAGCTAAACTCACTTTTTTTTTTTTTTTTTTTTTTTTTTTTTTTTTTTTGCGGTACGCGGGCCTCTCACCGTTGTGGCCTCTCCCGTTGCTGAGTGCAGGCCCAGCGGCCATGGCTCACGGGCCCAGCTGCTCCGCAGCATGTGGGATCCTCCCGAACCGGGGCACGAACCCGCGTCCCCCGCGTCGGCAGGCGGACTCTCAACCACTGCGCCACCAGGGAAGCCCTTAAACTCACTTTTGATAGGTGCCCTTCAATCCTAGTTTCTTTCCCCAGTCCAGATGATACAATTCATATTTATTTTACTACAGTGCTGGTTAATGGACTTTTCTACCTACATATTAAATGTGACTCAAGTTGGAGCCCTGTGACTTCTCCAAGATCTAGATAGCACCACGGAGCTTCTAAGCTTCATGCCCAAACTTTCCACATGCTGGCAAGCATCACACATGAGCAAGGCTGCAACCCACTAAAGACCATTTCCTTCATTTAAGGGTTTAGAGTACTAACTTACTCTCTTTTGAACTCACTAGATTAGCAGAGTAAGTCTTTAAAGAATTCTTCTGGTGTGGACAAAAAGAGCTTTTATTCATGTTGTGACTTGTATTTTCAATGACTTTAAAGATATTTAAGTAAAATTCTTAATAAAGTAATGGCTTGAACACAAATGACTTTAGCTCTATAAAAATTGAAATATACTTTTTTTTTTTTTTATTGTTCCAGAGGAGAAGAAAGCTATGCTGCAGGAAATAGCTAATCAGAAAGGAGTATCCTGTCGTGCCCAAGGCTGGAAGGTTCACCTCTGTGCTGCCCAGTTGCTGCAGCTGGTAGGTGGCGTTCTAGCAGTTGTGACATCCTGCTGCTGGAGACGTCTGAATTCACAGAACGTTTTCTTTAGAGTGCTTCCGAAGCATTCCCAGTTAACGTGGGTCATGGTAGAATTTTTATGTGTGCTATGTGATATTATAATTACTGTTATCTATTCTGTGGATGTAATTGTAATCTAAATATATCTTCGTTTTGGTCCCCATAAGTGAAATATACTGAACAACTTAAGTTTGTAAGACATACAATTAAGGTTCAGTATTACATGTTGCCGTGACATCTGAAAAAGAGGGGGCATCAGATGACCTAACTGTGTAAGCTCCTCCCCCTCACTCCTTATCATGGGGACCAGGCACAGTTCCCACTTCTTCATGAATAGTGGGCTTCAGTTCTCTGCCAGCTTGCGATACTCAAATAAGTCAGTGACATCCTCCCAGGAGCACCAGGGGGCACCACTCCCTCTTGATACTGCAGTGCCTGCCTCCTACAGCCCCTACTCCTTCACTCCGTTCCCTGCTTGTCCTGGAGTGCAGCCCCCACGTGGCCGTGCGTGGTGTGCGGTGTCCTCTTCCCCTGGGCTGTGAGTATACTGACTGGTAAACTGCTGTTGATCTCATCTGTCCAATGTGTTAGGTGTTCAGCCCTTTCCATAACCCTAGGCGGGACTCCTTCCTTCTACAAGGTAAAGAGGGGGTGATCAAAATAATAACCTCACTAAGTCTTTCCATCTTTGGAGTAGCAGTGATCTGAAGAACTCTGTCATTTATGAGTATTGTTTTTAAAGCAGTGCCATGGCTAGTTTTTTTATGTAGCATTAAAGCATATTTCTCTGAAACTTGTAGACTTGTTTTTCAGAGGAATTGTGAATTCCTGGCAGAATTTAAGTTATCCTTGGACTTCCCTGGCGGTCCAGTGGTTAAGACTCTGCACTTCCACCGCAGGGGGCACAGGTTTGATCCCTGGTCGAGGAGCTAAGATCCTACATGCTGTGCGGTGTGACCAAACAAACAAACAAATAAATAAATAAATAAGTTATTCCGGGGGCTTCCCTGGTGGTGCAGTGGTTGGGAATCCACCTGCCAATGCAGGGGACACGGGTTCGAGCCCTGGTCCGGGAAGATCCCACATGCTGCGGAGCAGCTAAGCCCGTGCGCCACAACTACCGAGCCTGCGCTCTAGAGCCAGTGAGCTACAAGTGCCTAGAGCCCACGCACCCAACAAAGAGTAGCACCCGCTCACTGCAACTAGAGAAAGCCCGTGTGCAGCAATGAAGACCCAATGCAGCCAAAAATAAATTAATTAATAAAATTTTTTTTAAAAGTTATCCTGGAAGATGGACTCTGAATTATGGCAAATTGTAATGTAAATTGTTGTTGATCAGTTTTCTTTACTGCATCTTAGTCATTGGGAGAAATGATTTTATCACCCAAACAGATCTGATACCAGTTTACACAGGTCATTCAGGGTGGGATGTTTGCCTGAGTTTGACAAAAGTATCTCTGAGGTCATGACACCCTCCCTCTTGTTTGTTGCAGACAAATCTAGAACACGATGTTTATGAAAGACTCACCAACCTACAGGAAGGGATCATCCCAAAGAAAAAAGCAGCAACTGATGATGATTTACACCGAATAAATGAACTAATACAGGTTTGAAGGAGCCCTTTCCCTCTCCGTACTTCTCCCTTTCCCTCTCTCGTCCTCTAATGTCTTTAGTAAAAACCTATTACTTCAGCCTGCATTATCAAGAAACACTAAAACATTTTTTCTGTGTGAAAGCCTCAAAATGGCTCAATCCAAAAGTGAGAAGTTATTTAAAAGCCACGAAGATTACTTACTGACGATGTGATGTCTTTTGTTTCAGGGGAATATGCAGAGGTGTAAACTTGTGATGGATCAAATCAGTGAGGCCAGAGACTCCATGCTTAAGGTTTTAGATCACAAAGATCGTGTCCTGAAGCTTCTAAATAAGAATGGGACTGTCAAGAAGGTGTCAAAATTGAAGCGAAAGGAAAAAGTCTAGACCCCGAATCAGGACTTTGGAAACAGAATTTATGAAGAATGGTGTTGGGGGTGGGGGAGGGCTTTGGTTATTTTCAAAGCAGAACATTGAAATGAAGAAAGCGTTCCTTAACTCACGCTCGAAAGCAGAGGGGCCCATAGCATCCAGTGACACGGAAGGATCAGAGCTGAGCTGACACAGTGGACTCCAGTCTTTCTTTCAGGCATCTCCCTCTTACACTTACTGTGTTGTACATGATTCCTGATGCATCAGTGTCTCCCATTTGGAATCAGTGACACAAGTGACTGGCTGGTGTTTTTTGGCCTTCCAGTTGATAAACTGTATTTATCTGCTGGACTCCTGCAGGACCCATACTGAGCCTGGACTGAAAGTATCCACTCAGACCATCTGTTCTCTCTACGCTGAAAATCGAACCTCTTCCCCTCTCCCCATTCGGTCTTTACTCTGACCTTCAGATGCCCACGCTGGCCGTCTAGAGCAGTGCCATGGCACCGAGAGACCTGCCACATCTCACTCTAAAGGGTTTGAACTATCGATTGTCATTTTTTTAAAGAACCATTTCAAAGTGAAATTGTTATATTGTCTGTCCTGCGTGTGTCAGAGTTGGGTTCTTGTGGAGGTTCGGAGCAGGCAACACCGTAAGTTGCTCTGAGATCTTTGTTCTGAAGTACATTCTTGGTTATCTGTACTTCTGTAGCTGGTGTGATGCTGTTAATTGTATGTACCACACATCTCCAAACATTAATAAAGGACTCAAAGAGGTTTTTGTACAGAAGCAGTTTACATCTTTTTATAAAGTTAATCAGTGCTGTACTGCACATCGCTCGAGTGTTTACTGTAGTCTTACGTTGTTGAGTCTACTCTGTTAAAGTTTTGTTGTTCCACATAGAGTTCCGCTTACCCTCGTATCTTGAAGATGTCACAGATGGTGAAGTCTGTTGGCTTTTGGTTATCTTAAATACGAGACTACATTGTATCCCACTGCAGATAGAAATTGGTCATGTTATAGGACAATTAGGGGTAGAGTTTCCAGGAGAGTGGAGTTTCTTTACAAGGTTGCTTCCTGTGAACTAGCTCAGGTGGGAGGGTAGCCCAGCCTTGCTTTTTGCCTTGACCTGCACAGATCTGAGACAGGAGTCTATGCCGAGTCTGATCCAGTCTTTGGGGCCAGAGATGGCCCTCCTGGGATGGCCTTCCTGGGATGGCCTTGGCTCTCCTGGGACAGCCTTCCTCGAACTGGAATGGTAAACTCTCATCTGTTGTAGGATTGGGGAAGAGAGAAGCAAAGCAGGCTTTTAGCCTTCCCCCGGTTAGGCCACATGGCCTGCATAGCATAAGCTAAAGAGGTCCTCGGAACAGTCAAGGCTGCTTCACTAGAGTGTTTGAACCTGAAGATATTACTGACTGTGTACTAGACAGTGCTGGTTTAGTGTTGTGTGCAGTATAGTGCCTGTGCTAGCACAGGGCTCCTTGCCCCCATTTCTCATCTGTGCATATTGCCCAGGTATACATGATGTGCTGGCTCTGAACGACAGGACCCAGGTACTTTGGATCCTGCTTTACAGACCTGTTCTCTCTAAAAGTATTGTAACCTCTGTTTAAACGAGACTTCGCTAATGCTGGTCAAAGGAGGATTGTCAGTATAAGCTTTGCTGTCAGTGCAGGTTAGAATGGTGGTGTTTTCTGTTTTCCCTCACCTTATGAGGACAGTATGATCAGAAGATAGGAGAGGGTGGAGGGGGAGATGAATTATATGTGTGTACAGCATTATTTAAAAACAAAGCACCTTAAAGTATATAGTCTGATAAGATCTTACATACATATATGCCCATGAAATCATCACCATGATCAAGAGAGTGAAGATATCAGACCCCAAATTTTCCTTGTGCCTCTTTGTGATTTCTTGCCTCTCACCTCTCCCTGCCTCACCACCCCCCATCTCCAGGCAAAGATTAATCAGCTTTCTGTCACTCTAGATTGCATTTTCTGGAATTTCATTTGAACAAAATCACACAGTATATTCTTTTTTGAGAGAGGGAGTCTGGCTTCTTTTACTCAGCATAATGGAAATTTATGCTGAGATTTGCTCATATGGCTTATTTCAATAGTTCATTGCTTTTTATTGCTGAGTAGCAAGCATTCCATTGTATGGATATGGATATTCCTTCCACAAGTTGTTTCTGCATTCACCTGTAGAGAGACATTCAGGTTGTTAGGTTTTGGTTATTACAGACACAGCTACTTTGTACGTTTCTGCTCTTTGTATGGACAAATGTCAGTACACACCTTAATTGGTGATTTTATGTTGGTTGTACTTTCCAGGGATTTATGACCAGGAGATAGTGCTGTGAAGTCCAGACACCCAGTGGCTCTTGGTCCAGAAAACTATCATTCACATACTTAAAGATGAGAAAGAATTAGAAATATACTTGAGGTAGGACGTCGATATGGTTTCTGTTCTTTACAGTAGAAAATTAAACATAAATCTGGGGGGGAAAGTTTTTCTGTTTTGGGGTTTTTTTAAAATATTTATTTATTTATTTGGCTGAGTCGTGTCTTAGTTGCAGTATGCGGGACGTTTTAGTTGCGGCATGTAAACTCTTAGTTGTGGCGTGTGGGATCTAGTTCCCTGACCAGGGATTGAACCCAGGCCCCCTCATTGGGAGCGGGGAGTCTTAGCCACTGGACCACCAGGGAAGTCCCTGGGGAAAAAGTTTTAATCCATCTGCTTGGTCTAGAAAATCTTTCATATTATTTTCTTAAACCTAGGTATCTCAAAAGATCATTAAATAGAAAATGCTTTAGAATATTTTCATTGATTTTTATCATAGTAATAATATAGAATCACACAGTTTTAGAGTTTAGAAGTTATTTAGAGGTTATATAGTCCAGCCCAACCTGTGATGAAATGGACAGCTTTGAAAGGATGTTAAGTTTTTGTACTTTTTTATAGTAAAATACAGCACAGATAAAGAAAAGTACATGAATCAAATGTATAGCTTTATAAGTTCTTAAAAGAAGAACAACTTTGAAATGGTCCCCCAGAGTAAGAAATAGAACTTTGCTAGCCACAAAATGCTCTATCCCAATCACAGTGCTCTACCTCTCCCTAAAATAACCACTATCTTGAATTTTCCCTCCCAAATAATCAGTTTTATTGTGATGTAATTACAGAGAGTAAAATACCCAAATCTTAAATTTACAGTTTTGTGCATTTTGACACACATCTACAACTATGGCTAACATCCAGATAAAGATACATGACATTACTGTAACCTCAGAAGGAGCTCCTTTTTAGTCAAGTACACCTGTGTCCTCCCACCCACACCCATTAGTTTTGTCTGTTCTTGAATTTCTTGTGAATGGAATCACATAGTATGTACTAATTTGTGTCTGGCTCTTTTGCTCAACATAATTCGAGTTTCTTCCGTCTGTTAAATGTATCCTAAGTTGTTTCTTTTTACTGCTGTGTGACTGTGCCACAGTCTGTTTACCCATTTCCCCACTGAAGGTCATCTCGGTGCTTCCAGCTCTTGACTATTACAAGTAAAGCTGCTGTGAACATTTGAATGCAGCTTCTCATGTGGAATCTCAGGTTTAAATCAGTTGAGTAAAAACCTAGGAGTGTGATTGCTGAGTCATAAGGTAAAACTATGTTTAGTTTTGTAAGAAACTTCCAAACTATATTCCAAAGCAGCTGTACCATTTTACAGTCCCACCAGCAATGAGTGAGAGTTCCTGTTTCTTCACATCCTTGTCAACATTTAGTGTTGTCAGTGTTTAGATTTTAGCCATTAGAGCAGGTGTGTAGTGGTTTCTCATTATTTTCACTTGCAGTTCCCTAATGATATGGTGTTGAGCATTTTTTCAAATGCTCATTTGCCATCTTTATATCATTTTTGATGAAGTATTTGTTCAGATCTTTGCCCATATTTTAATTAGCTTGTTTGTTTTCTGATTGAGTTGTAAGAGTTCTTTATATATTTTTGATATCAGTCCTCTTTCAGATGTGTGTTTTGCAAATATTTTCTCCCTGTCTGTAGCTTATGTTGCCATTTACTTAATAAATGGTACATTTTGAAGAGCAGTTTTTAATTTTAATAAAGTACAACATCAGTTTTTTCTTTCATGAATTGTGCTTTTGGATAATAGCTAAAGACTCATCACCAAACCCAAGGTCACCTAGGTTTTCTCTGATGTTTTGTCATAGTGGTTTTATAGTTTTGTGTTTTACATTTAGGCTATATAATTATCAATTTTGAGATAATTATTTTGAAAGTTGTAAGGTCTGTGTAAAGTTTTTTGGGTTTTGGTTTTTGGGGTTTTTTTGAACATGGATGTCCAATTGTTCCATAATCATTTGTTAAAAAGACTATTCTTAATTAAATTGCCTTTGCTCCTTTGCCAGAGATCAGTTGACTGTATTTGTGGAAGTCTATTTCTGGGCTCTGTATTCTGTCCCATTGATCTACTTGTCTGTTCTTTTGCCAGTACCACTCTGTTTTGATTACTGTAGCTTTACAGTAAGTTTTGAAGTTGAGAGTATGAGTCCTCCAACTTTGTTCTTCAGTATTGTGTTGGCTATTCTAGGTCTTTTGTCTTTTCATATAACTCTTAGAATCTGTTAATATCTATAAAACAGCTTGCTGGAATTTTGACTAGGATTACATAAATCTAAGATCAAGTTGGGAAGGAATTGACATCTTAATAATGTTGAGTGTTCTAGTCTGTGAATATGGACTGTCTCCTCATTTATTTAGATCTTTGATTTCTTGCATCAGTCTTGTAGTTTTCCTCATGTAGAGCCTGTACATATTGCATTAGATTTATACCTAATTATTTCTTTTTTGTGTGTGTGCTATTGTAAATGGTACTTTTTTTTTTGCCACACCGCATTGCTTGCAGCACCTTAGTTCCCCAACCCCAGGGATTGAACCTGGGCCCTCAGCAGTAAAAGCACAGAGTCCTAACCACTGGACTGCCAGGGAATTACCTATTTCAAATTCTGATTGTTTTCTGGTGTTATATGGGAAAGCAGTCCACATTTATATACTGTTAACCTTGTGTGCTGTGATGTTGTTGTATTCACGGAAGTTTTTTGTTGATTTCCTCAGGACTTTTTATGTAAACAGTAATTCCATCTGTGAACAAATACAGTTTTATTTCTTCTTTCTCAATCTGTTTAGGTTTTATTTCCTTTTCCTGTCTATTGCACTAGGTAGGCCTTCCAGTAAGGTGTTGAGTAGGAGTGGTAAGAGGGAATATCCTTGCCTTGTTCCCAGTCATAAGGGTAAAGTGTTCAGTTTCTCATCAAATATGACATTAGAGGCAGAGTTTTTTGGTAGATGTTCTTTATCAAGTTGAAGTTCTCCCCTCTTCCTAGTTTGCTGAGAGTTTTCAATCATAGAATGAGTGGTGGATTTTGTCATATGCTCTTCTGCATCGCTAATATGATCATATGAGTTTTCTTTAGCATGTTGGTATGTTAGATTACATTAATTAATTTTTTACTATTGAACCAGCCAGCCAAACCAGCACACTTGAAATAAGTCCCACTTTGTTATGGTGTATAATTCTTTTTACACATAGTTATATTCAGTTTGCCAACACTTAGTTGCGTCTGTCTTCATGAGAGATACTGGTCTGTGCTTTCTTTTTCATACATGCCTTAAGTCTGGTTTCAGTGTCTTGGTAATAGAATGAGTTAGGGAATGTTCTTTCTGTTCTCTTTTCAGGAGGGGATTGTAGAGAATTGGTACAATTTCTTCCTCAAATGTTTGGTCAAATTCAGCAGTAAAAACATCTGGACCTGGTACTTTCTTTTTTGGGAAATGATTAATTATTGATCCAATTCTTTAAATAGACATAGGCCTATTCAGATTGTCTATCTCCTTGTGTGAGTGTTGGTAGTTTCTGTCTTTCAGGGAATTGGAACATTTTGTCTAAGTTATTTGTGGGCATGGAATTGTTCCTAGTATTCCTTTATTATTCTTTCCATGTCTGTAGGTACAGTAGTACCTTTCATTTCATTTTTTAAAATATATATTGAGATATAACTCACATAACATACAATTCACCTACTTGAAGTGTGAAATTCAGTGACTTTTACTATATTCACAGAGTTGTGTATCCATCACCACAGTCCATTTTAGAGTATTTTCATTGCCTCCAAAACAAGCCCTGTGCCCTATAACCATTACTCCTGTTTAGGAGTTTAATCTGCTTTGAGTTAATTTTTGCATCTGATGTGACGTAGGGAGTCCAACTTCATTCTTTTTTTTTTTTTTTATTGAAGTATAGTTGATTTACAATGTTATGTTAATTTCTACTGTAGAGCAAAGAGATTCAATTATACATACATATATTCTTTTACAGATTTTTTTCCACTATGGTTTACCATAGGATATTGAACATCGTTCCTTGTGCTATACAGTAGGACCTTGTTGTTTATCCATTCTCTATATAATAGTTTGCATCTGCTAATCCCAAACTCCCAATCCATCCCTTCCCCTTCACAACCACAAGTGTGTTCTCTTTGTCTGTGAGTCTGTTTCTCTTTCGTAGATAAGTTCATTTGTGTCATATTTTAGATTCCACATAAAATTGATACCATATGGTATTTGTCTTTCTCTGTCTGACTTACTTCACTTAGTATGAAAATCTCTAGGTCCATCCATATTGCTGCAAATGGCATTGTTTCATTCTTTTTTAATGGCTGAGTAATATTCCATTGTGGAATTATGGTATATACCACATTTTCTTTATCCATTCATCTGCTGATGGACATTTAGTTTGTTTCCATGTCTTGGCTATTGTAAATAGTGCTGCTGTAAACATTGGGATGCATGTATCTTTTTGAATTATAGTTTTCTCCAGGTATATACCCAGGAGTGGGATTGCAGGATCATATGGCAATTCTATTTTTAGTTTTTTGAGGAACCTCCATACAGTTTTCCATAGCGGCTGCACTAATTTACATTCCCACTGAGAGTGTACACACCCACACCCTCCACACCCTGTTCAGCATTTGTTATTTGTAGACTTTTTAATGATGCCCATTCCTACCAGTGTGAGTTGGTACCTCATTATAGTTTTCATATGCATTTATCTAATAATTAGCAATGTTGAGCATCTTTTTATATGCCTATTGGCAGTCTGTATGTCTTCTTTGTTTTGTTTTTTTTTATTTGTTTGTTTTTGCGATACGCGGGCCTCTCACTGCTGTGGCCCCTCCTGTTGCGGAGCACAGGCTCCGGACGTGCAGGCTCGGCGGCCATGGCTCATGGGCCCAGCCGCTCCGCGGCATGTGGGATCTTCCCGGACCGGGGCACGAACCCACATCCCCCGCATCAGCAGGTGGGCCCCCAACCACTGTGCCACCAGGGAATCCCCTGTATGTCTTCTTTGGAGAAATGCCTATTTAGGTCTTCTGCCCATTTTTTGATGGAGTTATTTGTTATTGAATTGTATTAGCTGTTTGTATGTTTTGGTAATTAAGCCCTTGTCGGTCACATTGTTTGCAAATATTTTCTCCTAGTCCATAGGTTGTCTTTTTGTTTTGTTTATGGTTTCCTTTGCTGTACAAAGGCTTGTAAGTTTGATTTGTAAGGTCTCATTTGTTTATTTTTACTTTTATTTCTATTGCCTCAGGAGACTGACCTAAGAAAACATTGCTATGATTTACGTCAGAGAATGTTTTGCCTATGTTCTCTTCTAGGACTTTTATACGACTTCATTCTTTTGCACATGCCTAGCCAGTGTTCCCACCTCCATTTGTTGAAAAGATATTCTTTCACCATTGAATTGTCCTGGCAATCTGTCAAACACAAGTGAGTTGTATTTGTGAAGGCTTATTTCTGGATTCTCAATTCTATTCCTTGGTCTAGCCTTAGGCCACTACCACACTGTCTTGTTTACTAAAACTTTGCCATAAGTTTTGAAATTGTGAGTTCTACATTTTGGAACTCTTTTTCCATATTGTTCTGGCTGTCCTGAACCCCTTGAATTTCCAGGTGAGTTTATGAACAGCCTGTCAATTTCTGAAAAGAAGTCATCTGGGATTTTTATAGGTATTGTGTTGAATCTATAGATAAATTTGGAAAAATTTGCCCCCCTTAATATGAAGTCTTCTGATCTGTGTACCTGGACTGATTTTAGAATTTGTTTACTTCTAAGTTAAATTCTTTCAATTGTTCTATAATATTTAGAGTAAAAGTTTTTCATTTTTCATACTCCTAACTTTTATTATTTTCATGCTACTGTAAATGGAATAGCTTTATTTTTTTAATATTAACTATTGTTAATTTATTATACAACTCACTTAACACATTCAAGCAGAAATACAGTCAGGCCCAGAGGAAGACAGTTTCTTTTCTGCCCCTGTGCCCCTTGGTTATTACAAATTTTAATAAGACATAATCCTTATTGTAGTAGATTCTTCATATCATTACAGCTTCCTGCCATTGACACATAATTGCTGGCATTAGTAAGTGTAGGAAAAATGTTGTGGTCTGGTCTATGTAGCAGAAATATTTGTGGCAGGCCCCTTTGATTAGCTTTATTTTTTTATTTTATACTTTTTTATTGTGGTATAATTGATTTACAGTATTGAGGTGTACAGCATAATGGTTTACAATTTTTAAAGGCTATTCTTCATACACTTATAAAATATTGGCTATATTCCCTGTGTTGTACAATATATCCTTGTAGCTTATTTATTTTATACATAATAGTTTCTATCTCTTAACCCCCTACTCCTATCTTGCCCCCCTCTTCCCTCTCCCCACTGGTAACCATTAGTTTGTTCTCTATGTCTGTGAGTCTGTTTTTGTTTTTTGCTATATTTACTAGTTCGTTTTATTTTTTAGATTTCACATGTAAGTGATATCATACAGTATTTGTCTTTGTCTGGCTTATTTGACTAAGCATAATACTTTCCAAGTCCATCCATGTTGTTGCAAATGGCAAAATTTTATTCTTTTTTATGGCTGAGTAGTTGGAACAGCTTTCTTGGTTTCATTTTTTGTTTGCTTATTGCTACTGTATAGATACAATTGATTTTTTAAATATTGTACTTATTATTTATTTATTTTGAAACAGCTTGACAAATGTAATTCACATACCATACAGCTCACCCATTTAAAGTGTGTAATTCATTGGTTTTACATTATATTACATTATTAATTTTTTAACTGTAGTAAATATATAACATAAAATTTACCATTTTAACTATACAGTTCAGTGGAATTAATTACTTTCACAATATTATGCAAACTTTACCACGACTATTTCCAAAATGTTTTCATTACCTCTTTGTAACCATTAAGCAGTAATTCCTCATTGTCCCTTCCCCAGCCACTGGTAATCTTGAAACTATTTTCTGTCTCTGTGGATTTGCCTATTTTTAGGTACCTCGTGTAAATGGAATCATACAATATTTGTCCTTTTGTGTCTGCATTATTTTGCTCAACATGAGCTTTTCAAGGTTCATCCAGGTTGTAGCAGGCACCAGAACTTCTTTCCTTTTTATGTCTGAATAATATTCTGTTATATGTACATAGCACATTTTATTCTATCCATTTATCTACTGGTGAACACTTGGATTGTTTATAAATTTTTAAATAAATTTTGCCTATTATAAATAATGCTATAACAAAAATTGGCATATAAGTCTCTGTTCAAGTGCCTGGTTTCAGTTCCTCTGGATGTGTACCTAGGAGTAGAATTTCTGAATCATATGGTAATTCTGTGTTTAGCTTTCTGAGGAACCACCAAACTACTTTCCATAGTGGCTGCATCATTTTACATTGTGAAGTACGTTATTCTTTTTGATGCTATTGTAACTTGAATTGCTTTTACAATTTGCTTTTGTCTTGTTCATTGCAAGTATATAGAAATACAACTGATTTTTGTGTGTTGATTTTGTATGTATCCTTCAGGTTTGCTGAATTCATTAGCTCTAACAGTTTTTTGTGGAATCATTAGGTTTTTTTACATGTCAAATCATAACATATGCATACAGAGAGAACTTTACTTCTTCCTTTCCAATTTGCATGCCTTTTATTTGTTTTTCTTGCCTAATTGCTCTGGTTTGAAATTCCAGAACTATGTTGAATGGAAGTGGTGAAAGGTGGCACTGTTGCCTTGTTCCTGATCTTAGAGGAAAAGCTCTCAGTCTTTCACAATTGAGTATGATGTTAGCTGTGGGTTTTCCACATATGACTTTTATCGTGTTCAGTAATTTCCCTGCTATTCCTGGTTTATTGAGTGTTTTTATATTGAGTTTTATTAAATGCTTTTCCTGCAACAATTGGAATGATCATGTGGTTTTATTCCTTCTTTCTAATAATGTGATTTACTACATTGGTTAATTTTAATATGTCAAACCATACTTGTGTTCCAGGAATAAATCCCACTTGGTCATGGGATGGTCCTTTTCATATGCTGCTGCATTTGGCTTGCTAGTATTCTGTTGGGTGTTTGCATCTATATTCATAAAGATTTTCATCTGTTGTTTCATTTCTTGTGCCTTTGTATAGTTTTGGTATCAAAGTAATTCTGGCTTCATAGAGTGAGTTAGAAAGTGTTTTCCTCTTCTTCAGTTTGTTGGAAGAATTTGTGAATAATTGGTATTGATTCTTTTTTAAACGTTTGGTACAATTCACCAGTGAAGCCATCTGGTTCTGGGATTTTCTTTGTTGTGAGGTTTTTCATTACTAATTCAATCTCCTTACCACTTACATGTTATCTTAATTCAGGCTGCTGTAACAGAATACCAAAGACTGGGTGGCTTAAACAACAAACTTATTTCTCACTTCTGGAGGCTGGGAAGTCCAAGGTCAGGGTGCCGGCATGCCTGATGACTGGTGAGACCACTCTTCCTGATTTGCAGTGACTGTCTTCTTGTTGTATCCTCACATGGGGGAGAGCAGAGAGGAAGCAAGCTCTCTCATGTCTCATCTTATAAGGACACTAATCCCATTCATGAGGATTCCACCTCATGACCTAATTACCTCCCAAAAGCCCCACCTCCTAATACTTTAGAGGTTAAGATTTCAACAGATGAACTTTGGGAGGACACAAATGTCCAGTCCAAAGCACTTACATTTAATGTGATTACTGATAAAGAAGGGTTTACTTCTGTCATTTAGCTATTTGTTTTGTGTATCGTCCATGTTTTTTATTCCTCATTTCCTCCATTACTGCCATTTTTGTAGTAAGTTAGTTTTGCAGTGTACCATTTTGATTCCCTTCTTTCTTTTTCTGTATATTTTAAAAGTTATTTTCTTGGGAGTTACCACGGGGATTACAATTAACATAAAATTATGATAATATGCTTTGAATAATAGTTCTAATAGTATACAAATGCTTTCTTCCTGTATATCTCCTCCTCTCCCTCTTTATGTTATTATTGTCACAGATTACATCTTTATACATTATATACCCATTATCATAGATTTATAATTATTTTATGCAGTTTCTTTTAAATCATATATGAAAAGGGAGACATTGGGACTTCCCTGGTGGCTCAGTGGTTAAGAATCTGCCTGCCAGTGCAGGGGACATGGGTTCAATCCCTGATCCAGGAAGATCCCACATGCCAAGGAGCAACTGAGCCTGCAAACCCCAACTACTGAGCCTGTGCTCTAGAGCCTGTGAGTCACAACTACTGAGCCCGCTTGCCACAACTACTGAATCCTGCACGCTGCAGTAAGAGGAGCCACCTCAGGGAGAAGCCCACACACTACAATGAAGAGTAGCCCTCCTCTCCACAACTAGAGAAAATCTGCGTACAGCAACGAAGACCCAGCACAGCCACAAAAAATATATACACACACACACACACACACACACACACACACACACACACACACACACACACATATATGTATGTGTGTAAAAGAAAAGGGAGATATTATAAACTAAACCCAAAGTACAGTAATACTGGCTTTTTATTTACCTATGAATTTACCTTCACTACTGTTTTTTAATATTTTCTTAGGTCTTTGAGTTACTGTCTAGTGTTCTTTCAGTCTGAATAACTCATTTTAGGATTTTTTTAAAAATATTTATTTATTTATTTGGCTGCACCGGGTCTTTTCATTGCAGCATGTGGGATCTAGTTACCTCACCAAGGATCAAACCCAGGCCCCCATGCATTGGGATAGTGGAGTCTTAACCACTGGACCACCAGGGAAGTCCCCATTTTAGGATTTCTTGTAAGGCAAATATACTGGTATTGAATGTCCTCAGCTTTTGTTTATCTGGAAATGTCTTAATTTCTTCTTCATTCTTGAAAGATAGTTTTGCCAGGTATAGAATTCTTAGGTGACAGTTTTTTTATTTCAGTATTTTAAGAATGTCATCTCATTGCCTTTTGATCTTCATGGCTTCAGATGAGAAATCTGCTGTTAACCCTACTGAAGGTCCTTTGTACGTGAGGAGTCACTTCTGTCTTGCTGCTTTCAAGATTCTCTCTTTGTCTTTGAGTTTTAGCAATTTGACTATAATGTATTCCTTAAAAAGATGTGGATCTCTTTAAGTTTACCCTGTTTGGGGTTTGTTGAGCTTCTTGGAGGTGTGTATTCATATCTTTCATCAGATTTGGGAAGTTTTGGCCATTATTTCTTCAAGTATTTCTTCTGCCCCTTTCTGTCTTCTCTTTCCGGGATTCCTATAATGTATATGTTGCTCTGCTTGATGGTATCCCACAGGTCCCTTAGACTACGTTCACTTTTCTTCATTATTTTTTCCTCATTTTTATCCTCAAATTGGTTAATTTCTTAATATCTAATCTTCAAATTCATTGATTCTTCTACTTGTTCTGATCTACTTTTGAATCCATCTATTTTTCATTTCAGTTATTGTACTTTTCAGCTCCAGAATTTCTTTTTCATTGCCCTTTATAGTTTCCATCTCTTTATTGATATTCTCATTTTGTTCAGATGTCACCTTACTAATTTCCTTTAGTTCTTTGTTCATGGTTTTCTGTAGCTGATTAACATTTAAAATAGTTGCTGTAACACCTTTGACTAATAATTCTAATATCTGGGCTTCCCCAGGGATAGTTTCTGCAGACTCTTTACTTCCTGTGACTGGACCATACTTCTCTGTATTTCTTTTTTTTTTTTTTTTTTTTTTGTGGTACACAGGCCTCTCACTGTTGTGGCCTCTCCCGTTGCGGAGCACAGGCTCCAGACGTGCAAGCTCAGCGGCCATGGCTCACGGGCCCAGCCGCTCTGCGGCATGTGGGATCTTCCCAGACCGAGGCACGAACCCATGTCCCCTGCATCAGCAGGCGGATTCCCAACCACTGCGCCACCAGGGAAGCCCTTCTCTGTTTCTTTGTATGTTTAGTATTTTTTGTTGAGAAGTGGATACTCTGAGCATCATGTTGTGGTAACTCTCTGGAAATCTAATACTTGCACTCATCAGGGATTGCTGAGTTTTCTTTGTTGATGGCTAGAGCCATCCCTTCTGTAGCTTTTCCATACTATTTTTTGCAAAGTTATATTCTTTGTTGTGTATATTCACAGAAGTTTCCCTTCTGTTGTCTCTACAGTCAGCCAGTGTACTGACGAAGATTTCCTTAAATGGCTATCAAAAGAGAGAAAAAAACCCTATCTCTTTAAACTCATGTCTGGGAGGCCCATCAGCCCATGGGTTGAAACTATGGCCCACCTCCATAGCTGCTGCTCGTTTATCAAATCAGAACCCACAACCCCATCTTTTGGAGAACAAAAGTCCTTATGACCACTCTGGGTCCAGCAAGTCACACCAGGTGTGTGTGTAGGCTGCTGTTTCCATAGTGCCTGCTCCAGGGCTTAAGACTGAGGAATAGCAGCCACCATCTCACTGAAGCTGAAATAGACAAAAGTTCACCAGCCTCTTCATCCAACTGTCTCTTGGATGGTGCAAGTGTTCTACTCTGCTGGCTGTACCATGTAGTTACTTCAGACAGTTCCTGGCAATCTGATGGTTGGGTCAGTGGAGGGATAGATTCCTGGAGCTTTCTACTCTGCCATCTTTCCTGATGTCACTACAATACAATTTGGCGTTATCTATATACAGTTTGGATTTTGTGTGTTCCCACAAACTTGCTAAACTTGTTTATTTATTTTTATTATTATTATTATTTTTTGCAGTATGTGGGCCTCTCACTGTTGTGGCCTCTCCCGTTGTGGAGCACAGGCTCCGGACGCGCAGGCTCAGCAGCCATGGCTCACAGGCCCAGCCGCTCCGTGGCACGTGGGATCCTCCCAGACCGGGGCACGAACCCGTGTGCCCTGCATCGGCAGGAGGACTCTCAACCACTGCGCTACCAGGGAAGCCCCTAAACTTGTTTATTTTTTCTGACAGTTTTTTTTTTTTCTGACAGTTTTTTACTGTATTCCTTAGAATTTTATATATACAAGATCAAGATCCTGTCATATGCAAAGAGAGATAGTTTTCCTTCCTTCTTTCCAGTCTGGACATCTTTTATTCCTTCCTTCCACACCTGTTATTCATTCCTCCCTCCCTCCCCTCTTTCAGTAAATATTGAACATATGTGGTGAGAGAAAACATCCTTGTCTTGTTCCTGTTCTTAGGGGGAAAGCATTTAGTCTTTCACCATTAAGTATGGTGTTAAATATGAGTTTTTCATAGATGCCCTTTACGAGATTAAGTTCCCTTCTATTCCTACATTGTTGAGTGTTTTTTAATCATGAAACAGTGTTGCATTTTGTCAAATTCTTTTTCCACATCTATTGAGATGATCATGTGGTTTTTGTCCTTTATCCTATTGATGTGTAGTGTATTACATTAATTGATTTTCAGATATTAAATCAACTTTGTGTTTCTTTGGATATATCCCATTTGGTCATGATGTATAATCCTTTTTATTAATGGACTTGATTTGCTAATTTTTTAAAGGTTTTTAGTATATATTCATTAAAGATATTGTTCTGTGCATTTCTTTTTGTGCATGATATCTTTGTCTATTTTTGTATTAGAGTTATATAGGCCTCAGAATGAGATGGGAAGTGTTCCCTGCTGTCCTTTCTTTTGGAAGAATTTGTGAAGGGTTTGTATTAATTCTTCCTTAACGTTTTTTAGAATTCGCCAGTGAAGTCACTTGGTCCTGGGATTTTCTTTGTGGGAAGTTTTTTGATTGCTAATTCAATTTGTTTATTTCTTATAGCTCTATTTGGATTTTCTGTTTCTTCATGAGTCAGTTTTGGTAGTTTGTGTCTTTCTAAGAATTTGTTCATTTCATCTAAATTATCTAATTTGTTGGCATACAGTTGGCATACATTCTCCTATGCTTCTTTTTATTCCTGTAATGTCAATAGTAAAGTTCCCTCTTCAATGTCTGATAGTAGTAATTTGTGACTTCTGTTTTTCCTTGGTTAGTCTAGCTAGAGTTTTGTCAATATTTTTAAACAACCAACTTTTGGTTTTTGTTGATTTTGTCTGCTGATTTCCTGTTTTCAATTTCATTGATTTCTGTTGTGATTTTTATAATTTCTATGCTTGTTTTAGGTTTAAATAGCCATTCTTTCTCTGGTTCCCTAAAGTGGAAGCTTAGATTATTGATCTTCAATCTTTCTTCATTTTTTACTTTATGTATTTAGGGCCATAAAGTTACTTCTAAATGCTGTTTTCTTAGTTGCAGCATGCAGACTCCCAGTTGCAGCATGTGGGATCTAGTTCCCCAACCAGTGACGATCCTGTGTGCTGCAGCTAAGACCTGGTGCAGCCAAAAATATATATATATATTTTTTTTTAGTGGTCCACATCAAAACAAACAAACAAACAAAAAAAACACTGCTTTCACTTCATCCTACAAATTTTGAAAATTTGTATTTTCAATTTCATTTAGTTCAAAAAATATTTAATTTCTCTTGAAACTCCTTTGACCCATGTGTTATTTAGAAGTATGTTGTTTAATTTCCAAATATTTTGGAATTTTCCAGTTATCTTCCTGTTACTGGTTTCTAGTTTAATTTCACTGTGGTCTGAAAACATTCATTGTATGATTTCTATTCTATTAAATTTGCTAACACATGTTTTATGGCCCAAAATGTGATTTATCTTAGTAAATCAACTCTGGCATTAATGGACTTCTCTATCTTGACATTTATTGTAATCATAGTTTTGCATTTCTCTATGATTTTAATAACCAATTATGTCTATCTAAACATTACAGTTCATCTTGCATGTTTTCTTATTGTCTTTGATATGCCTTTTATTCATTTTTAACACCTTTATTGGAGTATAATTGCTTTACAGTGTTGTGTTAGTCTCTGCTGTATAGCAAAGTGAATCAGCTATATGTACACATATATCCCCATATCCCCTCCCTCTTGTGTCTCCCTCCCACCCTCCCTATCCCACCCCTCTAGGTTTTCACAGAGTACCAAGCTGTTCTCCCCATGCGATCAGCTGCTTCCCACTACCTATGTATTTTACATGTGGTAATGTATATATGTCCATGCTACTCTCTTACTTCATCCCAGCTTACCCTTCCCCCTCCCCCTGTTCTCAAGTCCATTATCTACATTTGCGTAGATGTATATAATTATTCCTGTCCTGCCCCTAGGTTCATCAGAACCTTTTTTTTTTTTTTAAGATTCCTTATATATGTGTTAGCATATGGTATTTGTTTTCTCTTTCTGACTTATTTAACTCTATGATAGATTCTAGGTCCATCCACCTCACTACAAATAACTCAATTTCATTTCTCTTTATGGCTGAGTAATATTCCATTGTTGATATGCTGTTTAAATCTTTAATCAAAGGTGGCCTTCCTGTTCTTTTTTTTTTAGAATTTGTTTGTTAAGGAACTCAATCCTTTCCCCACAGTCTGATTTTTGATGATTGTACTTAATAGTATAGTTAAACGTGATTCTCTGTCCTCTGGATCCAGAGTCTTGATCTGTTGATTTTTTATTTTGGTAGGACTATGTGTGATGTTGTATTCTTTCAACAGGAGTTACTTACTGCCTAATTATCTCTTTTTATAATGTTAGCAGCCAGTAGGAGCATCTTCAGGTTGACTCCTGATTCTTTTTGTTATGATCTTGCTCTCTGGTGTGGCAAGATGTTCTAAACACATCTTGTATATTTCCTGCTTCTCAAATTGGTCACTTCTCTAAGAATCTCTAGTTTCAATTACTAGGAAATGGTGTTTAAACATCACAATCTAGGCAGTGGGGCATGATTATTGCTATTGGGTATGTAATTGTTTCTAGGACTTTTTAATAGACAGATACACAAATGCATATTTAAGTGTAGCGATTAATTGTAAAGTTACCCCCCACCTCCTTTCCATAAACTACTCTTTGGAAGCAAGTCACTAAGTATAGCCCACGTTCCAGGGATGAAAAATTAAGCTCCACATCCTTGAAGGCTCTCCCCTCATTATTTTATTTTATTTTATTTATTTATTTTTGGCTGCATTGAGTCTTCATTGCTGAGTGCAGGGTTTCTCTAGTTGTGGCGAGTGGGGGCTACTCTTCACTGCAATACACAGGCTTCTCACTGCAATGGCTTCTCTTGTTGTGGAGCACGGGCTCTAGGCATGCAGGCTTCAGTAGTAGTGGCATGCGGGCTTCAGTAGTTGTGGCTCACAGGCTCTAGAGCACAGGCTCAAGAGCTGTGGTACACGGGCTTAGTTGCTCCGCGGCGTGTGGAATCTTCCTGGGCCAGGGCTCAAACCCGTGTCCCCTGCATTGGCAGGTGGATTCTTAACCACTGTGCCACCAGGGAAGCCCTCCCCTTATTTTTTATTTTTAAAATTTATTTTTTTGGCCATGCGGCATGTGGGATCTTAGTTCCCCAACCAGGGATCAAACCCACACCCCCTGCGTTGGAAGCACGGAGTCTTAACCACTGGACCACCAGGGAAGTCCCTCCCTCATTTTTTAAATAGTTATACTATACCTACAATATCAGAGCACATCGACAGTAGGGAGCATGTTACTCTCCCTTGTAATCTTCAATTAGTATTAGTTCTAGAAATAACTATATATTTAATGCTTACCACCAGTCCTTATGTCAAAGTCTCCATATTTTTTTTTGAAACGTGTTTTCCAGTAAGTTCCTCAAGAAGGCCTCAGAGGTACAATATTTCTTCAGTTCTGGTGTATCAGTAATTGTCAACACCTTTTATAATTGAATGTCAGTTTGACTGACTAATAAAATTCTCTTAATAAAATTCTTGATTCACATATAGTTTACTTTTTTGTTTTACAAAGAGGAAGTGGAAACTTTACAAAGAAAGTGTATATAATCTTTTCATTCAAACTAGCATACCAGTGTTTTAAAAGGCTCACTTATAAGTTAACTTCTACCATTTTAATAGCATGTGATTGGTATTTTTATTTTATTTACCTTTTTTTTTTTTTTTGGCCATGAAGCTTGCGGGATCTTAGTTCCCCGACCAGGGTCTGAACCTGCACACTCAGCAGTGAAAGTGCAGAGTCCTAACCACTGCACTGCCAGAGAATTCCCATGATTAGTATTTTTAAAGCACTCTCAGGGATTTGTGGCTATCAGGCTGCTACAATTATTGCATTCAGGGTGTGAATCATCCCTGCTTTTTCTTCTCATTACCTTTATCCATATTCTTATAGTTTTCCATGCTGTGTAATGAGTTACCACAAATACAAAACAACAGTATTTATTATTTCAGTGTCCATTTTTCAGGAACCCAGCAAAGCATAGCTGCAACCCTGAGCAGGGTTTCACAAGGCTGCAATCATGGTATCCACCAGGGCTGGGATATCATCTGAGTCCTCTTCCAGTCTCACGTGGTTTTTCAGCATAATTAATTTCCTATTGAACACATGATGGCTTGCCTCTTCAAGGCCTGAAGGAGTGCTTTTTTGGCTTCATGGCACCAGAGGCCAAGCAGGCATAGTTACCGCAGTGGACAGCAGAGTCAAAGCAGCAATCTGAATATTTTGACTCACCATAGGATTCAGACCTATGGTATTGGCTAGTTAATCATGGGGTTACTAGACATGATATAGATAGGAAGCCTACTAGATTCTTCATCTGTATAAGCAGAAAAGTTGTAGGTCAAGTGAACAAAAGTCTAGCTCAAATTATAAAACTAGAGAGTCACACCCCCTCAATCAATTCCCAAACTTGAGCCAGTTGACAGATCCAGAACCTTTTGAATGAAGGGGAGTCTGGGTCCCCTTGAGGGAGGACCCCAGTACACTACCAAAAATGTATACTGTTAATCTTTCTCCCAGCCTTCCCCAAAGGGACCTACAGCCTTTTACCACTTTTACCAGAATATCTATGCACTGGGGAACAGGGAATAACCAGACCTTTCAGGGACACTGGCTGTGACTAGGCATTGATTTCAAGAGACCCAAAAATGTCATGTGCCCTCCAGTCAGAGTAGGAGCTTATGGGGTTCTGGTCATCAATGGAGTTTTAGCTCAGGTCCATCTCACAGTGGGCCCAGTAGGTCCCCAAGCCCATCCTGTGGTTATTTCTCCAGTTCCAGAATGCAGAATTGGAATAGACATACTTAGCAGCTGGCAGAATCCCCACATTGGTTTCCTGACCTTCAGAGTGAGGGCTATTGTAGTGGGAAAGGCCAAATGAAAGTCATTAAAACTGCCTCTTCCTAGGAAAATAATAAGTCAAAGCAATACACCATTCCTGCAGGGATTGCAGAGATTAGCACCACTATCAAGGACTTGAAAGTTGAAGGGGTTGTGATTCCCATCACATCCCCATTCAACTCTCCTATGTGGCCTGTGCAGAAGACTGATGGATCTTGGAGAATGAGAGTGGATTATCATGAACAACTAAGTGGTGACTCCAACTGAAGCTGCTGTAGTGGATATGGCTGCATGGCTTGAGCAAATTTACACATCTCCTGGTCCCTGGTATGCAGCTATTGACCTGGCCTTTTCCTCTTCACCTGTCCATAAAGCTCCCCAGAGCAGCTTGCTTTCAGCCTTCACTGCCCTACTGGAGGGGTATATCAACTCTCCACGCCATGTTACAGTTTAGTCCACGGGGATCTTGTTCACCTTTCCCTTTCACAGGATGTCACATTGGTCCATCACGTTGGTGACACTATGCTAATTAGACCTTGTAAGCAGGAAGTAGGCACTACTCTAGACTTATTGGTAAGACATGTGTCAGAGGATGAGAAGGAAAGCCAAGTAAAATTCAGGGACCTCCTACCTCAGTGACATTGCACACGGTTGTGTGCAACATGTCAAGATATGTTCTATGTTGAAGGATAAGGCCTCTCCTGTAACCAAGAAAGAGGCAATGCCTAGTGAGCCTCTGTATATTGGAGGCTACATAGTCCTCCTTTGAGTGTGTTACTTCAGCCCATTTGCTGAGTGACCCCAAAGCTGCTGGTTTCGATTGGGGCCCAGAACAAGAGAAGGTTCTACAACAGGTCCAGCTGCTGTGCAAGCTACTCTGCCACTTGGGCCCTATGATCCATCACATCCAGTGGTGCTCGAGTGTCAGTGGTGGACAAGGATGCTGTCAGGAGCCTTTGGCAGGCTCCTGTATGTGAATCGTGTCACAGGCCTTTAGGATTTTGGAGCAAGACCCTGCCATCCTCCATGGATAGCTACTCTCCTTTTGAGAAATAGCTCTTGGCCTGCTACTGGGCCTTAGTAGAGACTGCATGCTTGACCATGGGCCACCAAATTACCGTATGACCTGAGCTACGCATCGTGAACTGAGTGTTATCTGACCCACGGAGCCATAAAGTTTGGTGTGCACAGCAATGCTCCGTCGTCTCATGATGGTGGTATATATATGTGATTGGGTCTGGGCAGGCCCTGAGGGCACAGGTAAGTTACATGAAGAAGAGGCCCAAATGCCAATGGTCCCCATTCCTCTTACATTGCCTTCTCTCTCCCAGCCTGTACTCTTGGCCTCATGAGGAGTTCCCTACAATCAGTTGACAGGAAAAAAAGACTCAGGTCTGGTTTACAAATGGTTCTACATGATATGCAGGCACCACCCAAAAGTGGACAGCTGCACAATAGTCCCTTTCTGGGACATCCCTGAAGGACTGGTGCTGGTAAATCTTCCCAGCGGGCAGAACTTCAGACAGTGCACCTGGCTGTTCACTTTCTTGGCAGGAGAAATGGCCAGATGTGTGATTATATACACATTCATGGCTGTGGCCAATGATTTGGTTGGATGGTCAGGGACTTGGAAGGAATATGAATTTCTTTGGTGACAAAGAAACTTGGGGAAGATGTATGTGAATAGACCTCTCTGGATAAGGCTATATTTGTGTCCTGAATGTTCATCAAAAGATGACCTCAGCAGAGGAGGATTTTAATAATCAAGGGGATAGGATAACCTGTCCTATGGATACCAGTCAGTCTCTCTCCCCATCCACCTCTACCATCTCCCAACGAGCTCCTGAACAAAGTGGCCATAGTGGCAGGGATGGAGCTTACTCATGGGCTTCCACTCATCAAGGCCAGCCTCGCTCTGCTACCAGCAGCAGGGATCAACCCTGAGCCCCCATGTGACACCATCCCCTGGGGTGATCTGCCAGCCACTTGGTGGCAGGTTGATTACATTGGACTGCTTCCATCACAGGAGGGGCAACGTTTTGTTCTTACTGTAATAGACACTCTGGCTATGTATTTGCCTTCCCTACATGGAATGCTTCTGCCAAAATACCATCCGTGTACTTACAGAATGCCTTATCCACTGTTATCGTATTCTACACAGCATTGCTTCAGATCGAGGAATGCACTTCACGGCAAAATAAGTGTGGCAATGGGCCCATGCTCACAAAAGTCACTGGTCTTACCATATCTTCCACTAGCCTGAAGCAGCTGACTTGATAGAATGGTGGAATGGCCTTTTTTTCTCTTCTTTTATTATTATTTTTTAATTGAAGTGTAGTTGATTTACAATGTGTTAATTACTGCTGTACAGCAAAATGATTCAGTTATACATATATATACATCTTTTTTAAAATATTCTTTTCCATTATGGTTTATCGTAGGATATTGAATATAGTTCCCTGTGCTATACAATAGGACCCTGTTTTTTATCCATTCTGTATATAGAAGTTTACACCTGCTATCCCCAACCTCCCACGTTATTCCTCCCCCAAACCCCTCCACCTTGGCAACCACCAATCTGTTCTCTATGTCTGTGATTCTGTTTCTGTTTCATAGATAGGTTCATTTGTGTCATATTTTAGATTCCACATATAAGTGATATCATGTGGTATTTGTCTTTCTCTTTCTGACATTTTGCTTAGTATGATAATCTCTACTTGTATCTGGAATGGCCTTTTGAAGACTCAGTTACAGCACCAGCTAGGTGGCAATACCTTTCAGGGCTGCGTCAAGGTTCTCCAGAAGACTATATATTCTCTGAATCAGTGTCCAATATATGGTGCTGTTTCTCTGATAGCCAGAACTCACAGGTCTAGGAATCAAGGGGTAGAAATGGTAGTGGTACCACTCTATGTTACCCTTAGCGACCCCCTAACAAAATGTTTGCTTCCAATTCCTGTGACTTTGTTCTGCTGGCTTAGAGGTCTTGCTTCCAACAGGAGGAATGCTTCCATCAGGAGACACAACAATGATTCCACTGAACTGAAAGTGAAGACTGCCACCAGGCCACTTTGCATTCCTCATGTCTCTGAATCAACAGGCAAGGTAGGGAGTTTCTCTGGTGATTGATCTTGATGGTCATGGGGAAATTGGACTGCTACTCCACGACGGAGGTAAAGAAGAGTATATCTGGAATACAGAAGATACCTTAGGGCATCTCTTAGTATTTCCATGCCCTGTGATTAAGGTCAATGGAAAACCACAACAACTCAATCCAGGCAGGACTGCTTATGGCCCAGACCCTTCAAGAATGAAGGTTTGAGTCACCCTACCAGGTAAAGAGGCATGACCAGCTGAGGTGCTTGCTGAAGGCAAAGTGAATACAGAATGGTTAGTAGAAGAAGGCAGGTATAAATACCATCTACAACCACACAACCCCTTACAGAAATGAGGACTCTAATTGTCATGAGTATATCCTGAATTATACCACCAGCTTTCTTGTTTCTCCAGTTTGCATACAGGAGATTGTGGGAAACTTAGCCTCCATAACCACGTGAGCAAATTGCTATAATAAATTTCCTCTTATGGATATCTCTATATATCCTATTGGTTCTGTTTCTCTGGAGAACCCTGATACATATGGCTTCCATGATTCAGGAGCTCAGGACGCATAATCAGGAGCCTGATCAGGGTCTCAAAGGCAACAATTATGGTATCATCCAGGGCTGGGATCTCATCTGAGTCCTCTTCCAGGCTCACATGCTTTTTGGCAGAATTCATTCCTGTGGAACTCCTGGTGGCTTGCTTCTTCAAGGCCCAAAGGAGTGTCTTAAGCCTCTCTTAGAGGGCTCCCTGATTAGGTCAGGACACCCAGGATGATCTCCCTTTTAATTAACCTAAAGTTGATTGATTAGGGACCTTAATCACATCAGCAAAATCCCTTCAGTTTTACCGTATGATGAAATCAAATTATGAACGTAAAATCCCATCATATACACAAGCCCCACTCACACTCAAGGCAAGAAGAAGGTCGTGCGCACCAAGGGGAAGGAAACTTGGGGGCCATCCTAGACTTGTACCTAACACGAGTTGATTTTTAAAAAAATTTTTTTTAAGTGTGTAACAATTGCATTTTGGAAAACATGCTGCTCTCTTTTGAGTTTCTAATGTGAACAAGGTCTAGGGTTAAGTTTGAGGACAGATAGAGCAAAGCATGTTTGTACTTTCTGGCTGTTTTATTGCAGACTGTTTACATCAAAAAGAAAGGCAGTGGGCTTCCCTGGTGGCACAGTGGTTGAGAGTCCGCCTGCAGATGCAGGGGACGCGGGTTCGTGCCCCGGTCCGGGAAGATCCCACATGCCGCGGAGCGGCTGGGCCCGTGAGCCATGGCTGCTGGGCCTGCGCGTCCGGAGCCTGTGCTCCGCAGCGGGAGAGGCCACAGCAGTGAGAGGCCTGCGTACCGCAAAAAAAAAAAAGAAAGGCAGTAATAGACAGCAACATGTGCTAAGCGGTAAATCAGGTACATGAAATAAAAGTGCTTTCAGGGTTCAGAGAAGGAAATCATCACAGGATAGAAGTGACAGAATGAGGTTAGCAATTGAACTAGATCTTGAAATTGAATTGAACAAATATTTATTAAGCCCTGAGTGACTCTATTGGGGCAGAAAGATGAATCAGACAGTCTCTGCCTTCCGGGAACGTATAGTCTGGAGGGAGAGACAGCATTGAACCAAATGAATGTGGGCAGGTTAAAAAGTTGGTAGATTAGAGATAGAATACATAGGGAAGAAATCCCATAAATCATAAAGGATAAATAGTCTGCAGAAAAAGGAAAAAGCAACAAATGGCAAAGCGGAAGGGCAGGGTGCAAGGGAAAGTAATAACGAGAGAGAAAACCACAAATGTGCCAGAGCCCAAGGCTTGGGGTCTTGTACGCCCCGCTACAAAATGTTCACTTATCCGTAAGAGTCATGGGAATTCTGGATTTCCCTGGTGGCGCGGTCGTTAAGAATCCGCCTGCCAATGCAGGGGACACGGGTTTGATCCCTGGTCCGGGAAGATCCCACGTGCCGCGGAGCAACTAAGCCCGTGCGCCACAACTACTGAGCCTGCACTCTAGAGCCCACAAGCCACAACTACCGAGCCCACGTGCCACAACTACTGAGCCTACGCTCTAGGGACCGTGAGCCACAACTACTGAAGCCCTTGTGCCTAGAGCCCGTGCTCCACAACAAGAGAAGCCGCCACAATGAGAAGCCCGCGTACAACAATGAAGAGCAGCCCCCGCTCGCCACAACTAAAGAAAGCCCGCACACATCAACAAAGACCCAACAGAGCCAAACATTAATTATTTTTAAAGAGTCACGGGAATTCTTCAAGGGGCTTGGAGAGGGAAGTGGAGGGCAATAAAGGCACCAAGTAGGATTTTGTTTCCTGCATTTCTTCAGTTACCCCTGGGAAAGCTAGTTAACATCTCTAAGCCTCAATTGTCACATCAGTTAAACTGGGATAATAATAATTTCTATTTCCGAGGTGTTGATGAGACGATGAAATGGAATATTCTGTGCAAAGCCTTTAAGACAGTTCCGAAGGGCCAATATTCAGACAGTGATGAATATTTAGCTACTTTGGTCAGAGATGAAGAATCTCTAGGTAAGAAATTAGTAAAGTGATGGGGGAGGGGGAATTGGGTGAAGGGGGTTAAAAGGTACAAACTTCCAGTTACAAGGTAAATAAGTCATGGGGATGTAATTACAGCATGGCGACTATAGTTAACAATACTCTTTAGCATATTTGAAAGTTGCTAAGAGTAGATTTTTAAAATTCTCATCACAAGGCAGAAACATGTAACTATGTATGGTGATGCACGTTAACTAGGCTTGTTGTGGTGACCACTTTGCACTATATACAATACATCAAATAATTATGTTGTACACCTGAAACTAATACAATATTACATGTCAACTATATTTCAACAAAACTGGAGAAAATAAAAGAAATTAGTAAAGTGTAACGTGGCAGTGATGTTGTTGCAGGACGGGGGACCCCTTCCAGGGCCCGAGAGTGGGGTCTTGTCTGACACTGGGAAATGAATCGTCCGAGGAGACACACGTGCTGACAGAGCAAGCGACCTTATTGGGAAGGGGCCCCGGGCGGAGAGCAGGAGGCTAAGGGAACCCGAGAGAGCTGCTCTGCCACGTGGCTCGCAGTCTCGGGTTTTATGGTGATGGGGTTAGTTTCCGGGTTGTCTCTGGCCAATCATCTTGCTTGGCCCATATTTGGTCTGACTCAGGTTCCTTCCTGGTGGCGCGCGCATCTCTCAGCCAAGGTGGATTCCAGCGAGAAGGGCTCTAGGAGGCTGGTCTTCTCCTCCCTCTTGTGGCCCCTCCCGGATTCTCCCTGCTAGTTTTCAGCGGCAGCACCATGTTCCTTATCGGGACCACCTGTTGTGAGCTCAGGCAAGCGGGCCTGGCCAAGGCGGGGGGGATTCGGTCAACTGTTCTCTTCCAATATTAAGGAATGAAATCACTTTCAAACGTGCTTAAAGGTATTTGAAAAACTGAAGGTGGTGACTTTTTAAAGTAATGATGACTTTAATATAAAATTATATATTCTTGTTATTTAAAAATATTAATCTACTTAGAGAGGTGCATAGAAGAAATTAGTGAATCTCCTGAAGTTCTACCACTTAGACAAAAAAGCAGTGTTAACTTATGGTGATCATAGTTCTGGACATTACTCTGTGATGAGGGGTAGATAATTGAGATGAAGGGAAGAAATCATTTTATTGAATGTATTGTACCACACCACTGTTTTTAAAATATAAATAACATTAAATTTTATTCATTTAAAGACAAAAAAAACTTACTGAATTTTAGTACGAGATGTTAATTCTTTTTTTAAATTTCCCTCTCCCAGTATACAATATAGTTTTCCCTGAAATGAACCTACATATATTGCGTATCAAAGGAACCGGCATAAGGAAAAAGTGATACAGAGCAATTGCCATAAAAACCCTTCCTGGTTAAGTTTCTGAACTTTAAGGATAAACAGTTCTTCAGACATCCAGACATAAAGAGGAAGCCTTCACTGAAGACAATTCAATGGGGAAAGAATAGACTTGTCAACAAATGATACTAGGCCAACTGGATATCTACATGCAAGAAAATGATCTGGGATCCTCACCTCATACTATATGCAAAAATTGGATCAAAGTGCATCAAAAACCTATATGTAAGATCTTAAGGTATAGAGCACGTGGCAGAGCAGTCCTCCTGCGTTCCCTTACCCTACTGCTCTCTTCCCGGGCACCCGTTCCCAATAAACTCTCTTGCTTTGTCTGAGAAGAAAACATAGTACAGTTGTTAGGGGAACCACTAACCGAAACTGCCCATCCTGGCCAGGCCAGATAGTAACCACCTTCAAGAGTTCTCTTACAACAGGGGGTCCTGGTAAGGAACGTGGAACTAACAATCTACCACCACCTGGAAGAATTTGGGAAAGGTCAAAAGAGAGAGGAGACGCCAGTCCATACATCCTACCAACCTCCCAGAATCCTCTCACTGGAATCCACTCTGGCTGAGGGATGCGTGCGCCACCAGAAAGGACCCTGAGTCAGGCCAAATATGGACCAAGCGAGATGCTCAGCCAGAGACAACCTGGAAACTAACCCCATCACCATAAAACCTGAGACTGCAAGCCATGTGGCAGAGCAGCTCTCCTGGTTTCCCTTAGCCTCCTGCTCTCCGCCTGGGGCCCCTTCCCGATAAGGTCGCTTGCTCTGTCAGCACGTGTGTCTCCTCGGACGATTCATTTCCGAGTATTAGACAAGAGCCTACTCTCAAGTCCTGGAGGGGTCCCCCTTCCTGCAACACATTGAGTTAGGCAATAACTTCTTAGAAACAATACCAAATGCACAAGTGATAAATGAAGAAAAAATTATTTGAACTTTATCAAAATTTAAAACTTTTGTGCTTCAAATAACACCATCAAGAAAGTGAAAAGGAAATCCTCAGAATGGGAGAATATGTTTGTAAATCTTGTCTCTGCTATGGGACTTGTATCTAGAGTATTTAAAGAACTCTTACAACTCAGTAATAAGATAAATAATGCAAATTTTTAATGGGCAAAGGATTTAAATAAACATTTATTCAAAGAAGATACATAAATGGCCAGTAAGCACATGAAAAAATACCTAACATCATTAGTTTTGCAAATCAACACCAGATTAAGATACAAATGCACACCCTTTAGGATTACAATAATAAATAAGATGACAATAACAAGTTTTGTCCACAATGTGGAGAAATTGGAACCCTCATATATTGCAGGTTGGAATGTAAAATGGTGCAGCCACTATGGAAAATGTTCTGGCAATTTATCAAAATGTTAAACATAGGGCTTCCCTGGTGGCGCAGTGGTTGAGAATCCACCTGCCGATGCAGGAGACACGGGTTCGTGCCCTGGTCCGGGAAGATCCCACATGCCGCGGAGCAACTAAGCCCGTGAGCCATGGCCGCTGAGCCTGTGCGTCCGGAGCCTGTGCTCCGCAACGGGAGAGGCCACAACAGTGAGAGGCCCGCATACCGCAAAAAAAAAAAAAAAAAACAAAAAAACAAAATGTTAAACATAGTATTATCATGTGATCCAGCAATTCCACTTCTAGGTACACACTCAAAAGAACTGAAACATATGTCCACGCAAAAACTTGTATATGAATGTTCATAACACCATTATTCATAATAGCCTAAAAGTAGAAACAACCCACATATCCATCAACTGATGAATGGATAAACAAAATGTGATATGTCCATCCATCATCCATACAGTGGAATATTATTTGGCCAAAAACATCATGCTAAGTGAAAGAAGCCAGACACAAAAGACCAAATATTGCATGATTCCATATACATATGAAATGTCCAGATTAGGCAAATCCATCACAGAGCAATGGTTGCCAGAGAGGAGGGAATGGGTGACTGCTATGGGAGAGGAGGTTTCTCTTTGAGCAACGAGAATTTTCCAAAATTAGACTAGGGTGATTGTTGCAAAACTGTACATATACTAAAATCCATCAAATTTGTACACTTTAAACAGATGAATTTTATGGTATGTATTTATATCTCAATAATGCTGTTTTTTTTTTTTTAAAAAAAAAGCAAGTTTCTTCAAGGGGTCAAACATTAGACTTCTCCATGCCAAATGCAATAACAGAAAACTATAGAGCAATGCCTACAAAATTCTAAGGGAAAGATTGACCTAAGAATTTTATACACCGTGAAGATATCTCTTTAAATACAAGAGGAACAGACGGACTGCTGAAAAAGCTACCCAAAATGAAATCTAGCTAAATAAGAGAGATTCAAATGAAAGAATTCAAACAACAGAGGAGTCAAGGTAAAAGGACTGAAGGTGAAAATGGAATCAAGTTAAAATTAGAACCATGATTAAACAGTGGGGAAAATATGATTTGAAATAAAATGTAAATGTTACTGACCGGGGTTTTTGGCCTCCTTAATTAATCAATAGAAATTGATCAGAGGCCAGACAAGAAATTCAGGCAAGGCCTTGGGAGCGAGAACAAACAACAGGTTCCCTTGCTTGCTCACTCACTCACTCAGCAGGGGCGAGCTTGTTCTTCATATGGGGTGAGGGTAGGGGTGGGTCCAGGGGTCGGCGGAAGGGGTAGCTTAGGTAGACTGCCCACCCCTTAGGTGGTGTTGTGTGCAGCACGCATGCGCGGTACCCTGCTTTTGCTCCCGGATCCTTAGAAGTGGCAGTTGGGATTTCTGGTCTGTTTGTATCTTGTCCAGAATTTGCCCCAACTGCACATGAATGCACGCAGTTATTTTTAGTCCCTTATAGTTCCTTTGTATTTTGTTGCTCCAGGAGACCTTCTGTTCAGGGGCAAGCACTGCAGCAAAGGGTCCCAGGTCCAAGCCTGTCTCATAAATATTATAAACAAAGGAGGATCATTGACTCCTGTCTTTTAGAGATGAGGAGAAAAATGTTAAACTTCCTTCCTGTTCCCCTCCTTCTGCCTTTTGACTTTGTTGTTTGTATGTATTTTTCAGGTGGTGAGCAGAGGTTAGACTGCTTTTTGTCCCACAGGAACAAACAACTGTGTCATCTCAGTGGCTCAACGGTGCAGGTGTTCTGTGCCTACGTTCCACACCCAACACTGGTTGCCCGGAGCTCCGTTCCACAGTGTCACCTGGAGACCCGGATCAACAGAGGGTCACTGTCCTGTAGCTGCAAGGCTGGGAACACCTGGCCCTCACTGTCAACAGTCCAGGGAATAACCTGCTGAGCGGGTTTCACACAGGTACTAAAATGCTTTAGCCCAGAAGTTGGGAATTCCCTGGCGGTCCAGTGATTAGGATGCTTCGCTTCCACTGCACGGGGTGCGGGTTCAATCCCTGGTCAGGGAGCTAAGATCCATCCCCCATGCCATGCTGCACGGCCAAAAAAGAGAAAAGAGAAACACAAACAAACAAAAACAGAAGTGACACCTGTCACTTTGACTCCCAGCCCATTGCCCTGTCTTAACTGCAAGGGAACAGGAGAGCATAACTTCAGCTGTCCCTGGCAGAGAGGGAAAGACTGGATACAGGCAAGCTCTAGAAGTGTCATCCATGGCCTTTAATACATCACTAAGATACAAAGGGTCAGGAGTAGCAGAGACTCCTCACCTCTAGTGGTTTTGAAAGGCTTCCCCTTTCCTGGGGTGTCAGTGCCCACAGCCCTGTCCCTGGGTGAGCTCTGGGATCTCGTACCGGTCAGCGGCAGCCTTACTGTCCTCGCAGGTTCTGTGGGAAGACAGTCTTCACTGTGGTTCTCCTTGCACGGCCTTGAAACCCAGTTGATTCTTTCCAAAGATGTCCATGTCTTTCCGCAAATTCTTCACCTTCTCAAAGCAGCCTGGGTGGATTTTTGTCATTTGAGATAGGGAACCCTTACTGGCAGGGTACTGTTATGTATACGGCAGTTAGACGGCTGGGAACATGCCCATTTCTCATTAATTTGTTCTGTGCGGAATGAATAAGTCTCATGATAGAAAAGCCAAATTTGTGGGCTGGGCATAAAAGATTTTACCCCCAGTCCCCAAACGGGGCTCCTACCAGGATTACCCTTGATAGTCTCGCTTTTCTGAGACCTATATTTCCTTTAAGGACAAGAAGAAAAGAAATAATGCATTCTTTCAAATATGCAAGGGCGCATCCACACATGCCCCATTTCCTTCTCAAAACTGAGGACTTTAGGCATTTCTTCCATCAGTAATTGAACACTACCTGTAGCTCTGCCAGCACTTCAGGCTGAGAGGAATAATTTCTCAAGTACTAAACTGCAGCTAACTGCCAAATGATTTTGTGAAGGAAAGTGAGGTGCCATGCTGTTTCCAGCTACAAAAAGAGCATCTACAACCCACAGACTGGGAGAGAATATTTGCAAATCACTTATCTGACTTGTATCCAGAGTATATAAAGAATACGTACAACTCAAAAAGACAACCCGATTAAAACATGGGCAAAGGATCTGTACAGATATTTCTCCCAAAAAAGATCTGCAAATCAGTAATATATACATTAAAAGATACTAGGGCGGGGCTTCCCTGGTGGCACAGTGGTTGAGAGTCCACCTGCCAATGCAGGGGACGCGGGTTCGTGCCCCGGTCCGGGAAGATCCCACGTGCCGTGGAGCGGCTGGGCCCGTGAGCCATGGCCGCTGAGCCTGCGCGTCCAGAGCGCCTGTGCTCCACAACAGGAGAGGCCACAGCAGTGAGAGGCCCGGGTACCGCAAAAAAAAAAAAAAAAAAAAAGATACTAGGGGAATGCAAATCAAAACCACAATGAGATATCACTTCATGCCCTGTAGGATGGCTGTCATTCAAAAAGACGGACAGGGCTTCCCTGGTGGCGCAGTGGTGGAGAGTCCGCCTGCCGATGCAGGGGACGAGGGTTCGTGCCCCGGTCCGGGGAGATCCCACATGGCGCGGAGCGGCTGGGCCCGTGAGCCATGGCCGCTGGACCTGCGCGTCCGGAGCCTGTGCTCTGCAACAGGAGAGGCCGCAGCAGTGAGAGGCCCGCGTACCGCAAAATAAATAAATAAATAACAAGACGGACCATATGGACTTCCCTGGTGGCACAGTGGTCATGAATCTGCCTGCCGGTTCAGGGAACACGGGTTCGAGCCCTGGTCTGGGAAGACCCCACGTGCCGTGGAGCAACTAAGCCCATGCACCACAACTACTGAATCCACGCACTGCAACTACTAAAGCCCACGCACCTAGAGCCCATGCTCCGCAACAAGAGAAGCCACCACAGTGGGAAGCCCGCGCACCTTAACAAAGAGTAGCTCCCGCTCGCCGCAACTACAGAAAGCCTGCGTGCAGCAACAAATACCCAACAGAGCCAAATATTTTTAAAAATTTAAAACATAAAATTAATAAAAATCTGTTTAAAAAAATAAAAAGACGAACAGTAATAAGTATTGTTGAGGATATGGAGTAATTGAGGGCTCATACATTGTTGGTGAGAATGTAAAATGATGCAGCCATTCTGGAAAACAGTCTGGCAGTTCCTGAAAATGCTAAACCTAGAGTTACCGTATGAAACAGCAATTACAGTCTAGGTGAAGGAGGATGAAAACACATGCCCACAAAGATACATGTACACAAATGTTCACAGCAGCATTATTCATAATAGCCCAAAAGGGGAAATTAGGGTTTCCCTGGTGGTGCAGTGGTTAAGAATCTGCCTGCCAATGCAGGGGACACGGGTTCGAGCCCTGGTCCAGGAAGATCCCACATGCCGAGGAGCAGCTAAGCCCGCGCGCCACAACTACAGAGCCTGCGCTCTAGAGCCCAAGAGCCACAACTACTGAGCCCGTGAGCCACAACTACTGAAGCCCGTGCACCTAGAGCCTGTGCTCCGCAACAAGAGAAGCCACCACAATGAGAAGCCTGCGCACGTCAATGAAGAGTAGCCCCCCCTCGCCGCAACTAGAGAAAGGGCACGCACAGCAACGAAGACCCAATGCAGCCAAAAATAAATTTAATTAATTAATTAATTTTAAATAAAAATTTCTACCTTTAAAAAAAAGGGGGGGTGTGGAAATTATTCAAATGTCCATCAATTCATGAGTGGATAAACAGAATGCAGTATATCCATATAATGGATTACTATTCAACCATAGAAGGAATGAAGTACTGACACATGGAGAGACCTTGAAAACATTAGGTGAAGTGAAAGAAGCTGATCACAAAGACCACAGATTGTATAATTCCATTCATTTGAATGGTCCCGTCCAGAAGAGGTAAATCCATAGAGAAAGAAAGGCACTCAGTGGTTACCAGCGCCTGGAGAGAGGAAGGATGGGAAGTGGCTGTAAAGGGTGTGGGGTTTCATTCGGGTGATGAAAATATCCTAAAGTGAATTGTGATGGTTGTACAATTCTGAATATGCTAATAAGCACGCAATTGTACCCTGTAAAAAAGTCAGTTTTGTGGTCTATGAATTAGATCTCTTTAAAACTGTCATTTTTTAAAAAGTACACATAAAACAACTATTTTGCTCAGATATTTTTTAAGGTTCAAACAAGTTTGTTATTCTCATTTTCAGCTTTTGAAAGTGATTGTGTAGGAAGAAAAGAGATCAGCCTCTTGCCATTAAGAGGTGGTTAAATTTTGCCTTGGGGAATAACAGATTAGGGCCTAAATCCTATTAAATTTATTCAGTGCTTCACTCCCTTCCCCCTAGGTCTCTCCTCCTCACAGAAGCATTTTCCAAAGGCCTAAGCATGTTGACCTATGGTCGTGTCCAGGGTCTGGGGACAGGAATGACCTCAAACGCCCTGTTCACTGGCGCCAGGGACCTAAAGTTTCCAGACACTGTGGGAGGGGCGCATACCCTCCAGGGCTCTTTCCTCCCCACCCTCCGGGCCTCTTGCTGGAGGGTCTAATCTCAACATGCAGCAAGGCCCCTGCAATGTAACAAATCACAGAAGGACAGCTTCTCCTACCTTGGAATAGTCCTGGCCTGGTGGTTTGGAGACTTTGATGGTGCTCTGATGGGGCTGGCGACTCAGTTGTGGCAGGGGCATGTAACTCTACCCTTTGGGGCCTCAATTTCCTTATCTGTAAAATGAAATATTTGGACTTGATAATTCCTAACCCTTGGGTTACATTTCCTTTCTATAACAGATACAGACATGTGTGGTTACAACTAACAAGACCGATATTCAAACTTTGCATTTCCTTCTCTCCTTTTAGAAATATTTCTATTTCCTTATTTTAATAAAACTTAACATCCATTCCAGACATTTTATTAAACTTTGACGTGTTAATTTATAGTAGTAATACCTTATCCTTGTTAAGGGGGTAAAAACTTTCAATGCAGCATTGGCTAGCAGGTCCGGTGAGAGTGGGCCCCCCCCCCCAACTGATGTGAGAAATCCACGTTGGTTCGTTTGTCCCCTCTGCTTTCGGGCAGAGTCACAGAAAGGAAAGAAAACGAGAGCCCCTTCACTTCTCCCCCTGCCCTGCCACATCTGTCTTTCCTCTCCAGGGAAAGATGCTGTTAACAGTTGTGTCTATGCCTCCTGTCTTTTTTTCCACAGAGTCACAGGTAGATAGATAAACATGTACAGAGACCCATCACAGCGATTTGACAGTGACGAAATGGGACCAAGTAGGTCACTGGCTTTTTCCCTTCACAGTTTCTTAGAGAGTAATCTTTGCTGGTGTGGAGTTCCACCAGGCTCTTTTTCCCAACCACGTGACTTTCCTTATACGAATGCACCATAGTGCATTCTGGACTCAGTTTCTCTAGTGATGAAATTAGGTGGTAAAAAATTCTTTTTTATGTAGTAAACAATGCTGCAACACCTTGTATTCACGTTTTTGTGCACATGTGCGTGATACCTAGAAATGGAGTGGTGACAAAACGTAGTTCTCCAGAGGAAACTGCTAACAGTTGCCATACATCCTTCTAGTCTTTTCTTTCCAATATGTGGCATGCAAATATATATGCATACAGAGAAATACATGTATGTATAGAAATATATCACAGTGTCCGTAGCCTACTGAAAAGAGGACTAAGGTTGGATTTTGGTAGGTGCTGCTGAGGTAGGAGATCAATGGGCCCCAGGCTGAGCAACTGCAACCAGTCTCCTGCTGCCGCTTCAAGGTAAGATACTAGCAGGAGCACTGGGCCCTGACTGAGTGGAAGACAGACGAAGCGACCACGTTTTCCTCATTCTCGTGGTCAAGGGGATTTCCCAGCCTGACACATGCACAGAGAATGGCCTCAGTCTAGGGAGGGACCAAAGGAGGGAGGAGCCACCAGCCCATAATATTTCTTGCCAACCCCTAGAAACCTTCGTACTGGAATCCATCGTGGCTGAGAGATGCGTGCACCTGCCAGGAAGGACCCTGAGTCAGGCCAGATATGGGCGCACGCAAGATGATTGGCCAGAGACAACCAGGAAAACTGCCCCCAGGTAAGTGATCTAAGCACCCCTACTGGGTGCAACGCACTCTTGAGTTCCCCATTGTGCTCTTCCACACGCACTCAGATTATGATCTGTTTCACAGTCCCTGTCTCTCTGCTGAATTCTTTCCTCAAAGAAGACAAGGACCGAGGCCCTCCTCCCACCCCCCGCAACCCCCACCCCCCCGCCGAGATCACCGCCAAGTCACTTTCCCTCAGGGCTGCATCACCACTCCCCACTTGTCCACACTCCCTTACACTGGCAAGTGTCAGTAGTATTACATTGTACAGTCGACGGTGGGAAAATATTCAAATTTACATTTTCCTAACTGCCAGGAGGATCAATCATTTTTACTTATGTTTATTAGCCATTTGCATTGTTTATGTTATTCATTGCCTATTCATATTATGGCCAATTTTGGGGGGTGTTTGTGTGTGTGTGTGTGTGTGTGTGTGTGTGTGTGTGTGTGTGTGTGTCTTTTTCTTATTGATTTGTGATTAGTCTATAATTGTGCCTTGATGTTACCATCTCATTTCAAGAAAAAACAAAACAGACAAAAGCTAAGCTCCTCATTTGCCCTCTTTTTTTACACTAAGTTCTCTTATGCCTGGGTATGAAACATTCATGCAAGTTAACATGGGTCTTGAAGTTAACCAAACAAGTCTTTTCCCCCAGAACATTCAGGAAAATTTTTTCTGAATTTCCCATTTTGCACAGCAGCAAGATGACACGCCTTCTGAGCACCTTTCTTTCCCCGTTTTTGCTCAGGTCACCAGTCCACAGGCCCCACTCCTTTGAAAGAGCAGGTCTGCAAAGACAGAATGCAGGCACCCACGGACAGCACTCAGATGACACTCCCTCCTCAGTACAATTGTCTGGCTCTTAGCCTTAGACACATCTACTCATTCTTTTTTTTTTTAACAGATTTAAAAAAAATTTTTGGCTACATTGAGTCTTCGTTGCTGCGCACGGGCCTTCTCTAGTCGTGGTGACTGGTGCCTATTAATTGCGATGGCTTCTCTTGTTGCAAGCTTGGGCTCTAGACACACAGGCTTCAGTAGTTACAGTACATGGGACCTAGAGTGCGCGGGCTTCAGTAGTTGTGGTGCACGGGCTCTAGAGTACAGGCTCAGTAGTTGTGGTGCACGGGCTTAGTTGCTCCTTGGTTTGTGGGATCTTCCTGGGCCAGGGATCAAACCCGTGTCCCCTGCATTGGCAGGTGGATTCTTAACCACTGCGCCACCAGGGAAGCCTCATCTAACCCATTTTTTAAAATAAATTTAAAAATTTAAAAATTTATTTATTTACTTATGGCTGCATTGGGTCTTCGTTGCTACGCATGGGCTTTCTCTAGTTGCGGCGAGCCAGGGCTACTCTTCGTTGAGGTGTGCAGGCTTCTTATTGTGGTGGCTTCTCTTGCTGCAGATCATGGGCTCTAGGGGCATGGGCTTCCGTAGTTGCAGCATATGGGCTCAGTAGTCGTGGCTCGTGAGCTCTAGAGCACAAGTTTCAGTAGTTGTGGTGCACGGGCTTAGTTGCTCCACGGCATGTGGGATCTTCCCATAGCAGGGCTTGAACCCGTGTCCCCTACATTGGCAGGTGGATTCTCAACCACTGCGCCACCAGAGAAGCCCATCCCATCTACTCATTCTTGATCTTTGATGTACAGATACTATGAGAGTATAATGTGGACCTCGTATACCTAGAACACGATGATGTATGGCCTTTTAGTCATTGCAGAGCCAAAGTGACATGGGAGAGCACAGGGGCTGTAGGAGATGAGACTCCTCCTCACCTTGGTGGTTAAGTACATCCTGGAAATTGCTGTTACGGGAGTGATGTGTGGACATGTCTACCATCATGTGTCGCATAGCGGGGCCTGAGTAAGTGGTGGCAATTAACCCTGTGCATGTTTTTCTTTTTTTCCAAATGTTTATTTTTTGGCCGCAGCATGTGGCATGTGGGATCTTAGTTCCCCGAGCAGGGATTGAACCTGCGCCCCTGCAGTGGAAGCACAGAGTCCTAACCACTGGACCGCCAGGGAAGTCCTTGTGCATGTTAATATACATATCGTATTTCCACAGGCTTTAGTTGGATGACTTTACCTCCTAAGTTTCACAGGATACCCAAGAGCCATTTTAATCTGCCCTGATGTAATTTCCTGCTGAGTTTCCTAAACTGTCCAGGCTGGGATGCAGGCCAGAGAGGCCAGAATTGGCTCTTGTCGGCAGTGAACAGAGAGGAAAAGCTTCCGTAAACATAAAACTGCCATTAGCTTACATTTTCTAAGGCCACCGTATTTGGCACGGTGGTCTTGTCACAGCCTTTACCAGCAATGAGCTTAATGTGTGGGCGGAGCAGCTGCACCTGTAGATGATTTCCTTGAAGGTAGATTGTGAACAGCGTTTCTTGGAAAGCTACACTTTCTAGAGCAACGTTGAAAGCTTCAGCCAATAAAAGCTTAGCGGTTCACGGCCACTGGAGAATCTGTATATCAAGCTGCCTGCACATCCATGGTGCAGACTGCAGTAGTGTGAGGACTTTGCATGCAAGGTTTCCCAGTCATCATGTACTAGGGAAGAATTGGGGGCTTCCCTGGTGGCACAGTGGTTGAGAATCCGCCTGCCAGTGCAGGGGACACGGGTTCGTGCCCTGGTCTGGGAAGATCCCGCATGCCGCGGAGCAACTAAGCCCGTGCGCCACAACTACTGAGCCTGCACTCTAGAGCCCGTGAGCCGCAACTACCGAGCCCGCATGCCACACTAATGAAGCCCGTGTGCCTAGAGCCCTTGCTCCGCAACAAGAGAAGCCACCGCAAGGAGAAGCATGTGCACTGCAACAAAGAGTAGCCCCCGCTCACCGCAACTAGAGAGAGCCCACGCACAGCAATGAAGACCCAACGTGGCCAAAGATTAAATAAATAAATAAATTTATTTTTTTAAAAAAGAATCATTGTATTCTATCACAAGTTAATCACTAAAGGGGTGTGGCCTATAAGCTTAAATTACACATAATGGCCCATCTCTGGGTACCTTGCCTCCCAGGTAATGAGTGTTAATCTAAAATATCTTTATTTAGCTCACAGGAAACATCCCAACCAGGTCCACCTGTGAATGACTGCAGGAAAGAAGAAACACATCCCCTCTGGAGACTGACCAGAACCAGAAAATGTTTGACTTTACTCCCTCCCCTTTTAGTATAAAACAAGCCTGAATTCTAACTTAGTCAAGATGGTTCTTTAGGACATGAGTCTATCATCTTCTTGGTCTGCTGGCTTTCCAAATAAAGCCACCATTCCTTGCCCCAGTGACTTGAATCTCGATTTATTTTCCTGTTGGACAGCAAGCAGTATGAGCTTGGACTTGGTAACAATCACCATCATGCTTACTGCTTGCTGAGTGCAACTGTGTGTGTACAGGTAGAATGCCAGGACAGGGCCTTTATGTATGTCGTTGAACCGTGGCAACTCACCTGTTGGGCAGTTATTAATCAGATGAGAAAGCTAAGGCTCAGAGAGGTAAAGTGACCTGCTTGGTAGGTGGAGGAGCTAAATGCAAACCACAAACCTGTGCACTTTGCTCTGTGAACATCCTACTCTTTATCACAGACTGGTGAGCCATTCCTTACCCTCTTTGGTCATTTGCATACTCACCTGGCCTTTCATCTAATGAGCAGAGCTGGCACATAAACTCTAACGAGTATGTCCTGTGTGCTAAAAACTGTCAGGTGCCTTACATATGTGATCTCTTAATCCTCACAGTTCTAAGAGGATTTGAACTTTTTATTTGAATACACTATACAATTTTTAAAATTAATTAATATATTTATTTTGGCTGCACCAGGTCTTAGTTGTGGCACATGGGACCTTTGTTGTGGCACGGGGGATCTTTAGTTGGGGCATGTGGACTTCTTAGTTGTGGCATGTGTGCGGGATTTAGTTCCCCGACCAGGGATTGAACATGGGCCTCCTGCATTGGGAGTGCAGAGTCTTACCCACTGGACCACCAGGGAAGTCCCTGTCATTTGTTTTTAAACTCTATTTTTAAAATAAATTTATTTATTTTATTTATTTATTTCTGGCTGCCTTGGGTCTTCGTTGCTACGCGTGCACTTTCTCTGGTTGCGGCGAGTGGGGGCTACTCTTCGTTGCGGTGCGCTTGCTTCTCATTGTGGTGGTTTCTCTTGTTGCAGAGCACGGGCTCTAGGCGTGGGGGCCCCAGAAGCTGTGGCACGCCGGCTCAGTAGTTGTGGCACACGGGCTTAGTTGCTCCGCGGCATGTGGGATCTTCCCGGACCAGGGCTCGAACCCGTGTCCCCTGCATTGGCAGGTGGATTCTTAACCAGTGCACCACCAGGGAAGCCCGATGACTTTTTGTTTTCTTTGGCCATGCTGTGCGGCTTGCGGGATCTTAGTTCCCAACCAGGGACTGAACCCAGGCACCCAGCAGTGGAAGCTCAGAGCCCTAACCACTGGACCTCCAGGGAATTCCCTCACATGAGGATTTTTGTGTCTGATTTGGAGAAGGTTGCAAATAATTAATGAAACAGCATTTTTTTAAAATACAGGTTTTATATTCTATAAACTCAGAATAAAATTGATAAGCCAGACCTCACCTGTCACATGGGATTAAGTTCAAAGTGAAAGGCACAGATCATAATTTCAAATCAGAACCTTTGGTAAATGTCCTACAACTTTTTAAAAAATAAATTAATTAATGTATTTGGCTGCGTGAGGTCCTAGTTAAGGCACACAGGATCTTTCGTTGTGACACGCGGGCTCCCTAGTTGTGGCGCACGGGCTCTAGAGCGCGCAGGCTCAGTAGTTGTGGTGCTCGGGCCTCGTTGTCCTGCGGCATGTGGGAATCCAGTTCCCTGACCAGGGATCAAACCCTCATCTCCTGCATTGACAGGCAGATTCTCAACCACTGGACCACCAGGGAAGTCACCTACAACTTTTACTAGAATACCCCGAATGTTCCACATTGCAAGGCATTTCAGCAATACTTATTTTAAATCAACATTTCTTCTACAGGTACCAAGCATCTGATATGTACTAGATACACGAGTAGGCCTGCCCGCCCAGGCTGCTTCCCCACAGATGTCTCCTTTTGGAGCCAGATAAAAGACCACCTGTACCTGTGGTTCTGAAACCAACCGGCAGACACTCTCTGACACCAATTAGATATCCAACAATTCAAGTCAATCCAGTTCTGACTCTAACTACCCAGGTTAGCGGCAGACCCCGCTGGTTTAAGAAGTCAGTTCCACAAGACCTAACCCAGCCCCCGCTTCAGACGCCAATTGCAGGTCCTGGGGGGCCACCCCTAATTCTGACAGACCAGCTACAGATCAGGGGTTCCCCCAGCCCCTCCTCAGTTTCAATACTCACTAGAATGACTCACAGAACTCAGGAAAACACTACTCATGTTTACTGGCTTATTATAAAGGATGCATCTCAGGAACAGCCAAATGGAAGGGCTACAGAGGGCAAGGTGTGGGGTAAGGGATGCGGAGCTTCCACCAACAGATTTTGGAGGGACACAAACATTCAGTCTATGGCACCTCTTCTATTGTAATTTATTTTAAAACATCACTTCCTTCACAATTATTTGGAAAGGTGTTTAGTTCAGATATCTTGAGGCAGTTCCTGCTTCCTGCCAAGGTTCCTGAAATATCTCACAAAAAGTGTCACTTTGTGATGAGAATTTGGGAGTAATTTTCTGCCAAAATTGTTCAAGTCTCTGGGTCCTAATGATAAAGTTGGCTAATACAGCTTGTTATAATACCGTAGTGTGAAATTGGGGACCACTACGAAGTTTCCTATAGGGGAGGTGGATTGATTTTGAGCTCAGAGGATTGGTGGGTTACTTGTGCCTTACCTGGGCCCCATCTCCTCAATGTCTCACTCTTCTTGTTAAAAATCAGGATCAGCTCAGGAATTCCCTGGTGGTCCAGAGGTTAGGACTCTGCGTTTGCACTGCCAAGGGCGCGGGTTCGATCCCTGGTCTGGGAATTAACATCCCGCAAGCCTCGCAATGCGTCCGAAAAGCAAACAAATAAAATCGAAAATTAAAAAAAAAATCAGGGGGCCGTTGCACCCTTCCGTGGACCTGTCCCAGGGAGGGTGCCATGGCCAGCCCCTCGGAGAGACAGGAACAATAACCAGGCCTCTGGAGCCAGCCGTTTCCTCGGCACCGGCTGAGAGAAGTGAAGGCTAACAAAGAAGGACCAGTTTCCTTGAAGCTGCTAAAACCACATTCATGTCGCTTCTCCGGTGAAGTCTGGAGTGTGAGAAACTGTGGCCTCTCCTGGGTCAGCAACACCCCACATACACACCCCAGTCCTGGCTCTCGGGGACGGAGGAAGCATTACACCTTGCCTGTTTGTTACCCGTCTTTTGAGTCTTTACTCTTTAGAGGCAATCCTGGCTCCACTGATGGAACTGGAAATTTATTCCTTAATGAGACTGATACAAAAGAGGGTCAGAAAACTGGGTGACAGCTCCTGCAAAAATCTTCTGATTTCTTTAGGATCTTCCGTTTTTGTGAGGAAGGAAGATGGAGCTCACAATAATTCTTCCCTATAACATACTCCTCTTTCCTGTAGACTTGAGGATTTCAGCTACTCTCGCATTCAGGAAGAGGCATTTCTGTTGTCTCATGCCATGTGACCTGTTCCAGGGATACTTTATATTTTGCCTATTCTTTTAATAGAAGACATCATTTATTGGTGCAAGTCTGGGGGCAGCTTTACCTCCAGGCATGGACTGTTTCAGAGGCTCAGATGATACAATCAGCCTGGTTTCTTCCCAGCTCCTCCAGGTCATAAGCTACAAGGTGGCAAGACCCCAGCCGGCAGTGCCAGGAGAAAGGCAAGCTGCCACTCTTGCTCGGCAACTGTTTTGGGCCTGAATTAGGTCATGGGGTCAGGCCTGACCACTCACTGGGACGAGAAAGATGAGATGCCAGGCCTAGTTCCATCCTGACCTTGCAGTGAAGCTGAAAGCTGAGCCGACCTGAAGGCTGGGCTGAAGCATGGTAAAGGTGTGCTCTTTGTGGTCTCAGAGCCCACGGCCCCCAGGTCCTGAGCCTCAAGCTAGTATTCTAGATTTAGGCTAGTACAAATAAAGCTGCTATGACCATAGAATAAGGGTTTTTGTGAGGACATAACTTTTTACGTCTCTAGGATAAATGTCTACTGCTGCAGTTGTCAGATCATATGGTAAGTATATGTTTAGCTTTTAAGAAACTGCCGAACTATTTCCAAAGTGGTCGTGCCATTTCACGTTGCCATCAACACTGTATGAGGAACTGAGTGTCTCTGCGTCCTCACCAGCATTTTGTATAAGCACTACGTTTTATTTCAGCTCTTCTGACAGGTGTGTAAGAACATCCCAGTGTGGGGACTTTGCTGGCGGTCCAGTGGTTAAGATGCTTCCACCACAGGCGGCAAGGGTTAGATCCCTGTCTGGGGACTGAGATCCCACATGCCATGGCTAGTGTGGTCTTAATTTGCCCAGTGGTCAGTGATACTGAACATCTTTTCATGTGCTTATTTTCCTTCCGTATATCCTCTTCAGTGAAAAGTTTATTCATACATTTTGCCCATTTCCTAATTGGAGTGTATGTTTTTTACAGTGAAGCTTTGGGAGTTCTTTATATATTCTAGGTATGAGTCCTTTATTGAATATGTGATCTGCAATATTTTCTCCCATTCTGTAGCTTGTCTTTTTATCCTCTTGCAGAGGGTTTTTCACGGAGAAAAATGTTTCTATGAAACCAACTTATCACTTTTTTCTCTTATGGATGATGTTTCTGGTTTTCATGTCTGAGAACTGTTCACCAAGCCTTAGATCTTGAAGATTTTCTGCTGTTTGCTTCTTCTAAAAGTTTTAGCGTTTTACACTTTAAAGTCTGTGATCCATTTTGAGTTAATATCAGGTAAAAAAGCCTTAATATCGGGTACAAGTTGAGACGTTAAGCCAAGATTCTTTTTTCTTTTTCTTTTCATATTTTTTGTTTTGTTTTGTTTGCCTAAGGATATCTAATTACTCCGGCACCATTTGTTGAAAAGACTCTCTTTTCCTCCACTGAACTGTTTTCTCACTTTTCTGTCAGAAGCCCGTTGGCCATACTGGATAACCAGTAAGGTTATCTCTGCCTTCTCTATTCTGTAATCTATGTGTTGGTCCCTCAGCCAATACCACAGTCTCTCTTTTTTTTTCTTCCAGTTTTACTGAAAAATAATGGACATACATCACTGTATTAGTTTAAGGTGTACTGCATGATGCTTTGATTTACCTATTTTGTGAAATGACTACCACAATAGTTTCAGCTAACATTCATCATCTCATATAGATACAATAAAAGAAAAGAAAAAAGAAATTCTCTTTGTGATGAGAACTCTTAACAAAGTTCTTTTATATCATACATACATATAGTGTTAACTATAGTCATCATTATATCCCCAATACCATGTATCGTATAGCTGGAAGTTTGTGCTTTTTGACCACCTTCTTCCAATTCCCCCTCCTCCCACACTCCTGCCTCTGGTAATCCCAAGTCTGATCTATTTTTCTATGAGCTTCTTTGTTTGTTTGTTTTTAGAGTCCACATGTAGGGGAAGACTCAGTTCTGATGGGGGGTTTTGAAGCCATCTCTCTGAGTAGGCAAGAGATAGGAATATGTAGAGGAGGAGATCTTGTATCTAAATCAGGCTGCTGGCAGAAGCTGCGCTATTATTGTCCTGTCAAGGTGTGGAGTCAAAAATACGCCTGCGTTTAGAGGTTGGAAACACCATATTCGCTCCCAACCAACACGGGGAATAGGTGGGTCCGGGGTGTGCCCACTTGTGCACACGTCTGTCCTCTCCTGCCTCCCTGAGCAGAGATGCTCTGTTCCCCTCCCCATCCTTGGCCTCTTTTGCTGTTCTCCCTGCATCGTCCTTCCTACAGCTTTGTGTAATTTGGAAGAAAAATAATCACACATTGAGATGTCTGGGCTCTCTCTTTCTCTGGAGAAACGTGTGCCAGGGTCCTGAGGCTCTAAAGCTTAGGAACTGTTTCTTCATCAGTTAAGATCCCTGCCCTGAGAAGTAAGAAAATATTTATGGCCCTTGAAGTTCACTCATGTATCCACTCTTTTGCACAGACACATTTGTGCCCAGTGCTGTAGCGATGTGGTACTTCATGTTTGACATGTTCAACACACCAGCTGCGTGAATTCTGCTGGGCAGCGAGGGACAGGGGTCAGTGAGCAAGGATTCGTGATGCTTTCAGGCACACTGAGCTGATTTTACTCTGCCTTGGTGTGCACCCTCAGTGACTGAATGTTTTCTATCCCTCTGTGTCTGTTCAGTGATTTCTGTTCAACGTGGTTACTTCTGTTTTCCCTGAGCAAACCCCAAGCTAATTGCAATCTTCCTGAGCACGAATCAGTCTCTGGGCTTGTGGCTTCTCACCAGCTCCTTCCTTCTGGGTCCCTGTCTCCTACCTTTACTTTTGTATTGGTTAGATGTTAACTGTTTATTCAGTCTCATTTCCCCCCATCATGTCTGCACGTAAAGATCTCCTAACGGAACAGTGAAGGAAAAAAAGATGGTAGTCTTCAATTGCTCTCATTTGTTTCCATCTCTGAGAAACACAAAGTAATTATATAAAGAGACTCCTTGCAACATTTGTAAGGCATTGACTTTTCGAATGTGTCCCACTGACCTCATGGAGAAGACAGGAAAGTATATCTGACCTCTGGCCCTTTCCTTCCCCTCCTGTGTACCTAAGCACTGCAGCTTTAGGAGCTAGAAGTTCAGGAAAGTCAGCAAGCCCTAAGGTGCTAGACAGTTCAGGATGGTGCCAGCTTTCAGCATTATTAGGATAAGGCCCCAAACGTCTAAGGTTTCAACACAAACCTGAAGGAACTGCTACTGGCATATTCTCAGAAAAACCAGAGGGCAGTCTTATTTTGGTGGAAACTTGAAGCGATGGCTGTACCACTATTTACCTATTATTGCTTAGGCCAAGCCTGCCTTTCTCTATTCTATTCTGCGATGATAGGACTGGAGTCTATAAACTACATTTCCCAGACGCCCTTGCCATCTGATTTCTTTTCAGGCTCTGCCAATGGGAGGCGCTGCTGGGAGACCGGAATGTGGCAGGGGAGATGAGCATCCCTTCTCATCTTCAGCTACCGTCAAAGGCCCCAGCACCAGCTGCAACAGTCTCTCAATCCAGCACCAGCTGGTGGTGGCCCATCCCTTTGGTTTGAAACGCCTATAGCATTTCAAAGGAAAGTTTCTATTTTCTGGGTCTTAATTGATAGGATACTCATTACAGGATTAGGGGTTACTTCCTACCTCCTGGAGCACATGTGAGTTTCTAATGCATCTGAGGTGCTTGCCACTTCCTGCCCCTCAGTCTGTGCAGCAAGATGTCATGAATGTAATGGATCAGTGTGATGTTCTGTGGAATGTCAGGAAGATTAAGTTCTCTACTGGCATCATGACGACAGGGATAAGGAGAGGTGACATAACCGCAAGGTTAGACAAGTGAAGATGTATTGCTGACTTACCTCCTTCCCGACTGGGTCCTGACGGATACAATAGCCATTTTTAGGATTTGCCATTTGAGGATGAACTACACTGAGGTTGCAAAAAAAAAAAAAAAAAAAACCAGGAGATTTTGTAAAAAGTCTTAAATCGCTAGACTTGGAGAAGGGGACAAGATTGTTTTCAAATAATGCTGGGGGGCTTCCCTGGTGGTGCGGTGGTTAAGAATCTGCCTGCCGGTTCGTGCCCCAGTCCGGGAAGATCCCACATGCCGCGGAGCGGCTGGGCCCGTGAGCCATGGCCGCTGAGCCTGTGCGTCCGGAGCCTGTGCTCCGCAACGGGAGAGGCCACAACAGTGAGAGGCCCGTGTAACGCAAAAAGCCCCAAAAAACAAAACAAAATAAAATGATGCTGGAGACACAAATTGTGGCATATTCATTCAATATGTATTGAATGGCATAGCAGTCTATGCAGCAAAGAAAAATAGTGAACTATAGCTGCACAGAACCAAAGTGATGAATTCCTAGCACATAATGTTGAGGAAAAGAAACTAGACACAAAATAATCCATACTGTACGAGGCCATTTCTCTCACATTCAGGAGCAAGCAAAACTATTCCATGATGGTAGCAGTGAGAATAATGGTTATCTTTTGAAGGGAGAGCAATACCTGGGCAGAGGCTCATGGAAGCATTCTGGGCTGCTGGAAATTTCTACGTCTTAATTTGTATGGCAGTTACACATATGTATACTAATGGAAGAATTCACCGAGCTGTACACTTAAGAGTCGCGCATTCTACATGCGTATCTCTCAGTAAAAACTAGTACAAAATTCTCAGTACAGATTAGACATTAAAAGTATTTATAAGATAAATGGATGTGTGACTTGAGCTTTCCAACTTGGTTTCATTTATTCCACCAATAATGCTAGTAGAAGCTTAGAAACTTTTTGATAAATTGTGTACCCAAGTGACATACAAAGTCTAAAAACACATCTTCTCAGAGTAATATGGTTTAACTCTACCACAGACAAAATACTGTGAGTCTTATCAGTTTATTTAAACTACACATTTCTGAAATACTCACGTAGACATTTGTATATACAGATAAAGATTTATTTTAATCAGGTAAGTATTCATCATCTCTTTTAAGTGTCCAAACGGACTTATCCTGTGGAGGATACACAGGAGATGCGCACTTCTGTGGAGGCCAGAGCACAGAGGCAGACTTTGTATCTCCTACCAAGACCAGATTCATGTCAGTCTGGAAAATGGGACAAATGAAATCTATAACACCTATCAATATATCCTGTGAAATCTTATTTCATTGCCACAGGCTGGTAAATGCCTTTGGTGCACGAATGCATTGCCCATCCAAGGCGCACATCCAAAAGAATGTATATGTTTGGTGTGCAGGCTAATTTCATGCTTATTCAACACCCTACTAATGAGGCTCACAGTTATGCAGCATTTCTTGACATGCTAACATTATCATAGCTTTATATGTATAAACTTATTTAAATGTCATAACAACTCTGAGTTAGGGACTGCTACAATCCCCATTTTACTGACATACGAACTTGCCCTCGGGTCACAGTTATTCGTGGCAGGGCTGGAATTTGAAGCCATGCAGTCTGATTCCATTCTCTCTCTTTTAAAAATAAGTTTATTTATTTATTTTTGGCTGCATTGGGTCTTCTTGCTGGGTCTTCGTTGCTGCATGTGGGCTTTCTCTAGTTGCGGCAAGCGGGGGCTACTCTTCCTTGTGGTGCATGGGCTTCTCATTGCAGTGGCTTCTCTTGTTGCAGAGCTCAGGCTCTAGGCACAGAGGCTTCAGTTGTTGTGGCACGCCGGCTCAGTAGTTGCGGCTCGCGGGCTCTAGAGTGCAGGCTCAGTAGTTGTGGCGCACGGTCTTAGTTGCTCTGCGGCATGTGGACTCTTCCTGGACCAGGGCTCGAACCCGTGTCCCCTGCATTGGCGAGCGGATTCTTAACCACTGTGCCACCAGGGAAGCCCTTCCATTACCATATATTCTTAAGCATTCAAGGTAAGAAATGATGGAAAGCTATGCTTCAGGGAGGCAGATGATTTTTTCTGGGTTATCTTGATAGAGTGGCACAGCTATATCACAGCAGATTGGAGTGACATTTCAGGACCATGCAGAGCGCTTGAGCCCCTTAGCATTCCTGCAGTTCCCCTTTCCCAATTGTATTATTTTCCCACTGCTTGCTGTCTTTCTTCTTCACTTAATCATTCAGGCTACACAGAATTATTGTATGTCTACTATGTACCAGACTTCTGTATTATGTGCAGAAAATGAGAAAATAAGGCCCAGCCCCTTATTTATGGCATAAATTGCCCTCATTTCTTTCTCTTGTTCCTAAGTTCACTGTTTATTTTTTGCACCAGTTCACTGTTGCTTGCTGATGTGAGGTGACCCCAAAGTGACTTTTTTAAAGTCCTGACCCTTTGCCTTTTGGCATCAGTAAACAACAGTAGCAGTGTCTGGGTCCTACTTCTTAGTAAAATGCCGTTTGACAGCTCAAGGCAAGGTTTGTTTTTGTTTTGAGAATGTTTCAAATCCAACTTGGTTCCATCATTTACCTCCTGGCAGCCTGATAACCAGGGAGCAATAACTCCCTTATCTGTGGGCTGTTTAATGACCACATAGTACCACCCTGGGAGCAACAGCCTAAGGCCCTTTTCCAGATGCCATGTTTTAAGACTTTCCGCTGGAGAGACCTTCACTACGTGAAATTTATTCTGATTATTTAAAGTCAGGATTTGGTCTTCGAATTCAGAAACAAACAAATGAACTCTGGCTTGCTGCCTCCTGCATTTCTGGCTCTAGGCCATGTGATCATCTAATTTGTAGTTTTTCGGGCCGACAGAGGTTAGAAACTGGCCAATGTGGGCCTCAACAGCAGATAAGCTCATCAAGACTGTTGCAGGAATTATGAAGACTGCTATAAATGGCTTTAAAAAATATCGACCTCCCGTTCTGCAAAGCATCATTGTCTCTTTCTTCCACTGCTGTGCTTTGCCAGGTTCTCTGTGAGTCCCAGGTCCAAGAGGCACCAATCACTCTCGGTGTTTGCTGCCTACAGGTAATTATGCTAAAAGTCTTGTAGTAGTAGATCTTATTATGCTTTAGTACATTATGCATTCCAGAGCAGAAGGTTTTTGCTGGAAAGCTTCACTGTTAGATATGATTTGCATTTTTTACTAGGTACTTTTCTTTGCTCCTTGAAGACAAACACGTTAAGGATTCCTTTGTGCATAAACTGTGGGGTTGAGTGTGTGTTCTTAACAAGACTGGCAACATTTTAAAATAGGGCATGTCTTTACTGCAGGGCCTAAATGGTTTGTTTGGTGGTTAGGGGGAGGGAGCAGGGCAGAAATAAAAGATTTTTAGGGAAAATCCATCTGTAATTAAAATAAAAACGCTAAGTCGTCAAATCAAATAGCAAGTATTTGAAAGTAAAATGATTTACAACTAATTTTTAAAAACTGGGTTTTTTTGGAGTGCTCTGTTTGAGGCTCTTGCCCTGCTGTAGTGCTGAGGAATGTGTTTAGTCGACCTACTGAATGAAGCCTGTACCGTGGGTAATTCCACCTGAGTCGTCTCCAGGCTGGGGACGCACAGGTTCAAGTCAGAGAGGTGGGCTCCTGGCACCACACGCGTATAGTTTGCCTCTTCCCGTCCACGAGGAGGCTGGCCTGGAGGCCGCACCTGTTACACCTCCCCGCGGGCCTGGCCGGAGCCAGTGGGTCAGATGCATTTAAAGCTGGTCTGAGCTGCGCCTTCCTGGCTGCTTTCGAAGGCTGCGGCCCGGTCGGGGGAAGCGACGCGAGCGTGGGCGCTCGGGAAGAAAAGTGGGCAGGTGAGTAAAGCGGGAGAGGGCGGAGCAACGAGGCCGGGACACCCCGGCTGGCATCCCCAGCCGGTACCTGGGCCGCCTCGCGGACAATGTCGCCCTGCAGGCCACACTACAACTCCCGGCGCGCTCTGCGCTCGCTCGCAGAAGCCAAGGCGGCCCGGCGTGCACTGCGCCGGCCGGCCTGACAGCCGGGCGCTCCGTTCGGCCCGCTCAGCGACCTGGGTGTGGGGGAGAAACCAGCCGGCCAGCCTCCTCTCGGTGCCTCACCCCCCCGCCCTCTTTATTCCAACTGCCGGGGGCTCGGCCCGAAAACTGGGAAGCAGCCTCCTAAATACAATCCCGTAGAGTCGGCGCCAGCCAATAAAGTGCGCGGAGTCAGGCCACGTGACAGAAGAGGGGTGGTGCTCCGATGGCTCCCTAATCTCTATGGTTTTGGCGACTCGCTAGAGGGCGTGTGGACCACTGGAGGACTCCCTACATTCTTCCTCCATTACCTCACTGCCTCCGGTGGCTGCTGGGATACCGGAAGACTCGGGTCCCGGCTCGGCTCAGTCCTCCAGCTGCCCCGGGGAATACCTTTAGCAGTTCTTTCCTACCGCTACCGCCGCCCCGCCGCTTCCTCCTCCGCCCGCCCCGCGCCGGGCTTCTCGGCCCCGCCCCGTCCGCGCCGCGCGTCTGGCCCGCCCGCGGCCCGCTTCTCTCGGGAGCCCCCACCCAGGTGCATGGCTCCATGAAGCAGGAGGAGGAGGCAGAGCGCGAGAGGTTCCGTCTGCCCCGGCTGCGTCTGGGCCAGGAGGAAAGGTGGGAAACTCGGTCCGCGCCGCTCCCTCCTCCCCCGTGCCCGCCGGGCTGGCCTCCCTCCAGCTGCCGCCGTGCGCGCCGGGCCTCCTCACCCCGGGGCGACCGGAGGGGCCGGGGAGCGGGTCCCCCCGGGTTCGGAAAGAGGGTCCCGGGACAGCGTTGGGGGGAGCACCCGGGCGGCGGTGAAAGGAGGAGGCAGGCGGGGCCTGCGGGCCGCGTGTGCCCGCCGGGAGCAGGGGGGGTCAGGAGGCGTGCTGGGGAGGGGGGTGGGCGGACGCCCCTCTCCCTGGGCCGCGAGGCGAGGCCGGGCGAGGCTCCAGCTCTTTCCTGCACTCCCTCCAGGAAGCAGTCTCGGGTCGTGTAAAGTTTGGTGGTCTCCGGCGCCGCCTGGCGGCCCTCGCCCCCAGTTCCCCCCGCCCCCTCCCCCGCCCGATGTCTAGATTCCACCCCCGCGGCTCGGCCCTCGCTGCCCTACCAGTCGCTGGGTCGTCCCACCACTACTTCTGGCGCCCCGCGCTCTCCTTCCACCCCCTTTTCCTTTCCATCACCTTTCTCTCTGCCTGTTTGGTTCCTCCCCGCTCTGGCCTCTCCTCTCCCCCCTGTATCTCGCCCTTTCCTTGCTGAATTCTCTTTCACACGCACGCTTTTGCCTCTTCTTCACTTTCTTCCCACCCCCACCCTCATTCTGTCTTTCCTTATCCACCCAGAGCCCCCGTTTCCATCGTCCGTCCACCTGACACTCTTGTGGGTTTTATGCCTCCCTCCTTTCCCGGCTGTGAGCTTTGCCCTTCATTCTTCGCCCTCCTCCATCCCCTGTCCTGATCTGAACTCCTCACTTTGCCACACTCCCTCACCCTTATTCCTCTGGGCCTATCCTCTTTCACTGCCCTCTCCTAGGATCGAGTGGGTGGGGCCTGGAGTCTCCTGTTTACATCTTTGGGAATAACTCACATCTCTACTTCTGGGGGGGGTGGGGAGAGTTGGTGAAGAGATTACGAAGAGATTTATGCCAGCCGAAGAGTATGAAGGGTGACTCTTACCTACAGTTATCAACTCCACCTGGGATAACAAGATGGCCTGGCCTCAGGACCCTGGCATGCTGTCCATTAATCTTTCAGCACCATCTTTGCAGAGGATTTGGGAATCTGTTTGTATTCTGAAACCAGTGGAGAACCTTGAAATGGTGTATCTTGGCCTGAGAGCAAGTTGTGATCTAAATTAGTGGTGGAGGAAGTTTTAATGTGTTTTATGTTCAGGTTCAATAAAACCTTTGATCTCCCTGTCCTCCCTTCTTGGTGAGGGCACCAGGAATGAGATGATTTTGTGCATGGGGCTGCCCTTGCTGCCTTATATTTAGATTTTGAAATGTTTTGAATTAAAGAAAGTCTGTTCCTTAGCTTTTTTTTTCTTTCTAGAAATTGCTCTGTTGAGTTGTAGTTGTTCAGAAACCATCTCTTACCTTGGCACTGCCTTGATTTTGTTCATTCACTGCACCTGCATTTCCATCTTAGGTACAGGAAGAAGGAATGGAATCGGAAGGAAGAAAATTCATTTCAGAGACAAAATAGCTCCCCTCCTCTGTTATAGCTGTTCCCCTGGCAATACAAACTTTCTGCTTTCAGTGAGTATTACCTTGGACATATGTAGACTAGAATTTTGTTGCTTTTGCTCTCTTTTTTCGATTTAGGCCTGTGCTAGGACTTTAGGATGTAGGTTTACTTTGTTCGCTTCTGTTATTCTGCTTCCATGAGGGTGTCCTAAAGCTGATGAATCCTTCCACTTGCTCTCTTTATATGTAAAGGCAAGTTTTCTTTCTATAATCCCATTAGAGTGACCTAGATTGTGGTGTAGTATTACACTTACCCTTCGTGTACATAAGGTCTGCCTCCCACCCCTTCCCAAATTATGCATTTTTTAAAGACAGAGATCATAACTTGTAGGTTAATGCAGTTCCTGTCAAGGTCAATTTTTGGGTGTCTTCCACATGGGTATAAACATCAGAGATTTTTGGAACATTTTGCCCTGAATCTGCTAGGGTGATACTGTTTTGTTAAAAATAAGTAAAAGTCTACACATAAACCAAGTTCTGGAAAAAAATTTTATTACTGCTGCATTCCCCTCAAGTTTGTTAATAGTGGCATGCAAACACTTGTAAGAGAGTTTTCCAGATTGCTTTGCGTCTTACTGGAGGCTCACAGCCACTCTGTGAGGAAGGCAGAGGACAAATATTTTCATTTTACAAATGAAAGGACCGAGGCCCAGAAAGATCTGGCACCCTGCCATAGCTCACATAGTAAAGGGAGGGGATCTAAAAAGAAAACAAAGCATTTGACTCCTTGTGGTCCTGTTTTTCCTTAAGCGAAGTTGACATGAAAGTGTAAAGTACTGTGTATTTTTCTAAATCTGTAAATTTTAAAAGCAATTGTATAGGTAGATCTCTTTTTCGCAGGGAAAATTTTCACACAGCAAATGTTTTGGATGTTTATGTGTGTATGATGGGCTTTTGTGTAGAAATGATTATTTGAAATGATGACCAGAATGTTTGTGGGTCTTTCATCTGTTTCTTGGAATAGTTCCATAATAAGTAGGCCAGAATTATAGCTCAGGTGCCGTTTCACTGCTCAAATAATTATTAAATTGAATTTCATTTCAACTCTGTGTCACAAAGGAAACAGCAGCCTGTTCCCTTCTGCGTAAAGCTTGGTTTGAATAGACATCCGGACAGTAAATAATAACAGAAGAAAATTCAGAGACCCCTTTTTTCTTTGCTTTTTGCCTACCTTCCAAATCCATTTTCTATGTTATAAGGTCATGCCCCCGCATAGGCTGTTTTGAGGCTTCAAAAGGTGACTCTATATATTTTGTTTTCCACCTCCAGGCTTTTCTAGATGTTTTAATCTGGATATGTTGGAAATCTAACTACTTTGACTCAGTAGTTCTGTTAGTACTCAATATATATCAAGATTTCTGTAATAACAACAGATTTAGCAAACTTAGTTTCTTTTTAGTATGGCTGCAAGCTTAAAAGAGGACCCTTGTAGAACAGAGCTGTGCACAACTCTCAGCCCACCATTCCTTATATTTCCTGGCATCTCACAATGGAAACAACAGCGGATGACTTATTAGAAGCATGGCTCTCCAAAGAGGAAAAGCATCAAGGTCATTAGAGTAATAACCCCATGTTAATGATATGATCTTTTAATGTATTTACAAAACAGAAGTAGAGTCACGGCTGTAGAGCACAAACTTACGGTTACCAGGGGAGAAGCGGGGGAGGGATAAATTGGGAGATTGGGATGGACATATACCCACTACTATATGTAAAACAGGTAACTAGTAAGAACCTACTGTATAGCACAGGGAAGTCTACTCAATACTCTGTAATGACCTATATGGGAAAAGAATCTAAAAAAAAAAAAAAAGTGGATATATGTATATGTATAACTGATTCACTTCGCTCTACATCTGAAACTAACATGACATTGTAAATCAACTATACTCCAATAAAAATTTTTAAAAAATAATATCTTTGAGCCTACATGGTAGTTCTTAATAGAATTTTATTATGAGGACATTTATCCCTTTAGAAGTTGTAAGAACTCAGAGCTGTGTTATTTATATAACCAACCCTACTTTTATCGGTAAAGGTAGTCCTAGTATTAGTAATAGCAGATGCTTTAATAAATAGTAGTTCTGTGCCAGAGAACTGGTAGGTGCTTTTCGTGTCTTAGTGGATTGCTCACAACTAAGCCCTCTGTGGTAGCAGGAGCCCAGGTCCACAGAGACGTGACAGCCTGCCTGAGTTTGTACCTGGTAAGTCAGGTTTGGGATATGAGCCTAGACAGTAACCCCAAAGCCTGGGCTGTGTCCTCCAGAGATGGGGGCTGCTCTGGGAAGGCACCAGCTTGTTGTTTTCAGTGGACTTAGGAGCCTTGGAAGGGACCCGCAGCAAGGGAGGAAGGCCCTCCTGCCCAGCCAGCCACATCTGTCAGGGTGTCCTCACATCCTCCCCTCAGTACTGGTCTCCACACCTTGTTTATGTTTATAACATGAGCAATTTATGAGGCATCATTTGTATTAACTCCTTTTTAAAAAATTTTTATTGGAGTATAGTTGTATATTAACCCCTGAAATCATAAATTGCCCTCCAGACAAATAATGCTCCCTTGGGTAGCTCTTAAAGCACCCCATCTTTGAAAAAGAAAAGGAAATTCTTTTCAAGTGCAGTTTAGAAACTAGGTGTGTCCTTTGGAAGGAAAGCTTTGAGCAACCTACAGTTAAACAGCACCCGCGGCCAAGTCTAGGACTGACCAGTTACTGTGTTTTAGCCAAGAAGACAGCTACCACCATAAACCAAACCAAGAAGTTAATGTAGGGGATATTTGACGTGTTTTTTAGAATGAATTGTCCATGTTGGCTCTCCACCTTGCTATGAATTAAACCATTCCTTGGTTTGAGCTGAGTAGAGCTGACGTTGTGTTTTGCTTTGTTTTTGTTTTTGTTTTTTTTGGCCGCACCAACGAGGCTTGCAGGATCTTAGGTCCCCGGCCAGGGATCGAACCCAGGCCCCAGCAGTGATAGTGCCGGGTCCTAACCACTGGACCGCCAGGGAATTCCCTGAGTTGACATTGTTGATAATAATAGATACTTGTATTTTGGTCACTTTCAGCTTCTGACACACTCAACAGCACCTCACAGTGAAACAAGAGTATCTAAAGGTCAGATTGTGCCATAAATATTCTTTTTATTAGAAAGGCTAACTTAAATGGAAATGCTGGGAGATCTGTAGATAAGATTGTTGGTGTGTGTACCATGTGCAAGGCACTGTGTTAGGTGTTGCGAAAGAAAAAACACAAATGCAACTCGGCCTCTGAGACTAAAGGTGTTGGTGAGTTCATTGCTGGCTGGAATTTAAGTGGCTTTGTAGGCCGCTAGGCCCAGATCAACAACGTACTGCTCAGCTTTCCCACAGAGGGGGCCGGAGAGGTGCCTTTGTCGTGCACTCTTGTGAAGGCCAGGACCCCTTGAATATTGCATGTCAGGTAAAGGATGTGGTGACTTTTTCAACACTGAGAGCAACTTTACTTCATTTGACACTTGCTAGGTTAGGCGGTCTTAAGAGATAAAACAGTGATTCCTGTTATTTCCTCCAGCTTTTTGTGGAAGTATGGGTATTGTCTCCATCTGGTGGAAATCCAGTTTTAACTAGTTCTTTTTCATTGTTCGTTCTCAAGTGGAGAGACAGTAGGAAAATGACATCACTACCTTTGGCCCTTAAAGTGGCCCTTGAGTTTAGCTTTGAAAGAGTAACCAACTGAAGGCTCCGAGGGCTCTTAGTGATATATGTGTTTACAAAGCAAGGGTTTTTGCCTGATTCCAATTACTTCAGATGAACCAGCTTGACAGGAATAACATTTATTTACTCCCGCTATGATCAGTATACCATTGCTGGTAGTTTTTATGAGGTTTGGGGGAAGAGTGAGAACAAATGCACACAGTCCTAGAAGAGGTGGAATATGCCATTGGGATGTTTGTTTTTAGCTGGTCAGAAAGCAGGTTAGTCGGTTGTATTGAAATGCTATTATTCTGAGGGATCTCACACTGTGCCCTCAGAAGCCGAGCGGTTGGAGAAATGAATGTGTCTTTGGTCATTGTAGGACAGTCCCGGGAGCCGAGTCTGGGACACTTAGTTGTGGTGAGATGCCCACTTTGTTGGAGTGGAGTTAAAAGAGTCTCACTTTAAAGAGAATCTTGATGAAATTGATAGGTTGAGGTTGATATGGTAGGTGAAAGTACTCACTGCCAGCACCTTCACAGTCTTTCCTGTCGTTCACTTAACATTTGCTTGACACTGACAGATAGGTAAAATATTGGCCCCTTTAAAAACAAACCTTAGGGCTCCCCTGGTGGCGCAGTGGTTGAGAGTCCGCCTGCCGATGCAGGGGACATGGGTTCGTGCCCCGGTCCAGGAAGATCCCACATGCCGCGGAGCGGCTGGGCCCGTGAGCCATGGCCGCTGGGCCTGCGCGTCCCGAGCCTGTGCTCCGCAACAGGAGAGGCCACAACAGTGAGAGGCCTGCGTACCGCAAAAAAGAAAAAAAAAAAAAAAAAAAACCTTAAAAGTTCAGTAGGAGGTGGGGAGATGGAGTAAGTAGGCTGCAGAGGAAATAAGATTGGCCCTTTGTTGAAAATTGTTAAAGCTGGGTATTGGGTTCATTACACTACTTTACTTTGTATATGTTTGAAATTTTCTATAGATATAAATTTATGGAACAAATTTTTAAAGAAATGCCTTCTAATATATTTTTGAGGCAGAAGGTCTCTAACTCTGCCTTTGGTCACTAACTGAGAATATCGATTGAATTGTTTGCTTGGTGGCCTCCAGAGAAAGCTCGGGCCTAAGGAACCACAAGATTTGGGTGGGTTCTACTGATTACAGGTCATAGTTGGGGAGGGGGAATTGTTAAATGTATTCTCTTGGTGTCGGCTTTGATCATGCCCCACTGCAGATCGGTGATTGTACGTGATGTGTAGGCGGAACCTTCCTAGGCTTGAGCTCACCTGCCTTGGCATGGTTTGAAAATCCCTTCTATTGCTCTGTTGTAGGATGTTTCACAGTCAGGTAGCTGATAGCACCTGCAGAGAAACACCTGAGTTGCCACTGTCTCATGACATTTCGCCTTTCCTTCAGGTGTGCTTTGGTGTAAGGAGAATGAGGAAAGATTTCTTTTTTTAACCTATTTTATCCCTCCTTTTTGCCTCTTTGAATTTTGGGACTCTCTAGAGGCAGAGCCTCAGGGCCCTGTTGGTGCTGTTAAAACTCTAGCTCTCGACAGATGGTCCCTCTGCTTCATTCAACACGTGTCCTAAACGCCCTGCACACAGTTATGCACAAGGTGGAAAGTCAGGTAGGAGCTCAGAGGGCAGTGCCATCCCTTGTGCAGTCAAAGGACAATGGCAGGGCTACTGATGATTGTCGGGGATGGCAGAGATACTGGCTTTGGGCTTAGGTTTTGATTTTTTTTTCCCTGCTCCATTTTTGTTGGCAAGATTTTGCAAACTATTCTCTTAGTTTTTAGTATACCCTTGATTTTTTTTTTTTTTTTTTTTTTTAAATCATGCCCTTAGGAAAGGGACTGAATCCAATGGATATTACTGGCAGGCCTCATTCTTCTTTGTGGCTTGGTGGGAAGACCCAGGCTTTGGAGTCTTACAGATGGATTGTGGTCCAAATCCTGACTCTGCCACTTAGCAGCAGTCTGGCTTTGGGCAGATTATCTTGCTCATTAAGCCTAAGTTTCCTCCTTTGTAAAATGATGGTAATGTTGTCCTCCTTGCTGAGTGGTTTTGAGGATTCAATGAAATCCTGTTTAAAGAGTACCTGTTCAATGCTCTAAACCCTGAGTGCCCAGCGAAGTCCTGGCCTTCCGGGAGTTTCCATCCTGGTGGGAGCAGATGATAAGCCCAGATGATAAGAGCAGCTGACTTTATGCCAGATGCTGTATGGAAGCAGCTGGCACATATTAAACTCAATTCTCCTAACAGCCCAATGAGGCACGTGCTCCTGTTATTCCCAGTTTGAGGGAACTGAGGCATAGAGAGGTTAATCCTGGAGGAATCAGGATTTGAACCCAGGCCTTTTGGCTCTGGAGGCAGCATTTCTAACCGAGATCTTCTGCCCCCTCTCTTAACAGTCCGAACAAGGCAGTGATATCCGTGCTCAGAAACAATCTAGTCACTGCAAGTTTTACTGCATCAAGTGCATGAGGCTTTCTCAAAAAGAAGCCCCTGTTTCAGGCCCGACATTGAAGCATGCAAGCTGTTATTCCTCTACTAGAGACAACTTTCATCTTCTGAAGAACTATCTTAGATACAAAAATGTGTTTTTGTTAGGGATCAGCATATATCAAGAACATAAGCAATATTTGTGAAATTTTTGTATCTCATTCAACCTAAAGTGGCAGGTGGTTTTTGTAGAAATTACGGCATTGCAAACGGGCACGTGCATATCTAATTTGATGTAAAAGGTTGTAGAATTTATAATCAAAATACTATACAGTAGAGTCGTGCCTAAAAGGCAGTTGTGTGCTACGTGTTCAAACCACAGGGAAAATTTTAGGTAGGAATTATATATATTTTTTGAGTGGGAGGGCTACAACTAACAGGTAATGACTTGAGGAAAAACAAAGTGTACTTTTCTCAAGTCAGCAGAATTTTACAAACTTTGGTATTATCGACATTGAAATAACTAGGATCTCTTTTCCTGAGCCTGCTGATTACAGACACAGACTACAGAAAGGATCTTGGTCATGTTATAGCTATATATCTTTACCTTAGGCTTTTTAAGACAAAGAATTTTGTGGAAAAAGATTCCTTCCTCCCCTTAATCAGTTGGGGCTCTCCGATTTCCTGGGCCATCTGATGCCACATTTTGTTAAGCTGATGGCTTTGCATCTGTCTGCCTTACTATGACAGGGCAGAAATGGCTACCTCACAAAAGGGCTGTGAAGCTTGGGTCATTTGTGTGAATAAAGGTTTCTGCTAGGTTGTAGCTTCTTTTGAATGGGGTCTTGAAAGGACAGAAGTGTAGAACTTGGAGTGAGTTCAGAGGAGAACCAAAGAAAGTGAGTAAGGCTGTGCAGGACAGCTGTGAGGACGGAAAGGTGGGCGGGGAGCCCGGCGTTAGAAAGCGTGCTCTCGTCAGAACAGCTGCTGCCTTTCATCTTCACAGAGGTCCGGGGCTAAAATTACACAGATAAATTGAGGTTAGTCATGAGGAAAATGTGGAAAGGATGTGGTTAACAAGGAAAAGCCTGAAAGTTCCTCTGGGGTTCTTTAAAAATAGGGTGGTTCAGTTTGGAGCCTCTAAAAAGGTAGAGAAAGCATCTTGATGAGGAGCCTGACAGGTCAGGTGCAGTCTTCCAGTCAGTCTTGAAACGTCCCCATTCAGCTGCACGCTGGCTGCCACCCCACCCTTCTTTCTGCCCAGGGAGTCCTGGGCAAGAGGGAGCTGCTTGTAACCTGCCTCCGTTCGTGGTGATGGTAACCTTTATGGAAAATGGAAACTAGCTCCCCCTGAGGAAGAGGTTAGGCGCCTTCGGTCTGGAACTCAGGGTCTCTTCTAGCCCACTGGTCTGCCACCCTTTGCAACCAGTGTGACCTGGGCAAGAAAGAATTCGATGGCTCCTACCCTCTCCATGGGGACCCTTTCTCTTTGAATTTTGTGTTCTCCTTGCAGCTAACCACTTGTGTTAATGCTTGCATGTTCTCTTCTGGGTTAGGGTTCCGCAGCATTCCAGACCTCAAGCACTGGTTCAGGATGGGAAAAAGACGCTGCGTCCCCCCGCTGGAGCCCAAGCTGGCGGCAGGCTGTTGTGGGGTTAAGAAGCCTAAGCTGTCTGCAGGTGGGACGCACGGTCACGGGAGCCAGTCCACAGCCGTCCCCGGCTCCAGCGTGGGGCCTCTTCAGAACCACCAGCATGTGGACGGCGGCGGTGGTCGCGAGAACGTGTCGGACTTAACTCTGGGACCTGGAAACCCTCCCATCACACGGATGAACCCCGCATCGGGAGCGCTGAGCCCTCTCCCCAGGCCCAATGGAACTGCCAGCGCCACCAAGAATCTGGTGGTGACCGCAGAGATGTGCTGCTACTGCTTCGACGTCCTCTACTGTCACCTCTACGGCTTCCCACAGCCACGCCTTCCTAGATTCACCAATGACCCCTAGTGAGTAAAGCGGTCGCGTGTTGGGATGGTGAGAAAGGCATGACGCCTCTGTCGGGGGCATTCTCTTGAGAGAGTCTGCTACTTGCAAAAAGCTTAACATGATTTGGGCAAAGGTTGATGGGAATAGGATGATGAGAAATGTGCAGCCAATGTCTAGAACACTCACTGGGCTCAGTAATGGAAGGGTAGTAGGCTGTGTTTGGAGGAGTGGTTGGCTTGTCAAAGTAATGTTCCGGGAATCAGGAGGGTTTCGTTCTTGGTCTTCTGTTGGTTCAAATGGCAGTGGGTAGGTCATTTAACCTCTCAGATGGAGAAGTCACACCATCACACCATTGTGGACCCGGGCACCGTTGAAGCCCAAGTGACCTGCCAGTGTCTGGGTGCCAGGTGGGAGGCTAGGAGCTCATTTAGTGGGAGCTGAGATGCTCTTAACAAGGGTCCCCTCACTTGGTTCATTGTCAGTCCCATGGGGCTGCCGGCACCCCACCAGGAATGTCAGAATTTGCTTTACTGTTTCTAGTTCAAGACTCTGTTATTTGTCCCAAGTCCCCTCGAGGTGTCAATGACTTTAATAAGGAATATGTGTAAAGGGTAAAGTCAAGCGAAGATGCTCATATGCCAATGCTTTCTTTCTCAACTGGAAGCAGCTTTGAGGTGGCTTTAAAGAGCACTGCTGCTTTTTTATTTTTATTTTTTTAGGAGATGCTTTTAGAGCATTCACTGACTGATCATCATTCCTCGACTGTTAATGCCATACTGAGGCGGTGCCTAGCCCCACTGGGCAGGGAATGGAGGAGTATGAAGAAAAAGTCCTTGCTCTCGGAAGACTTGAGTTGGCAGATCACACACAGAAGCTAAATAGTGTTCACACACCGTCTGGGCAGAGGTGGAGAGGAAGTTACTCCTGTGATTGTGTCAGAGGAGAAGAAATGCAGAGAAAAATGTGCTCACTCTTTAGGGAAGTATTGCCGTGCGATACCGTGAACAGAAAAATCCTGACTGAGTCGGTGGAGAGTCTAAGCCTTGATCTGAGTGGGATCAGGTGTGTCCCTTGCAGGAGAGGGACATGGGTTTGGAGGAGTAGGTGGTGGCCGCAGCAGTGTAGGGTGTGGAGACAGTGGAATTCTTGAAGGGTTTTTGAGCAGGTTTTGGAACATTAACTTTGGCTGGTGGTGTTCAAGTATTTTATTGGAAGGAAAAGATGGGTAGGTGGGAGATCCTGCTTTGTAATAATGATCAAAGTCAGATAACTTTAAAAATTTAAGTTGCTTTTGAGAAGTGTTAACTCAAGAATCAAAGAGGTAAGGGCATAGGAATATGGAGGAATTTCAGTAAGAGGGGACAGCCCTGTAACCCCTGCCTAAAACATCGGTCAGCGTCGATCGGATGTAGCCTAATGCAGCATGACTTGGGCCTAGAAAGTGGTTAACTTCTGCTAAGAATAAGCTTTTTATTTTATCTTAGCGGTGCCACTTGGCTTGCGGGATCCTCGTTTCCCCACCAGGGGTCGAACCCGAGCCCTCAGCAGTGAAAGCGCAGAGTCCTAACCCCTGGACTGCCGGGGAAGTCCCCAAGAATAAGCTTTCTTGAGGAGACTTTTTCTTTTTTTCTGGAATTTATGAGCAGGAGAGGCAGAAATAATGATGGGCACGACGTGGGGCTGAGCGGAGAAGGTGTGCAGGCCCCGTGTGTCTTCGTGAAGGTAGGACTGGGAGCATAGACACGTGAAAAGAGAAACAAGAGGAGAAAGGCGTGGAGAAGTAGAAGAAGAAGGAAGGAGCTGAGTCCTGGGCAGAGGAAGAAGAAAACGGCTCGTCCGCGAGGTGGTAGAGCGGGGTGAGGCTGTGAGCAGGGGCCTTTCTTCTCGTGCCTCGTGGCGATTTCTCTCCACTTATACCCTGGGGCTGCGCGGCTCCGGCTCCGGAGGGCAGAGAGGGCAGAGCCTTTCAGACAGCCCGCATCAGAAAGCCATCCTTGAGGGGAAGAGCAGATGAACAGGGACAGAGCCGAGGTCTTCTCCTTCCCTGATTGTTGTGTGCTTGCTCTTTCAGTCCGCTCTTTGTGACGTGGAAGACAGGGCGGGACAAGCGGCTTCGTGGCTGCATTGGGACCTTCTCAGCCATGAATCTTCATTCAGGACTCAGGGAATACACGCTAACCAGGTAATGGCAACCGCACGTAAGACTGGTAGATTATTGGCAAAAATGGAAAAAAACCGCCTGTCTCTTCTGAGTGGTGAAGTCCGAGTGTTCTCTTTTGGATAATCAGGAAATGCAGGGGAATTAATCTGGTGAGTCACTTACCAGTCCAAGTATAGGCAGTTAGTGGCATCAGGTTGTTTTCAGCATGTTCGGGCTGATGGATAGTGAATGTTTTCTGCAGAGCTCAACAGCCGTAAACGTTCGGCACATGATGTTGGCTCCCAGCTCCGGAGCAGCCTCACTTATGTTTTCTGTCCCCTCCAGTGCACTTAAGGACAGCCGATTCCCCCCCCTGACCCGAGAGGAGCTGCCTAAACTTTTCTGCTCTGTCTCCCTCCTTACTAACTTTGAGGATGCCAGTGATTACCTGGACTGGGAGGTGAGAACAGCCGCATTTGGAACTCTGCATCTCTCGTTGCATTTGGGTTCGGGTTAGTACATGGTAATGTATCTCCTTCATTGAGCGAGGGCATGAGAATGTGAAAGCGGAGTTTGGAAGGAATTGCAGGCAACTTGGGTGACAGAAAAGGTGCTACGGTATTAGAAGTAGGAGGAAATGGGAAGGCTTTCTTCTCCCATTCTTCCCAGGCTACTCTGTTCCACATCCTTTTCCCATGTCTCGTAAGAAATAGGGATGGGGATAAAGGAGAGCATTCCTGATTCTCTGTGGCAAGCCCTCGAATAAAAATTGTTATCAGGGGCCATGTGTGAAGAGTCAGGAACCCAGATCAAAACCCTGTGGCATGTTCTTTTAATGGAGTAGATTAAAGGTAGAATATTCAAGATCTTTGGATGAACTGTTGAGAGATTTTATTTCTATAGCCTCCGTACTCTCAGAGAGGTGGCTGCACGTAGACCCTTACTTTCCCTAAAGTAGCAGTTTCTTTGGCTTCCATGCCTGAGAGAGAGAGTAAGTCATGAAAGGCAAGAGCCTCCCATTTTCTCAGCCCTGGGTCAAGCTGGTCAGGGGACAGTGTCGATTTATATGAGGATAATTGAAGTTCCACTAGAGTGAGTAAATGCCATTTACTGGTTGTGTGTTTTTGTAGGTTGGGGTCCATGGGATTCGAATTGAATTCATCAATGAAAAAGGCGTCAAACGTACAGCCACATATTTACCTGAGGTTGCAAAGGAACAAGGTGAGTTGGAAAAATGGAATTTCTGTGAGTGATACTGTTCATAGTGTTGCCGAGTAAAGGGCAGGAAAGTGGAGTGTGTTGCCTTTCAGCCTGACTGTAACTAAGAGTGAGCGCCTTTCTTCCTCTCCCCATGTCTATCGAGTTCTCAAAGAATGAGAGACTCCCCAAAAGTTGTAGGAGCTGGGAAGAGAAGAGGGGTAAAGACTTCCCATGCCCAGCTGCTCGTTTCACGTACTTTCAGTGAGTAGTAGTATTTCTTGGCCCCCAAAACTGCAGTGGTTAATTGTAGGAAAATTCCAGCAATCAACTTGGTCATATTATGGAGTTCATTGTAAAGGAAGGTTACCTGTATTAGTGGGTTTTGACCTTTTGGTCGTCAGTTACTACACAGTGTTACAATTGGAAGAATGCAGAACATAATCTCTCCTGTTTTTTTTAAAGATCTCAGTAGGTACTTAGTTCTTACAGTGGGACATGAAAGGTAGGAAATGGGTCGGGCAGGTTTCCTCCTTAAAAGCATAGTTAGAAGAATACCTTAAAATACCGCTCGTGCAGTCTGGTGTATGACCCAGTTTTCTTTCTTTCTTGGAACTGGTCTACTTTTTGAAAATAATATGTATTTGTTAGTTGTGAACCTGGAATAGAGAAAAATACCTGTTTCAGTATATCAGTGAACTAATAATGTGGAGAGGGCTTGCCTTGTCGGTTCCCATCGTGGTTGTGTTTAAACTTTTTCAAAAGCAGTGAGGATATGGCATAAAAAGGAGGAAGCCTTTTAACCACTTCATTGAGATCATAAATCTGGCCTTTCTGTCCAAGGAGGCACACCAGGAGTTATTTCCTAGTAGTGAGATGTGATGATAATATAGGTAAATAATCAAGCACTTTTGCCATTTGAAAACTGGTTGGGAAAATTAAAAAATCAAGGCACCTACTGCAGTAATTTAGGGGGTTCTCTTTGGTTTTAAATTTGATATATTTGGTTATATCTGTTGAAAATGTTTCAAGAACAACACAGCAGTAGATGTGTGAGCACCTTCCCATCCTTCCTAAAGGAATAGTTTCCTTCCTGCTGTCAAGTCTCTGTAGTAGAAAACGACTCCTAGAAATCATCAAAACGAAGGAAGGGCACACGAAGGAATACAAGCACAGAGTATGAATTCTCTCTTCTCCCAGAACAGCCCTGGTTACAGCACTAGGCCAACAGGCTGGTCTACGCTGGGACCATGTTTGCTCCTACATAGTTGTCCTGGGATCGTATCTGACAGGAAAGAGTCAGAAGCAGGGAGCCTGGGGACAGCCGTTAGTGACGTGTGTTGGGCGTCCTCTCACATCTCGGATTCCCCTTGGACTGCCAGTGAGGCAGACGGGGCTCCGGGGACGTGGGGCAGTGCCCAGGCTTGCTCTGCCCGCAGCAGACCTGGCTGCTTCTGTTCTGTCACCGTGGTGTTAGAGCATGGCCCGTTCTTGTGTCACTGTGCGCTGACCTCAGTGTCCTGCCTTCTCCTCAGACTGGGATCAGATCCAGACGATAGACTCCTTGCTCAGGAAAGGTGGCTTTAAGGCTCCAATTACCAGTGAATTCAGAAAAACCATCAAACTCACCAGGTAAGCCACTGTCTTATTTTCCTTGTCATTTTAATTCAGTTGGGGTTGGATGGAGGATACTTTTGACAGACAGGGGAAGAGAAAAATTTTCTCTGTTAATGTCTCTAAACCAAAGAAGTATGGGTGAGGTTGAAGCTCTGAGGACGCAGTGGCAGCAAAGGCAGAGACTCCCCAGCATCCTGGGCGTGTCCATGGCTAAGCTGCTAGCACAGTGGGAGCAGAGTAGCCGCTGAGCAGGTCGTGGGTGTCTTTGTCAGACCCACTTGCTGGGAGGCTGAGCGGGAAGGCTGGAGGCAGGAGAAAAGGCTCTCAGTACAGAAGTCCAGGGCCAGTCGAAGTCGTCACATGTAGTCAGGTGGCCTGTTGATGGAATAGTTCCAAGGAAACGCCTCTGCCTGCTTGGAGCTAATACTTCTATGGGGGGGCTGCCTAGTGTAGGAAAATATGCATGGACTGGACTCTGAATCCCAGCTCCACCACTTCCTAGCTGTGTGACCTGGGCCAGTTTTTGCACTTCTCTGAGCAGAAAAAAAAAATTTCCTGTCTGTAAGAGGTGAATCATAATGCCTTGGGGTTGTTTCAGGGTGTGGTAAGGTGATGTATGAAGAAGTTCTAGTCCAGGGCCAGGCAACATTGTAGGTGGTCAGTAGATGTCAGTCCTCTTCCCATCCCTACTGAAATCGGAAACACTGAAAGGTTTAGCTTCTGTGGGGTTTCTGTGGACCTCTGTTGGCCTGTTCATCTGTAAAATGCTGAATAATCAATATCGTAACCTCACAGGTCTATTTGGAAGATAACCCCGTGTTTTTGAAATGCTTTGGATTCCAAAAAAAGAAAAATCTTCAAATACAAAGCATTATTATCATTATTATTATAATTTATTTGAACAGCCATTTCCCTGTCAAAATTCAGGAATAATCACCTTGCAGTGGAGGAGTGATTACAGTGGGAAAGAGATGGCTCTGGGTAAGGATTGTCACACCCAGCTCCTGTGGTCTGTAGTAGGCTCCATAGGTTTGTAACACCCCATGCTTCGCATCCTGACTCATGGCTCTTTCCAGAGCAAGGCCAAAGTGCTATGAATTCTGTTCTGATGACCCTGTGATATGATATGGCATATTCATCTGGAAAGTGAGACCCATCCTCTCTAGCCCCAGGATCTTTTAACCTGCTTCGTCAGAATTTGACCCAGAATTAGGTATCTGTGCCCCTTTTAGTTTATAAATAACTTGTTTGTTGCTTTTCTGCAAGTTGAGGTTGCATTTCTGTCAAATTTATCACATTTTAACCTGAAAGTAGATATGCATTTTACACTGGGCATTGGTGCAGCCATCTTCCAGTCTGCTACCCATGTAATTTGACCTTGAAATTCTTCATCCAGACCCTAGTAGCAGATTGCTTAAGAGCAGCCTGGTGATAAGCATATGAAGTGTTTAAAGGTGGGATGTGCAGAAAACAGATTCTCAGGGGTGAATTGTGATTGTGCTTTTTCATCTTGTTCATTTGTAATAACAACACTGTTTTCTTGTGCTGTCTTTCATTTTCTGTAAGTAAGATTGCTCTTGGTCTTCCATTTTATTCTTTCAAAATGTGGAATAAGCTTTTGGTTTTCTCTGCTGCGTGACTACAAAGTGAAGTGGTTGGGGTTCCTAATACCCTTTCCTGTTTCCTTATACAGGTACCGAAGTGAGAAGGTGACAATCAGTTATGCAGAATATATTGCTTCTCGACAGCACTGTTTCCAGAATGGCACTCTTCATGCCCCGCCCCTCTACAATCATTACTCCTGACACACGGCTGCATGACCAGTCCCACCCCCCTGTGGCCACCAATGGCTATGACATCATTGGAGCAGATGCCTCCTCTTCCTGGTCCAGTTACTTTTATTACTGCACCATTTTATGATGCTAGCTTCCGTTGCCAAGTCTGCCTCCAGCTGACTGAGGGGGGCGGGGTTACATCGAATGAAACTGAACTTGAGGGGCCCAAGCCTTATCTCAGCCTTTCCTCAGTATGGGGTTCCGTTGGATTGGGGCTCCTCCGTGACTAGTGAGAATTCCGTGTGGGTTCAGAAGACCTTGACTGCAGGTGCCGCTGGCGATTTGCTGCCTGTGTGTTGGCCACTCAGTGGAAGCTGGAATTGATGGTCCATGAAGGCTTAGCCCACACACACCCCTGCAGCCTCCCCAGATCGAGTAGGTGTATTCATTCCCCTGGCAGTCTGGGCAACGGAGACCAACAAGAAACGTTTTTAGGTTGTTTTAAATTCCTTTTTTTAAACTTCCAGTGTATCGCACACCACGAGTTGATCTCAGCCTCCGTGCTTCGTAAGGGGACGCCATGTTAGGGTCGAACGTGGGCACCGTGAGTCGTTTGCGGCTCCTGGACAGAGACCCACCTCAAGATCGGAAGCCCTTTGGATGGCGTTGCAGATCCCATTGCTCAGTTAGCCTCAAAGGTTTTAATTCTCATCCCGCTATCAGTTGGATTTTCTGGCACTCTTCCTGCATTGAGTCTCCTGGTATGGAACATAGCGCTGTGGTGTAGCCTGCTGAGGAATGGACTGGGATGTCCGCGGGAGGTCCTGATGGCATCGCTGCATGCCGTGTCGAGGGAGAGACCTCTTCCTTACCACCCGGCTACCTCACTCCTCTACTGGTGGCAGTGCCTATAGCTGGATCTAGGTTCTCAGAGGGCAGAGGTGTTCAGACAAGCACTTGGGCTGGGCTCTAGGAGGGCACGTCGGCATAGGAGAGAATCCAGGGTCTCTAAGCTGTTTTTCTGTTCAGGCAAACATCCCGAGAGACCTTTAAGCAGAGGAGTTCCTTTTTTCTAGTTTGCCTGTAGAAGTGGGAAAACTGTCACCGTTACAGTCCTTACAGGACTTGAGAACAAAGCTGTGTCATTAAACAAGGTGAATCGTTATCTTGCCTGACATGCCGGGAATCTTCCCCCCACCGCGGCAGAGTTCCAAATAGCTCATTTTATTCTAGGTCTTTCATACTTCCATGCGGCATATTTCCCTTTCTCGTTGTTGCTGATTCCAAATACCTGTCAGCAAGTTTCTCCTCCCTCTTACCTATTCTTCACTCATGTGGTGGCAAAGTTCATAGAAGTTGGGGACTTGGAAGACGCTTTGAAAACATGGTCACAGAGGCACTGCTGAAACGATTCACAGGAAAAGGTGGCCAGTTGGAAGAAAGGACCCTACGGGTGATACACTGGTTTTCAACAACGTGTTTAGAGAACTCTTGACGCGGATTGGGTGTCAACCCAGTGAACACAGTGTTTTGATTTAATTTATTTTTAATGTTTATGTGGTAGTGGTGTGGCTTTCCGAAATGGGCAAATGTTCAAGTCAGAGGGTCTTTGGAGTTTTCTTCTGCCAGGAACGGGGGAGGGGGAGCAGGGGGACGATCTAAGGAACGACACACATGCTGTTCTAGGCGTAGTTGTTTCGTTTCTTGAAGGGATGGTAAGGGTGAGCAAGGTGAGCTCGGCACCGTCCTCTGCTGTTGGCGAGGGTGTGGAACGGGCCAGGGAAGCGCCGGCTGACGTCTGGATGCGCGGGCTGGGCTCCTGCACGCCGCCGCCTTTCCCTCGCGGTGTTTGTGAAAACAGGCTTCCGAAGAGGAAGGGATTGTTTCGTGATTTCCTGCTGCTGAGAATAATAAATGTCTTGTTGCAAGTAAATGTGACGGCAGTTACTCTTAGGTGCCATGGATCGGTGTCAGGGTGGTCAGCAGCTCTGGACTAAACCGCCCACCTCCAGTTTGTACAACAGTATTGATACATAGGGCTACACTCATTCCTGTTCGAGTCTTCTATGTTGAAAGTTGTGTTTAATTTCTAAAGTTTAAAAAAAGCAAAAAAAATGGTGCTAAACTTTCACCCCTGAGCACGCTCAGTGAGACTGGTCATGCAAGCATTTTCAGTGCCATGCTCTTTCAAGCCTATTTTTTCTCGTAGAAATGTTGCCCTATTTGTCTTCCCCAACGTATAGTATGTTTTTTATTTTATTGAGGGTGGGGTAGGATACCTGCCATTTAAGAAAATGAACAGAAAATTTAAAAACCCAGGAAATAGGGGGGGAAAAAAATCAGTGCACAAGAATCGGGCTCCTGAAGCCCAGCACCACACTGACGTGGGCTCCCTTCACTTTCTGGAGTGAAGAAGCCTGACTCCCTGCACATTCCCTCACGCCCCCATCCAAGTCCAGCAGTGGAGATGCTCGAGGTCCTCTTGCCTTGGCAAGGGGACTCAGGAGTCGACCGAGGAAAACTGGCCCCGTGAGGAATGGCACTGTCAGTGTCTGTCCCGAATGGAGCCTAGTCAGGAAGTGGTCTGGAAGTATACGGTCAAGGTCACCTCCTGAAGATGTATGGCAGGTGGCTCTCAGGAAAAATACTAAGTCTGGATCATCCACGTGGCAGCTTTGCGTAGGGAGATGACAGCTCTGAACTGGAACTGACCTGCCTTCCACGTGCTTGACTACAGCAGTGATGAGGGCGGCCAGTCCACGTGGTGGGAGTGGTGGGTTTAAAGAGAAGGAAGGTTTTTCTGCTCGGTGTTTCCTTTGTCCTTGGGCTGCTCAAGCTGAACAGTAACCACTGTTTTCAAGGAACCAGCCCCACCTTGGCTGGTTTGGTTCGGAGTTCGTTTCATCCCTAGCTGTGAGTGCCTTTTGGTCTGGAAGGTTGGCTTGTCTCATAATACCCACAGCTAGGACATTCTCTCTGTAATTTCAAATTGTCCTTGTTCTCCATTAACTAAAAGAGAATGTCTGATCACTAGAGTTTGTCGGTGTTGGATTGTTTCCACTGTGAGGTTCTTAAACTTTTTCGCTTCATGATATTAAAGCAATTCATGTTAGAGACCCTTTCAACATGAAAGGTTTGTAGTTGAGACATTACATATATTTTATTGTTTATAATAAATATCTGTACAAAAGTCCTGGGTGTTAATTTTAATATTTGCACAAGATCTGTTTTCCATGATATGTTAACACCTAAAATTTCACTAACTGTCGATGTTATTTTCTATTGAGATTCTGGAGCCTAGGGAGCTATTTGTTCTTTTTGTTTATTTTCATTCTTATTTCCCTGAAGCAAGAGACTTTGTATGGCCTTCAGTGCAAAGACTTTAGACCAATTCTTTGTATTACACTTGGTTGCCTCTTGGCTATATAACTTCTGAGTGCAAATCATTGAACTCTTTAACAAAGTATTGTAGAGAATAAATCATAATGGGTAAAATTTGTTCTTTGTCTTGCCTCTTTTTTTTGAATAGTAGTAATAGTCATTTTATTATTATTTTAGTCATTTTTATTTTATTTTTCTAAATTTTATTCATTTATTTATTTATTTTTGGCTGCGTTGGGTCTTCTTTGCTGCGCGAGGGCTTTTCTCTAGTTGCAGCACGCGGGCTTCTCATTGCGGTGGCTTCTCCCGTTGTGGAGCACAGGCTCCAGGAGCGTGGGCCTCATCAGCACTTGTGGCACGCAGGCTCCAGAGCGCAGGCTCAGTAGTTCTGGCGCATGGGCTTAGTTGCTCCGTAACACGTGGGATTCCCCCCGGACCAGGACTGGAACCCATGTCCCCTGCAGTGGCAGGCAGACTCACAACCACTGCACCACCAGGGAAGCCCCTAGTCATTTTATTTTTAAAGACAGCCAACCAGATCATATTTGTTCAGCCTGCATGTTTTTGTGTGGTGTTGATGATACCCAATAACCTTGCACTTTTATTTATTTACTTTTTGTGGTTGGTAGTAATGCTATTGGTTTATTAGAGCCAACTTTTCTGAACTAAGGTTTGTGAACCCTTTAAAATTTGGATTTTTCTAGAAAGAGGGTTCATAGTTCTCATTAGGTTCTCCAGTGAAACTGACCTTGCCCAGAAAGCTACAACCTGAACTCGGGGGTGGGGGGGATGCTCAAATTTAAGATGTCATTTGGTGAGGTTAATTAACCCAAACAAAGACCCTGGGATGCTGGTGTGGTCTGACCTAAAGGAAAATGTTTCTTGCTTTTGGATGGCCCAGAAAGGATGAGGTGTGTTTGGAGAAAATGGCAAGGAATAATTTTTCAAACCTTACAAACATTCATATGTTGATATTGTTAGTCTTTGGTTTAAATTTTTATTTGCAAGGATGTACAAATTTTTTTTTAACATACCCAGTTCTGAAGCCCTTACAGCTTGGCCACAGGTATACGCTGTCAGGGTTAGATGATAATTTTGGAAATAGATCACAACAACTGGTTAAACACAGACTTTGGTAATAACTCTGGGGTGTGTGAGAGGAATTCTGTTCCTTCAAGAGAAATTATAGTTCTAGAGATTAGTATTCCATGTTCTCAGTTAAACAGCATGGGATTCCATATTTTTTTTTGTTTTTGGTGGTGGTAAAAGATATATAACACAAAATTTGCCATTTTAAACTCATTCTGTTGTCTGAAATGTGAACTAAGCCATGTGGTCAGAGATTGGTGGTTCTTGTGAGACTGAGGGTGGAGGAAGTGCTCTAAAGCTGCTTCCAGATCAATCTAGGGTCTGTGACCTTGGCTTGAATATCTGCCTTTGAAAGGCACTCACTGGGCTGGTTGAAGAACTTGACTCTGAGCCAATAGAGTACAAAGAACCATAGTAGCTCTTGAGGAGCATAATGACCTCTTTCTCTGTATCTTTCCATATCTCTCACACCCCTTGCCACTTTCTTTTATGATGGAAAATAAGTCCAGATCTTGCATCAACTACTCTTAGTGAGCTCCTTTTGGGGACAGCTCTAGGACTGATTCATCTTTTTAACCTCAAGGTTTTGCACTTAAGTATTTATGATGGTTTTCCTGAATGAAAATGTGGACAAAGCAACCTATGAAACATCACTATGTATTATTTGTTATTCTCCTTTCTTCTCTCTTCACCTGTTGACTTCTCTTCTGCTGTGTGTGTTGGGTATGGGGCTAGCCCTGGGGGCAGACCATGGTAAGTCCAATAAGTAGTAGTTGCTCTGTAAAGCCCTGTTGGATGGATAGATGAGAGAAAGAGGCCTACGCTGAGTTCAGGACCATTTCCCACACCCAGCTGCTGCATGTCCCCAGACTCCTCGGGACATCGGTCCACAGCTGTAATGAACTGTGTAGGAAAGCCCTTCAAGGCGGTAATAAGCTCTAACAATACTATATAACCTGCCATTAATTCACCGGATACATTTCTTCTGGAAATACAGATACAAGGCAAATTAACTTTGTGAAAATTATATTTATAAATCAAACGAATACAGGTACATATTCTCGTCTGATAATATCCTCATTCATTTTCTGTTAACAGAGTTCACATGATACCTAAACGTGGTTCACTCCTGAGCCAGGCAGTGCACTGTGATTATTTCCTTCATTGTACAGCCATCTGCTTTCTCTCAAGTTGGAAACTTTTTCATTTGCCTACTTATCGTTTTTAAAATTTATTTATTTATTTTTGGCTGCATTGGGTCTTCGTTGCTGCCGGCGGGCTTTCTCTAGTTGCAGCGAGCAGGGGCCACTCTTCGTTGCGGGTGTGCAGGCTTCTCGCTGCGGTGGCTTCTCTTCTTGCGGAGCATGGGCTCTAGGCACGTGGGCTTCAGTAGTAGTGGCACGCGGGCTCAGTAGTTGTGGCTCATGACCTCTAGAGCGCAGGCTCAGTAGTTGTAGCACACGGGCTTAGTTGCTCCGCGGCATGTGGGATCTTCCCGGACCAGGGATTCCAGGGATTGAAACCGTGTCCCCTGCATTGTCAGGCGGATTCTTAACCACTGCGCCACCAGTAAAGCCCCTGCTTACTTTTCTAAGTATCATCCAAATGTTCCAACAGGCCTCTCAATATCACTATCCACATGTTGAGAAGCATTGGAAAAAATCCACTACAAAGCAAACATTTTAAACGCTTAAGGCATTGTAAGAAATTACACTGTATGTTTTCGGAGTCACCTACCCAGCGTCCCATCAACGACAGTTCCTTGGGTCGGTCAGCGCGTTCCTGCATTTCATCTAATCCTTCCCTACGCCCTGGGAAGCAGGTATCCTCATCCACACTTCACCGGTGAGGTAGCTGGGGCTCAGAAGGGCCAAGTGACCAGTCCCCACAACGCGCGGCGAAGGGCGTACTGGAGAAGAGAAGGACGGTTTCTCTGGAAGCGGCCAGCGCAAGAGGCGCCTCGGCCCTCCGGGAACCCCCGCGATCCCGCGGCTCTGGCCCGTCTCCGCTTCCTTAAGGGAAGCTCAAGGCCTGTGCAAGTCCCTCGGCCCCGCCGGGGTCCCGCCCGCCCCGCCGGGGTCCCGCCCGCCCCGCCGGGGTCCCGCCCACCCACTGTGGCCCGCCCATCCCCAATGGAGCCCCGCCCCGTTTCCAAGACCACGTCCCTTCCGTGGCCGCGGCTCAGCGCTTCCGCTTCCGGCGGTGTGGGCTGCGGTGTGCGGCAAGACGATGGCGGCCGGAGGCAGTGATCCTCGGGCTGGCGACGTAGAGGAGGACGCCTCACAGCTCATCTTTCCCAAAGGTGCGGCCTGGGGCTGCCGGACTGCCCCCGTGGTCCTGCGTGGTCGCCGCAGACCTGGGCAGGCGCGGCGAAGGGCAGGGAGGAGGGGGGTGCGGGCCGGCAGGGCAAGGTGCCGCGGGAGGGGGCCAGCCGGAGTCCACGCCTGCAGCCCTGGAGCCGTTGGCGGCCTCTTTCTCCTGTTTAAGTAGTTCGTTTTATCCGATAAGCTGCGACGTGCTGGAGGGATGTATCAAAGATAAAGCTGGCACTAAAGGGTAAAGGACAGATTTTAATCAGTAATATACTATTGCAATAGAAAAGAGATTCAAACGTGGACTCATCTAAACTTCGATCTGTAGAGGTGACTGGGCATTTTAAAGGAAGAATGAAGGAATAAGGAGGGGAGTGAGCGGGGCTTCAGTAGGGTCGGGGAAGTGAAAAATTACGAAAAGCGGGAAGCGGGGGGTTGGTCCATTTGAAACCCCTTTGGATTTAACTGGCGGTTAACTCCTACCCTCCCACACCCCTCGCTCTGGGCTGGGAGACAGGGGCCCTGTCTTCAGGTGTTGGCTGGAACAAACAGTAAGTTATTTTGGCAGCCTTCCGTTTTCATAAACAGGCACTGTAAAGAGCTAGAGTCGTCCCAGGGATGCGGCCTGGAGCTATTAGAAATCTTGTTAGTGTTTTAGTGTTTTTAATGTATTTATTTTATTTTTATTTCTTTTTGGCTGCGTTGGGTCTTCGTTGCTGCACGACGGCTTTCTCTAGCTGTGACGAGCGGGGTCTGCTCTTCGTTGCGGTGCGCGGGCTTCTCATTGCGTTGGCTTCTCTTGTTGGGGAGCACGGGCTCTAGGCGCGCGGGCTTCAGTAGTTGTGGCACGTGGGCTCAAGAGCTGTGGCACACGGGCTTAGTTACTCCGCGGCATGTGGGATCTTCCCAGACCAGGGATCGAACCCTTGTCCCCTGCATTGGCAGGTGGATTCTTAACCACTGAGCCACCAGGGAAGCCGTCGTCAAGTTTCTGTGGACCAAAGTTGAATCCTTGGCGAGAAGAGGGCGCACAGGAAGGAGCCTGGAGTTTGGTCAGGGAGAGAATCTGTCAGATGGCTGGGAGTAAAGCACATTTGCTATCAGAGAACTTCCTCTTTGCAGTGTGATGTGCTTAATATTAAAACCCCAAATAAGTAGAAAGCTTAAGATTTTAAAGTATCATATCTTACAGGTAGTGGAAAACACAAAGTAAGTGGGGGAAGCCTTAACAGTACCCTCCTTTTAAAAAAAAATATCCACAGTAAAATGTGAAATTCCACACCTTTTCACCCAGAGGAAACAACCGTAAATAGTTTAGTGCTTATGCTTCCAAACTGTGCTCATTTATAAATATATACTTATACGTATACACTTTATTCTTTGCAAAAATAGAATTATGCTACAGAAATCATACAGCTTTTTAAAAATTTGATGATATATTGTGTAAAACTGTTCTGTTCTTTCAAAGGGCTAGGTAGTACTTAATGGTTATACCATAATACTATTTATCTGTTGATAGACATATAGGTTGCTTCTAGTATTGTATTTTATAGACTCAAGGTGAAATACTTCCTTACATAGGATAGCTTCATGGAAGTTTTGGGCATGATGGAAATATATGTTTGTTTTCTTTTTTTATGGTGTAATAACTAAGAGGGAGATGGTTTTCTTAATTTCATGATAAATTAAACCAGTTTTTCGTATTTAGGTTTTGTCTAGGTACTTCTTATTCAGGTTTTTGTTTGTTTGTTTTTTAAGTACTGTACAGTTAGAAATTCCCTGGCAGTCCAGTGGTTAGGACTCGGCGCTCTCACTGCTGGGGACCTTGAGTTCAATCCCTGGTCGGGGAACTAAGATCCCACAAGCCACGCAGCATGGCAAAAAAACAAAAACAAACAAACAAAAAACCTGAAAAATACTGTACAGTTGTGGGATATGAAGCCTCTGGATTTCTGCAGGGACAGAGACTTGCTGATAGTCTCAAAGGCAAAAGGAACGTTTAGAAGCTGACTTTTGGAGGAATATTTTCAGCTGACATTTATGCTTCTCACAAATAGAGTTTGAAACAGCTGAGACACTTCTAAATTCAGAAGTTCATATGCTTCTGGAGCATCGAAAGCAACAAAATGAGAGTGCAGAGGATGAACAGGAACTTTCTGAGGTCTTCATGAAAACTTTAAACTACACAGCCCGTTTCAGTCGTTTCAAAAACAGAGAGACCATTGCCAGTGTACGTAGGTGAGTGCTGAAAGAAAGTTTTATTAATCCAAACTATTAGACAACTGCACGTAGAATGCTGTCACCGCCTCCTCCACTCCTCCCCACCACCCCGTGGGCATCATCTGTACGATTAATGTAAGTAAAATAATGTCTTTGTCAAAATTTTGCAATAGCGTATATGGTCAGAATCCTCCTTGGCCCCCTTTTGCTGTACCCCAAATCCCAGTTATCTCCCTGCAGAGTGACAACTGTCAGAAGTCTGTTGTTAGCCATCCAGAGCTTGCTCCACACATTGGCATACACACCATAAACACACAGCATTGTTTTCTTTTTCTTTTTTTTAATAAAGTGGGCTTATTTATTTATTATTTCCCTGATACGTCCTAGAGATCTTGCTGTGTTAACAAATATAAATCAGGAGCATTCGTTCTGGATCTTTGCTTTACCATTCAAAAGGTGACCGGCTTTTACCATTTTTTCCTGAGGCATTGCTTCTCAAATTGGTTGGATGTGCTCTGGGAAACAGTGAGGTGCTGGGGTATATAGGAGGCCCCAGGGAAAACAAGAGCTGTTTTAGCATTTCTTTGATTTCTTCAAAGATGAACATTATCTCATGTGAATTAGATAATCATTTGAAGTTCTGATATGATTTGAGCCACTAGAGAAGTCCATTTTTATAAACTGGGTGTCATCAGTGTTACTTGGTGGTATGGTTTAAAACATTTCTGCATTAAAGCAAACAGTTACCAGTATATTGTGAAGTAAAACAAATAATATATATGAACTCTTTTTTCGAATACTTTAGTTGTATTTATTTATTTTTATTATTATTTGTTTTGGCCGCACCACGCGGCATGCGAGATATTAGTTTCCCGACAAGGGATCGATCGAACCTGTGCCCTCTGCATTGGGAGCTCGGAGTCTTAACCATTGGACCACCAGGGAAGTCCCTGAATTATTGAAATAAATCATGAGGCTTAAATCCTTGCAGTTGCAGAAAGTCATTTGTGCCTGTGCCCCCGAGTTGGTTGTGGGTACTTGTTTGCTCTACTCTGGTGAAATGTTTGAGAAGTACTGTCCTAAGGAAAAGCAAGTGGACAAAAAGATGTATATATGCAAATATTCTTCAGAGAGCTATTAATAATAGTCACAGTTGAAAAAAAACTAAATATTCAACAGTAATTAAATAAATTGTGGTAAATCCATTTGATGGACTACTATACTGTCTTTGAAAATTATGATAGAAAATGAAATTGAAGGATGTTCACATAATTTAGGTGCGCAGAAAATGAAGTGATAAAGCTGTATATGAAGTATAGCCTGTTCTGAAAAGTGTGGGTGTATGCATGGGGAAAAGATTACATACAAAACTGCAAAGTGTTGAACCAAAGAGAGGACTTGAATAAATGAAGGTGGACTTAAACATTCACGAATAAGAGGTCTTAATACTGTAAAAATGTCATTTCTCCTCAAATTAATGTATACATTTAGTGCCATCCTAAATCCTCAAGGTAATGGGTATATGTTCTCAAATATGCTCGGAACTTTGTAAGTAGGATTTTGGATGACAGTGCATTCATTGTTATACCATCTTGAACGTCTGTAATTTGTTTTGTGGCTGTTACTGTTATTCCACTGATAAAGCATAATTGGCCATATAATTCAATTAAGATGAGGTGGTAACAGGTCATTATAAATAAACGTACAGTGGCTGAGGCAAGGCGCCGACCGCCGAAATCCTGCCAGTGAGCAGCAGAGGCTGCCTAAGTGGCAACGAGAAAAATATATCCTCTGCTGTGAAAAATAAATAATAGTAAGTTAATTAACGAACGCCCTCCCAAAGATCTTAAATTTGTAAGAATGGTCAGAAAAGCTTTTTTTAAAAAATAAATATATTTATTTATTTTTGACTGTGTTGGGTCTTTGTTGCTGTGCGCGGGCTTTCTCTAGTCACAGTGAGTGAGGGCTACTCTTCGTTGCGGTGTGTGGGCTTCTCATTGGGGTGGCTTCTCTTGTTGCTGTGTGTGGGTTCTAGGCGTGTGGGCTCAGTAGCTGTGGCTCTTGGTCTCTAGGCAAGCGGGCTCAGTAGTTGTGGCACACGGGCTCAGTAGTTATGGCTCACGGGTGCAGTTGCTCCATGGCATGTGGGATCCTCCCGGACCAGGGCTTGAACCCATGTCCCCTGTATTGGCAGGCGGATTCTTAACCACTGCGCCACCAGGGAAGCCCCAGCAAAACTTCTAAAAAGAAAAAGGAAGGGGAATTTGCCCTACAAGCTGTTAAAATGCATTAAAAAGTGACAGTAATGAAAATAGTAACACTTTGGCCTGAGAATAGATAGGTGATTGGAGCAGAATAGAAAATTCAGGAACAGATACAAATCCAAATCTATTATGTTTTATATGAGTCCAGTATATGGCAAAGATGGTACTGTCAGTTACTGGGAAAATATTTTGAAATGAAGTTGTAACTCTGTATACCTTATACTAAAATAATTTCTGAAGGAATTAAAGATTTAAATATAAAATATGATGCATAAAAGTGCTATGTGATAACTTGAGTGAATATACAGTTTCGGCTGTGGTTAGCAGGACTTTAAATGAGGGGAAACTCGATGGACTATAGCTGGCTATAAGCTTTGCAAGGGCCAGGACTTGATTATATTAATCATTGTAGGCACTAAATAATTTTTAGTTGAGTAAGTAAATGAATTTACATAAATATCTTTAAATAAAGTGCCATAAGTAAAACCTAAGTTTGAATAAACTGGGAAAAGGATTGATATCCTCAACGTTAAGAGCTCTAACAAATAATTAAGAGATGATACCCAGTTTATAAAAATGGATTTATTAGTCTCTAATGACTTGATTTATATCAGAACTTCAAATGACTATATAATTCAAATGAAATAATGTTCATCTTCAAGGAAATCAAAGAAGTGCTAAAATAGCTAAGTAGGTTTAAAAAGAATGGGAAACCTGGGACTCCGTGGTGGTCCAGTGTTAAAGAATCCACCTTCCAATGCAGGGGACGCGGGTTCGACCCCTGGTCGGGGAACTAAGATCCCACATGCCACGGGGCAGCTAAGCCCGTGTGGCACAACTACTGAGCCCGCACGCCTCAACTACTGAGCCCATGTGCCTCAACTAGAGAGAAGCCCGCGTGCTGCAAACTACAGAAACCATGTGCCCTGGAGCCTGCGCGCCACAACTAGAAAGAGGAAAAACCAGCATGCCACAGCTAGAGAGAAGCCCACATGCTGCAACGAAGAGCCCACGTGCCACAGCGAAAGACGCTGACACGAAGATCCTGCATGCTGCAACGAAGACCTGACGCAGCCAGGAAAAAAGAATGGGAAACCTAGTATAAGAAGTAGGGGAAACAGGCACCATCTTTTATTGCTGGTGGAAGTGTAGTGTATATTGGTAAAGCCCTTTCAGGGCACTGTCTCTCAGAAAGAAGCCATCCAGTTATATCATATTCTTTGACTGAATAATTCTGCTTCCAGGAATTTATCTTTAAAGCACACAGTAATCAATCAAGTGCACAAAGAAGTATACATTTACAATGATGTTTAGAATGCATTATTTTAAGTGATGAATAATTGGAAACAACAGAAATGTTCAACAGCAGGAAATTTGATATATAAATTTATGGCCCAACCTTTCAGTGCAATGCCATGTTCAAGGTAAAGTTATGTGTGTACTAATATGCAAAACAGCTTCTGTATTGTTACGTGAAAAAAGGCCAGTTACAGAATAATGTGTTATAATTCCTTTTGGGGTTTTGTTTTGTTTTGTTTGTTTATTTGTTTTTAATTATGTGAAGGGGGGATGGACTCTCCACGAAAATGCTAACACTGGTTATTTCTGGGTAGAATTTCAGGTTATTTTCCCATATTGGGGTTTTGTGGGGAGGTTTTTGGTATTTTTTATAAATAAGCATGTGTTCATTTTACAACAAATCCCTGCATATAATACATACACTACATTATGCACCTCTGCCTATGTAACTAAGTTCACAGTATTTTCTTTACAAAATGAAAATAGCTTTATTAGGTGACGAAAACTTACAAAACAGAACGAGTGAGTTTGTATTCTAAAACATAGAAAGACGTTTGGAATGGCATACTAAGATGGTAACATTGATTTTGTTTAGGTAGTGACTTTCATTTTTCTGTCTTTATTTTCTCAATTTTGTACAATAACTAATAGGCTTGTAATCAAGTGGTAAGGACAGGAAATGTTTGTTTCTGAACAGATAATTAAGGTCCTCTCTGAAACCAGATTTACCATGGACGACCTCTGTTTTAAGAAGTCAGTGTGTGAGAATCCAGGATGTGATTTATATTGATGATGTTCTTTTTTACAATTTGAACTAGAATTACATTTAAAATAAGATGCAGTTTATACATAGATTTGCACAAAGTAAGATATGCTTGTATTTGTTTATTTTTTAGATACATTTAAAAGAGAATTTTCTCCAAGTCAAAATGCCTGGTAGATTAGGGACATCTGACATCATGTGTTTGACATAAAATTAATAACAATGGAAGCAAAGAACAGTGGTAGGAAGAGCGAAGAGCAACAGAATAAATTCTTGGGGGAAAGGTTGTATAGTCTCGAGGTAGATAGCAGTTTCTCAGAAGTTATCATCGCAAGCATTCTCTGCCTTGGTGTGCTCGCCTTGCTTTCACTGTCTCTGCCTGATTTCGTTGTAGCTTCCTGGAGAACAGGAAGAGGAATAGGAAGTGGTTTGAAAGTGGGGTTTTGCAGCAAACCTAACCATAATGGGAAGATTGCAAGTGCTTTATTTTTTCTCTTCCTTGCTAGCTACATTTGATGCCCTTTTTCCTTTTCATCATTGTTTGATTTTGTTTGTTTGTCTTGATTTTCTTCCCTGTGATCAGCTTGCTGCTCCAGAAGAAGCTTCATAAGTTTGAGTTGGCCTGTTTGGCCAACCTTTGTCCAGAGACTGCTGAGGAGTCCAAGGCTCTGATCCCAAGGTTAGGACTGGTTGTGAAAAGCTCTATGTGTATTGGATAAACTCTTACAAGTAGAATTACTGTGTCTAAAAGCTGTGTGCATTTAAAATCTACATAGATAATCACCAACGTTGAATGAGTGCGTTTGTAATGAGATTGATGGTTTTATAGCACACCGATTGTTGGCAAAAACGTGAAACAGCTGAAACTCTGGTACACTGATGATAGGAGTGCAAATTAGTACGGTCACTTTGGAGAGCAGTTTGGCTACATCCAGTAAAGCTAAAGATGAATATACCCTATGGCCCCCAAATTCATTCCTGGGTACGTGTCCTAAAAGCAACGCATACGTAGTTTAAAAGAAGACATGTTTTCCAATGTCTATTGCTGCATTGTTAGTGATAGCAGAAACTGGACAACAATCAAGACTGGAGAAATAAATCATTGTATGATCATACAATGTTTATTATGTAGCAGTGAAAAAACTAGTGAACTAGGACAACGTGGAATAATGTCAACAAATGCCAAATTGAATTTTGAGTGAAAAAAATTGCAGAAGGATACATACAGTACAATGCCGTTTCTTATAGTTTAAAACCAATACTGCATATTGCTTGTAGATACATTTACATATACTATAGTAAATATTAATATAAAAGTACATGTAGGAATGATGAATACCAAATTTAGGATAATGGTTACTTCTGGGGAAGGAAGAAAAGGAATTGGAATAGGGGAGCACACACAGAGCCATCGATTTGTGTCTGTCATATTTATGAAAGAATCAAGGAGGGAGGGGGACTTCCCTGGCGGTCCAGTGGTTAGGACTCTGCGCTTCCACTGCAGGGGACCCGGCTTCACTCCCTGGTCAGGGAACTAAGATCTTGCAGGCCACACAGTGTGGCAAAAAAAAGGGGGGGAATCACGTGGGGATAACTTTTAAAATTAGCTTATTTTCTATACCTTTTATATGTTTGAAGTACTTCATAATGTTTTTTAAAGGAAAGAACTAAGAGTTGAAATGTAAAGGTGTCAGTGCTTAGGGGTAAGCAGAGAGGTGGGCCAGTGGTGCTCAAAGACTAGCATGCACGAAAGAGGAGGGTGGGGAGCACTGTCAGTCGCTGCAACACTCACTCCTTTTGGTTTTCTTCTCGTAGCCTGGAGGGGCGGTTTGAAGATGAGGAGCTACAGCAGATTCTTGATGACATCCAGACCAAGCGCAGCTTTCAGTATTAATCTCCAGATATCGCTGCTGCTGGGGGAACCACATCACATCCCCAGCACAGCACCGCTGGCCCAGGATCCAGGGCCGACTTGCACAGAAAATCTATTGCAGAAGACACTTGGGCTTCCTTTGGATAGAACCCAGTGCTTGGTCTTGGTTTAGGTTGCTGTTTCAGGCTCGACTGTTGGACCCTGGTGGCCAGCGTAACCTTGGAGAGGCCTTGCAGCGGCTGCCTGAGCTTGCCTCTGCGGAGGGTGAGGTGGGGTGACGTGCATCTAAGCCACACTGCTGGCGCCTCATATCACGGTCTTTGGCCCTTGTGTTATTTTTGGTTCCTAATATTTCATGTTTTCATTTCAGTGTGTTCATAATTGTTGAAGCTATACTAGAACATGTAAAACTGGTAATGGGAAACAGTCTCACCTAAATGCAAAAGGAGCAATTAAACGAGACCTGTATCATTGTTTGAAATTCTTAAAGAGAGGATGATAGCGCCCTGGCGGTGTTGTGCTTAACCCAGGAGACAGGGAAGAGGTTGCCGTGAAGAGTAGTTACACCTGAGGGTAATTGCTGAGCGCTGTGGGGCACGTAGCCTTGAGATGGACAAGTACTGTGCCTTTCTTCTCGGATTGCTGCACAGCATAGATTTGGAGTAAGTGGTCTTTAAGCACTTACTTTGTCACTGCCAGATTCAGATTTTTCCTTCCTGGACCAGATGTGAAGGAGTGAGCACTTCATAGTGTCCTCATATGGGGCATCGGGTCCAAACCTCTGGCCTCCTGCTTAGCAGCAGGTGTTCTGTGATGGAAGAGACGTGGAAGGAGGGAGCCTGCCACTTCCCGAGCCACTATAGTGGCGCCACTCCATCAGAGGCTAGTTGCGGAGAAAACACTTTAATTACTAAACACTGTGGCTCTGAATTTTCTGAAGGGAAATATGCCTGTTTTCTTCACCGTTTGGGGATTTTTCTTTGAGGCACTTGTTGGCTCCAAGTGAATTCATGGTCCAGAGGAAAGGCTGGGGAAAGAAGAAAGCTGGCTTTAAAAGTCAAGGTCATTTCATGTCAGCTGCTGACTAAGGCAAAAATAAAAGTTCTTTAATAAAGTCTTTCAGTTTCTGAAATGTCATGGTTTCTGAGTCACCAATATTCTTGATCATTATTTGAAGGAAATGTCATTCATACCTGAATTAAAGAAGTATTTGAGGAAATAATCTTTTCATCCTTGGGCAACTTTACTTCTTTGAGACTCAGTGTTCTCAATTGTAAAATATGGATAATGGTTTCTATTCCACAGATGTTTTTAAAGATTGAATGAGAAAATTATTAAAAAGAGCCTATTGGTGTCTGACATACACTATACCCCAGTAAATGTTAGCTGTTATTAGTCAGCTTGCTTTGTAGAAATTAGTGCAAGGGGGACTTCCCTGGCGGTCCAGTAGTTAGGACTCTGCGCCTTCACTGCCGAGGGCCTTGGTTCGGTTCCTGGTCAAGGAACTAAGATCCCACAAGCCATGTGGCAGCACAGCCCAAAAAAAAAAAAAGAAAAAAAAGAAATTAGTGCAAGGAATTGGTAGCATACCCACTGGTACTGGTATCAGACTATGAAAACAAACCCAACTGCCTACTCAAAGTCTGCAGAATTATCTTTTAAGAGAGTGAGTTCCATGGTTGGCACCAAGCAATGGAACAAAAAGAACAGGCCTGAATGGCAGACCCGAGCTGTAATCCAGGCCGCGTGTGCTCGGTGGCAGGAGCAGGGCGGTGCTACCATCTCCACGGGGTGCCCGCCTGTGAGCCACCTGGGAGGATTAAACTGTGCAAGGTGCCTGGCATATATTAGGCACTAATAAATGGCAGGTAGTAAGGCAACTAGAAGCAGTTTAAAACAACAACGACTCATACTGGGGGATTACATGTAAAAGCAGCCTCATGCCATGTTACAGACTCAAAGCTTGGTCTGTGCCTTCTGCTTGGTCAGGGTTCTGTCTAGTCCTGGACAGCAGCTCAGTGTCCAGTGAACAGGAGGCCCTGGAAAATCTTTAATCACCTGTGAAACGTCGTTAGACTCACTGCACTGTTTGCAAAAGCAGAATTCAAAACAACGATGTCATGTTGTCAAAGCCTCACTTCACCAGAAAGCTACATTAACCAGAAGAGCTTTTCTGAAAGCTCTCGTCATATTGGTTTTATAAAAATGTATTCAACTTGAGTCTTGAAAAACAGCATTACTGGATGGGGCTTGAGCACAAGCCATTCTTATTAAAAATTATTGTTTTAAGCTTATTTCTAAAACCATTGAAGCCTACACAAAGACTTCAGTGTGAATAATCATTGCAGCATTATTAATAATAGCCGAAAACTGGAAACAATTCCCGTGTCCACCAGTTAGTGATTTGATCAACAAAGTCTGATACAGCCATACAGTGGAATACTTTTTAGCAATAAAAAGGAATGAACTAAAAAATCAAACAAAAACCACGAAGCATTGAAGCCCACAGGATATGCCAGTGGGGTGACATTTTTTCAGTTTTTTATTGTGAAAAATTTTAAGCACAGAAAAGCCGAAAGATTAGTGCATTGATCATACCTATGTTTTTCACCTGCATTTAACAGATAATGTTTGTCATATTTGCTTATTATATTTTTCTAGGAAGCATGTGAAAGCAGACAGCATGACACTTCATTGAACATTTAAGTATGCATTTTAAAAATACACTTTCCTCTGTTAAGTACAACTGTTGCACTTAGGAATATTGACAAGAATTTCCTGATAACTTAATATTCAGTTCAAACTTCTGAGGAGGGTTCTGGGCCAGTAGTCAGTCACAGTGTTGGTATAATTTAGTATATAAAATCAATCATCATTAAGGATCTAAACTGACACTTATGAGAAATATTGAAGAGATACATTGTGGCTATGGCTACTGCCTTCAAGTTGCTGGACGAAAATACCCGTTTGCAACCCTTGGGTGAAAAGTGGGCCTAGACAGATTTCAGGCCCTAAATAGTGATCAGTAATGTGTCTGCCTGTGGCTCTCCGTGCCTGTTCCTTCAGCAGCAGCAGGAGGGCAGTTTGGGACTAAACAGGCAGAAAGCTTGAGTGGCGACAGCACGGTGAAGGCAGGTCTGTCTACTGGAATCACGTTCAGACTTGGGTTCTGTGCGCCTCGCTTCCTTTGCGTGGCTCCCAGGGGGTGCTGAGTGTAGTGAGTGTTGAGTAAATACACTGCCCCGTTTGCCGAAGGTGACTTGGAGTGCAGGGAGAACGAGAATGTACCTGAAATAATACAGTTGGGGGAGAGGGCTTTGTGAGACGGGGGTGGGGGAGGAGAGGTGGGGAAGCAGCCCAGAAGACACCTGGGTATTTTGGAAGACAAGGCAAAGCTGCCCAACAGAACTTTCTGCAAGGTAGGAATATTCCGTATCTGCACTGTCCAGTGCGGTGGCTGCCTGCCACAGGTAGCCCTGGAGCACTTGAGGCTAGTGTCACTGGACTGAGGAACTGAACTTCAGTAGACGGCAACACAGATTTGGTCACATAGGCTAGTTTCCATTCAGTCCACTTTCTAGCTGTCTCAATTGGGGTAGAGGCATTTACAGAACTGGCTGTGCTTGCGCCTTCTTTGCAAGCAGCTTTTATTTATGCATGCATGCATGCTTCGCCGGGTCTCAGTTGCAGCATGTGGACTCTTCGTTGCAGCTTGTGGGATCTAGTTCCCTGACCAGGGATTGAACCCAAGCCCCCTGGGAGTCTTAACCACCGGACCACCAGGGAAGTCCCATTAACCTTACATTTTATTTAAGTTTTAAACTTAAAAATTTAGATAGTCCCATGTAGCTAGTGGCTACTGTAGTGGACAACACAGCTCTTAGCTCCCAACACAAATGTCCTGCAAACCACTGAGAGCATTACAGCAAGATTGGGAGACCAGTAATCCAAATTGGGTCCCCAGAGCTTGTAAGTCTAAAGGTGTATATCACTTTCTATGTATCACTGCGTCCAATTTTTGTGTATAATACAAATTATCTTTTTAAAAATCTGCCTAGAGCTTCCCTGGTGGCGCAGTGGTTGAGAGTCCGCCTGCTGATGCAGGGGACACGGGTTCGTGCCCCGGTGCGGAGTGGCTGGGCCCGTAAGCCATGGCTGCTGAGCCTGTGCATCCGGAGCCTGTGCTCCGCAACGGGAGAGGCCACAACAGTGAGAGAGGCTCACATACTGCAAAAAAAAAAAAAAAAAAAAAAATCTGTTTTGGGGCTTCCCTGGTGGCGCAGTGGTTGAGAGTCCGCCTGCCGATGCAGGGGACACGGGTTCATGCCCGGGTCCGGGAAGATCCCACATGCCGCGGAGCGGCTGGGTCCGTGAGCCATGGCCGCTGAGCCTGCGCGTCCGGAGCCTGTGCGCCACAACAGTGAGAGGCCGGCGAACCGCAAAAAAAATAAAAAAATAAAAAATAAAAATCTGCCTCTTTAGTACTCATGCTCACGGACAAAATTATGAAGGCTGTTTTAAGGAAACATTTGGGAACAGTGAAGAGATGAATGCCTCATCTTGTGGGGAGAACCTCAAAGCCTAATGAATTCTGCCTTTTCAGTAGGCTGATAACATGCACGTTGAATTTAAAAAACAAAACTCCAAGGTTTATTACCTTTTAAGGCTTCTGATATTTATATTTTGTAATTCTACTAATAAATATGGTCCAGGCACAGGATACTCCCGGATTCACAGACTGATGTCCTTTTAAATTCAGACTAACCTCTACTTCCTGAGCCATATCAACACCAGCCAGTGGCTGCATGTGTCCTAAATACATTCCCCTTGTTAATAGGGAACTTAACAGTCCTCCATATTCAAAGGCAATTGAAATTAGAAGATGTTTGACAAGCAATACTTTCTAAACTTAATGATAGAAGAAATAAAAAAGACGAAAGACTTGATTACATAAAAATTTAAAATTGTATAAAATCACTAGAAAGGCAACTGAGAGACAATATATAGCAGAGAAGACGAGCAAAGGGTGACGATGTTTATAAAGAGCTTTTAAAAATAAATTTAAAAATCTTAGGACCCCAATTTCAAAAAGGATAAAGCATATAGACACAAGTTACATCCAATTACCAAATTAATGGGGAAATGTTCACCCTAATTAGTTTTCAAAGGTATCTAAAATGAGGTGATGTTTTTCTCATTAAAAATGTACAAAAGGGGCTTCCCTGGTGGTGCAATGGTGAAGAATCCGCCTGCCCAATAAAGAAAAAAGAGTGAAATTCAGAAGGAATCACACAACACATCCATTGATCCTGTCTTGTCAATGTTGATTAAATCTGTAAAAAACAAAACAGCAGTTTCAAGCAAGAAAAAACAAAAAGTCAAATAGGTGTATGTTGTTTCTTTTTGGATTGAGAATGTATAAAGTATACAGAAGTGGTGGAAGGAATACTTATTGGGAACAGTGCTATACCTTTCAAGAATATGAATAAAAACTGACCGTTGTAAAATTTATTTTCCGTATATAACAGTTAGACCTAATTGTGTATGATTGATAGATTTGTACTGTGTATTTCCACAGATTAATCATAATTAATCCAGATTATAGGATATATAAAATTTTTATATTTATTACTCTGCTAGCTTTAAAAAGACTTTACAATTCTATGTAAAAAATAGAGGAGTGCCCAAGTCTTAAGTCTGAATAAGAGTTAGGGACAACTTGAAAATATGTATATGCAATACATTAATTTATCTGGAAGCAGGAAGCAGATTTAGATACTTTTTTTTTTTTTTTGCGGTATGCAGGCCTCTCACTGTTGTGGCCTCTCCGTTGCGGAGCACAGGCTCCGGACGGACGTGCAGTCTCAGCGGCCATGGCTCACGGGCTTAGCCGCTCCGCAGCACGTGGGATCTTCCCCGACCGGGGCACGAGCCCGTGTCCCCTTCATCGGCAGGCAGACTCCCAACCACTGTGCCACCAGGGAAGCCCTAGATACTTGTTTAAATAATTTATATTTCTAGCCATAAAGAATAGAAGCCAATAACTTTTTTGTTGTTTGGTCAAGTTTATTAATCTGTAAATAAAAAAATTTATTATTTTGTATAGCACTGAATTATTTCATTTTATTCACCTCCAGGAAACTACTCTCTGGAAAAATATTTGAAAAACTAACTCTTTAAGAGGACAACTCCATGGGAAGGCAGTTCCAGGTTTTCATTGTTCATAATTATATTTGAAATGTTCGTGAGCTCTGCAATGATTTTTATGTTTGTAGTAACAGAAAATTCTTCTGTCTACTTCAGAGTTTCGGAATGCTTGGAAGGATGGGTATGCTGCTATAGAGTTTAAGGAATCTTAATTCTTTTTAAAATTAAATTAAAATACACCTTCAAAGCCTTAACACTCCTGGATTTCATCTGGTCTAGGTTTTGTAAACTATTAACTGACCACTTAGAAGAATTTGGTGTGGGCTTCCCTGGTGGCGCAGTGGTTGGGAGTCCGCCTGCCGATACAGGGGATGTGGGTTCGTGCCCCGGTCCGGGAAGATCCCACATGCCGCGGAGTGGCTGGGCCTGTGAGCCGTGGCCGCTGAGCCTGCGCGTCTGGAGCCTGTGCTCCGCAACGGGAGAAGCCACAACGGTGAGAGGCCCGCATACCGCAAAAAAAAGAAAAAAAAAAGAATTAGGTGTGCTGTATAAATAAATGAAAATAAAAACCAAAATAATCACTTGGAATGAATGATAAATATGGTAGCTGCTGAAAGGCAATAGGAGTATGGCCAGGTTTGTGGTTAATAGTAAACTTGACATTATTGGTACAAAAATTCAAGCCTGCCAACGTAGTATGTTTTCAAGAATAAAAGGATGTAAGACTCAGAATGATATCAAGATAATAAGGGCATATAAACAGTCTCTGAAAGGGGAAGGAAAAAAGAGGATATCTAAAATTGCTCATAATAACAGAAAAATGCAGAGTATTGTGCCGGGAATGGTGTTTTTTTTCTTTTTGACATCTTTATTGGAGTGTGGTTGCTTCGCAGTGGTGTGTTGGTTTCTGCTTTGTGGCAGGGTGAATCAGTTGTGCATATGCATATGTTCCCATGTCTCTTCCCTCTTGCGTGTTCTTATCATCAAGTGCTAGTAACATTGTTAGGTAATTCAGCCAAATAAAGCAGTATTTATGTACTAATCACTAGAAGATCATGAATCTTAATATATTTTTGAATATAGTCTATAATTGTATAATTATTCACATTTCATTTTTATGCAAGGAAAAAGACTTTAAACTTTAATCATAGTGTGGGAATTACTCACTTTGATTTTAAGATTCCTGTGATACTTACTCTTTCGGTTTTTTTTTTTTTTTTGGTGGTACGTGGGCCTCTCACTGCTGTGGCCTCTCCCGTTGCGGAGCACAGGCTCCGGACGCGCAGGCTCAGCAGCCATGGCTCACGGGCTCAGCCGCTCCGAGGCATGTGGGATCTTTCCGGACCGGGGCACGAACCCGTGTCCCCTGCATCGGCAGGCGGATTCTCAACCACTGCGCCACCAGGGAAGCCCAACTCTTTTGGTTTTTTAATTGGTTTGGTTTGGTTTGGATTTTTGTTTTTGAGCCCTTTGTTGTTAAGTCATTGTATTTAATTGTAAATCTCATTTTACTAGTCAGGCACATGATTGATTATAACAAATAAATTGAGCATATAAGCTTTGCACAAAAAAAAAAAAAAAAAAAAAAAGAATCCGCCTGCCAATGCAGGGGACACGGGTTCGAGCCCTGGTCCGCGAAGATCCCGCATGCCACGGAGCAACTACACCCGTGTGCCACAACTACTGAGCCAGCGAGCCACAACTACTGAATCCCGTGCTCCACAACAAGAGAAGCCACCACTCACCGCAACTAGAGAAAGCCTGTGTGCAGCAACAAAGACCCAATGCAGCCAAAAATAAATTCATAAGAAAAAAATGTACAAAAGAATGCCCTCTATTTACATGTAGTGAGCAACTTTTGTGTCAGTTGCTATTCTGTACACATGAGGATACAGAGACAAAGAATGCCAGCTTTCAGGGTGCTGCCTCAGTGGGACAAATAAAACCATACTTTGTGTTTAAAGTCTTTACACTCCTGAGTAATACAAGGACCACCAAATCAGGACTTCCCTGGGGGTGCAGTGGTTAAGAATCTGCCTGCCAATGCAAGGACCATGAGTTTGCTCCCTGGTCCGGGAAGATCCCACATGCCACGGAGCAACTAAGACCGTGCGCCACAACTACTGAGCCTGTGCTCTAGAGCCCGGGAGCCACAACTACTGAGCCCGGGTGCTGCAACTACTGAAGGCTGAGCGCCTAGAGCTCACGCTCCGCAACAAGAGAAGCCACGGCAATGAGAAGCCGCGCACCACAACGAAGAGCAGCCCCCGCTCTCTGCAGCTAGAGAAAGCCCACGCGCAGCAACAAAGACCCAATGCAGCCAAAAATAAAAATAAATAAAAATTAAAAAATAAAGGACCAACAAAATCACCCCTGAGCACCCACTCCCACCTCTCTCTATGCTGGTTTTTTTTTTGTCCAGGACTTTAGTTTGACTGTTTTTAATTACCCCCAACATACACACACACACACACACACACACACACACACACACACACACACACACACAGTGTTTTACAGTCAATGCACAGATTTATCCACATTTTTACCAACTTATTTGCTCATTGTTGCATCCATGCATCTCCCCTTCCTCCTGGGTTAAGTTTTCTTTTTTACAAAGCTGCTCCTTTGGTAGTTCTTTGAATAAGAGTAGTACGAGAGTAAACATTCTCAGCCTTTCTTTGGCCAAATATGTCCTTCACCCTGATTTTGAGTAGTAGTTGTAGAATTCCATATTCTACATAGACATTAACTTTCCAGAGTACTTTGAGGATGCTATTTGTTGCTGGTAAGATTTCTGACAGTCTTAATGTTCCTTTGTAAATAATCTGTTGTTTCTAATTGCTTTCATGATTTCCTTCTTGTTTTTTGTGTTTTATAATTTCACTACAAGGTGTCTAGGAATGGATTCCGTTTTATTTACTCTCTTTGGGAATTGTGTTGCTTCTGCCTGTGGATTCATGTCCTCTGTGATTTGGGGCAGTTCTTAGTTGTTGCCACTTTTTTTGTTTTGCGGTACGCGGAGGCTCTCACTGTTGTGGCCTCTCCCGTTGCGGAGCACAGGCTCCGGACGCGCAGGCTCAGCGGCCATGGCTCACGGGCCCAGCCGCTCCGCGGCATGTGGGATCTTCCCGGACCGGGACACAAACCCGTGTCCCCTGCATTGGCAGACGGACTCTCAACCACTGCGCCACCAGAGAAGCCCTTAAATTCTTTTAATATACGTATGACTTCTGAATTAAAAAATTATACCAGAATCTCAGAGGGTGGGGTTCAATTCGTGTTGATGTAATACAACAAGTATATCATAAAAAACAAAGAGTGAAAGAATCTATATTGCTGTAAGGCATACATTTTACTTTTGTCAAAACAAAAGTTGCACCCAAGAATGTTAAACAGGCAAGGAAGATGTTATTCAAGACTACTACAGTAAGGGAGACCAGAACTCAGTCTGAGCTCAGCTTCTCTGAACCCAAAGGCAGGAGGAGGAGAGTTTTAAGTGTGAGGTGAGGTTGATCTATGGGGTGTGTCCAGCACATTGAGTTATTCCTGGGTTTGCAATGGTTTTTCTCTGTGATTAGGACATCTGTGTATGCTATTTAGTAACCATCAAAGTCAGGCTCCTACCCTCCCACAGACACTGGGGAATATATATGGTATGTATGTCCCTCCCAGCCTGCCCTGGATGCCACTTCAGCTGCCCCCTGCAGCAGGATATGGGTGGTATTGGCACCAAGGGAAAGGACAGGAGGACACACAGCTGCTGATCCCAAAGCTGCCACCTTGTGTAGGAGCTGCTGAACCAGGAACCCTGCTTTCCAGACTTCCCCCTCTGCTGGGTGGGGACCGGGGACTCTGACCTGTACAGTTAGTTCCCCGACAGCTCTGGGGCCCGGCTATGGGAGAAGGGGCCACTGCCCTGCCAATAAGCTCATCACCCTCAAGGCAAACCTCCAACCCTCAGACCCCAGGACTGGGAAGCGCCAGAGGGTCCGAGGTGAATCTGCGCCCGTGCTGCCTCAGGTCCTTGCGCGTCCTCTGCACACAAGCCATCCCTCCAGGACCTTTGCGCTGGCTCGTTCCGTGTACCCACGCCCATTCTTGGCTCACATATTCCCAAGCTGTGTCCCAGAAGCAGGCCAGCCAGCGTGAGCTTTGGAGGTTGACGGCGGAAGAAGAGTGCTTGAAGCCTAGCTCTCTATCCAAGGGCTGACTTCCCCAAGTGATCTATGGGCAATTACCTGGGCAGACTCTGCCCCTCAGCCCCACCCAGGCACTGGGGGCCAGCACCTGCCGGGAGTTTGGCAGCACAAGCCCGGCTCCCTTCAGGTTGAGGGTTTCAGTAGCACCTACGGGCTTTACCCCAGATCTAGGCTGCCCCTTTGGAGCACTCAGCATTATAGCAGAGACAGGGCGAGGGGTGGAGGGTTGCTGACCGCAACACACTGCTATGGGGGAAGTTTGGGACTGAATACCTGGGTCCCCCTGGTCAGAGCACCCCATGGTGACCCCAGGACCCAGCACTAAGAATAGCCCTGTGTTTGGAGGCACCATTGCCCCTATCTTAAGTCACATTCCCAGGGGCATGCCCTGGTAGAGCCGCCATCCTTCCAGCCAAGGGCCCAGTACCACTGCTAGCAAAGCTGCCTTTAGGGGCATGTCCATCCCGGTCTCAACCCCTAGGAGCCCTGTCTCTGCAGTAGGTACAAGGATGAGCAACCTTGCTGTTATGGCTCCCTTATCACCTGTCCAAGGTGGGACACAAAACCACTGGGCCAACCAAGTCATTTTCCTCCAGGTCGGGATCCAGTCACTCCCTTGGGGTCTAAGAGGCGAATGCTGGCCTGACTGAATAGCTTCCTGGAGAAGTAGTCAGTGTCTACCTTCCTCCGAGGCTCGACCTCATATGGGCCCCATTTCAATGTGATACACACATGTAGGCCTGACCTCTGTGATCCTGGAACAAACCGGGCACCCAGAGAAACAGCATTCCCATCCCATACTCTGCAGTTTTGCCCTAAGGTGGGTAGTTTGAGGCTGTTGTCTGTAAGAGATCCTTGTCCTGTCCTGTCCCCTCCAGCCATGGAGCAGGTGGGATCCTTCATACGGCCTACAGCAGATTCCTCCCCCTCACCATTTTTCTCCCAGAACCCTTAGGTCTTCTCTGTAACTTATAATTAAGCCTTAGTCTTGTTGCTTTGCATAATTCTCACGTCTGTATTCTGTAGATCGTGTGGAAAGCACCAACTTGTACGAGTCATGATCGGGAAGTCAGACCTGTTTAAAGTTTCCTGGGGCCCAGCTCAGCAGGTGTGGAGAGTAGCACAACTTGATGATTAGAAAGACTGACCAATTTCTGAATATTGAAAGTACATTTTGGGAGTTCCCTGGTGGTCCAGTGGTTAGGACTCTGGGCTTCCACTGCAGGGGAGCCAGGTTTGAGCCCTGGTCAGGGAACTAAGGTCCCGGAAGTCATGTGGCGCTGCCAAAAAAGGAGAAAAAAAGTGCACTTTGAGTTTAAAGCTCAGTGCAAGTCCAGGATAAGACAGGCCGGGGGCAGGGGGTGGGGGGCGGATAACGACAGAGGCTCATTGTTGCCTGTTGGAATTGTCACACCCCTTTCTGACCCGGAGGGGCTGGATCATCCTGAGTGTACACCAGGAGTCCACACCCTACATGTTTAGTCTTTTCTAATGTAGCAATTTCTTTTTTGCCTTTTTTGCTTTTAAAGTCCTAGGCAAATTACCTACATATAAATCTCACCTAAAGGGAATGGGCCTAGCATTAAAGCTTCTCAGCCAGCACAAGCAAGGAAAGCTTTAATTCTAGGATGTGACATATCCCTGAGCAGTCTGTGACATCCTGCTTTAAAAAAGTAAAATGAGGGCTTCCCTGGTGGCGCAGCGGTTGGGAATCTGCCTGCCAATGAAGGGGACACGGGTTCGAGACCTGGTCTGGGAAGATCCCACATGCCATGGGGCAACTGGGCCCGTGAGCCACAACTACTGAGCCTGTGCGTCTGGAGCCTGTGCTCCGCAACAAGAGAGGCCACGACAGTGAGAGGCCTGCGCACCGCGATGAAGAGTGGCCCCGGCTTGCCGCAACTGGAGAAAGCCCTTGCATAGAAACAAAGACCCAACACAGCCAAAAATAAATTAATTAATTAAAAAAAAAAAAAAGTAAAATGACTCCCTGAATTACATCTCTTTGCTTTTCCAAAAATAGGGATGAAGGGGAAACAAGCTAAAATTAGTTCATTTTAATTATAAAAGATTAAAAGACTTCCAGTTTGTGGTCCAATATGTATGGAGATCATTACACCTGTCATCAAAAGAAGAAGAGAAGCTGAACAAACTGAAAATCAACAATTCTTCCTAAATCCATCATAGAGATGAGGTCACGGGGCAAACTATCATCACAAAAAGAACAGGGAAGACAATATAAACAACAAAAACCTGCAAAAAACAAAGCACCCCAGAGAAAATGATTGCTTCTGACACCTATGACTAGCAGCAAAGAGTAAACATGGTTTAACTCCTGGAACATAAAAAACTTACATTAAAGCCCTATTTACCTCAGTATGGTGTATTTTTTACCCAATACACTAATCATGTCCGGCTTTCAACCAAAAATTACAAGGCATACTAAAAGGCAACCACCTTCTCCCCCCACAATTTGAAGGGACAGAGCAAGCATCAGAACCAGACTGGAATATGACAGAGATTCTGGAATATTAGACTGGAAATTTAAAGTAAGTGTAATTTGGGCTTCCCTGGTGACGCAGTTGTTAAGAATCTGCCTGCCAATGTAGGGGACACAGGTTCCAGCCCTGGTCCGGGAAGATCCCACATGCCGCGGGGCAACTAAGCCCGGGCACCACAACTACTGAGCCTGTGCTCTAGAGCCCACAAGCCACAACTACTGAAGGCTGCGTGCCTAGAGCCCATGCTCCGCAACAATAGAAGCCACCGCAACGAGAAGCCTGCGCACCGCAACGAAGAGTAGTCCCCGCTCGCTGCAACTAGAGAAAGCCTGAGGGCAGTAACAAAGACCCAACACAGCCAAAAATAAATAAATTAATTAAAAATAAATAATGAGTGTAATTCATATGCTAAGAGCTCCAACGGAAAATTGAACAACATGCAAGAACATGCTGGGCAGTGTAAGCAGGAGATGGAAATTCTGAGGAAACGGTAGAAATAAAAAACACTAACAGAAATGGAGAATGTTTTGATGAACTCATGAATAGGCTAGATATGACTGAGGAAAGAATCAGTGAGCTTGAAGATGTATCAGTAGAAACTTTTCAAACTAAAAAAAAAAAAAGAGCAAGAGAGAGAAAAGACTGAATAAAGTAGAAAAGAATATCCAGGAACTGTGGGACAATTATAAAAGGGGTAACATCTGTGTAAAGGAGATACAAGAAGAAAGAAATAAAACAATAAAGAAGGAAAGAAAGAAAGAAAAGAAATACTTGATAACGGCTGGAAACTTTTATTTAACAGACATCAAACCACAGGAATCCCAGAGTACACCAAGCAGGCAGAATAAACACCAAGTGATCAATACCTTTGTATATCGTATTCAAACTTAAGAAAATCAAAGACAAAAAGAAAACCCTGAAAGAAGGCAGAAGGAAAAAATCTTACGTGTAGAGAAACTAGTATAAGAAATATATTGAATTTCTCTTCAGAAACCATGCAGGCAAGCAGAGAGTGGGGTGAAATATTTAAAGTGTTGAAAGAAAAAAAAAACACTCCCCCAAAGAAACAACAAAACAACAACAACAAACACTCCACCAACCTAGAATTCTTTTTAAAATAAATAAATTTATTTATTTATTTTTGCCTGCGTTGGGTTTTCGTTGCTGCCCGTGGGCTTTCTCTAGTTGTGGCGAGCAGGAGCTACTCTTCTGGCATGCGGGCTTCTCATTGCGGTGGCTTGTCTTTGTTGCAGAGCATGGGCTCTAGGCGTGCGGGCTTCAGTAGTTGTGGCTTGCAGGCTCTAGAGCGCAGGCTCAGTAGTTGTGGCACATGGGCTTAGTTGCTCCGTGGCATGTGGGATCTTCCTGGACTAGGGCTCGAACCCATGTCCCCTGCATTGGCAGGCAGATTCTTAACCACTGTGCCACCAGGGAAGTCCCACCAACCTAGAATTCTGTATCTATCAAATTTCTCTTTCAAAAGTGATGATGAAATACAGACTCTTAAGAGAAATAGAAACTGAATTTGTCTCCAGTAGACCTGCTTTGCAAGAAATGTTAAAGGAAGTTCTTCAGAGAAAGAAAATGATGTAGGTCAGGAACCTGGGGCTACATCAAGAAAGGAAGAGTGTTAGAGAAGGTATAAATGAAGGTAAAATTAAAAAATTTTTGTTTTGGCAGCACCTTGCGGCTATGTGGGATCTTAGTTCCCCCACCAGGGATTGACTCCATGCCCCCTGCAGTGGAAGTGTGGAGTCCTAACCACTGGACCGCCAGGGAAGTCCCAAAATAAAATATTTTTTAGTTTTTACTTTTCTTATCCTTAATTTATCTAAAAGATTCACTGTGTTCAAATTAATAATTGCAAAAATACATTTGGTGATAATAGTTTATGGATAAGTGAAATGTATGAGAGAAATTTTATAAGGGATGGAAGGGAGGAACTGGGAAAACTCTGTTATAAGATACCTACATAACCATGAAGAAATACAGTGTTGGGACTTCCCTGGTGGTCCACTGGCTAAGGCTCCACGCTCCCAATGCAGGGGGCCTGGGTTCGATCCCTGGTCAGGGAACTGGATCCTGCATGACACAACTGGGGTTCCTTCATGCTGAAACTAAAGATCCAAAGATCCCGCACGTGGCAACGAAGATCCCGCCTGCCGCAGCTAAGACCCAGCACAGCCAAATAAATAAATAAATATTAAAAAAGAAAGAAAGAAAGAGTTATTTGAAAGTGAATTTAGGTTAGTTGTAAATTTAGATTGTTAATTCTAGGGAAACCATTTAAAAAACTTTAAAAGAAGTACTACTGATATGCTAAGAGAAGAGAATAAATGGAATCACATTTTGATTAAAATCAGAGAGGCAAAAAATAGTTTAAAAGAGTGGAAGACAAAAAAGAGAGAACGGGCAAAGGATAGAAAATAGTTACAAATATGGTATATATTAATCCAACTATCTCAATAATCACTTTAAATATGGATGGCCTTAAAACATCAATTACAAGACAGATATCATCAGAATGGATTAAGAGAACTGCCTGTGTAGTTTACAGACCCTTAAATTTTACTGAGCTCCATGGCTATCACCTTTTCAGTCCTGAGCCACAGACCCAAATGGGAATTACCAGGAGGCATTTATGACTCAAAATTCACTTTCTTTGGCAGGTCCCTACTCCCTTGGTTAGGAGTAAGCGCAAATGAGGCTGTGATCAGGAACCTATCCTTAACTCTTGTACTGTAGAATATGCTGCTAAAGCAATAGCTGCCCAACAAAAATCCCTAGAATCTTTGGCTGAAGTGTTTTGTTTTCTTTTTTCCGGTACACAGGCCTATCACTGTTGCAGCCTCTCCCGTTGCGGAGCGCAGGCTCAGCAGCCATGGCTCACCGGGGCACGAACCCGTGTCCCCTGAATCGGCAGGTGGACTCTCAACCACTGCGCCACCAGAGAAGCCCTGAAGTTGTTTTTGATAATAGAATAACCCTTGGTTACCTTTTAACTGAGCAAGGAGGTGTCTGTGCTATGGATAACACCACTTGTTGCACTTGGATTGACACTTCTGAAGAAGTTGAGACTCAGCTACATAAGATCAGTGAATAAGCCAGTTGTCTTAAGAGAGTGACTTCTTCAATGGGGTCTTTCTCTGACTTATTTGATTCTGATTGATTTGGGTCTTGGGGATCATGGCTCCAAAGTATATGCCAGATATTGGGAATTATCCTGCTTATGATAATCATAGTAGTCTTCCTGGGGCTTGGTATTCTCTCAAAACCTTCAAATGCATGTTTGCAATCACTAACCAGAGAGCAAAAGATCTCCCTAAAACTAGAACATCAGAAAAGGAAGGAAGAGAATGACTGACTTAAAGAACGTGAACCCAATGTAGCGACCTGTAAACACCACAGAGAGGTCCAGGAGGTCCAGGCGTTAAGACTCAGTGCTCCCAATGCAGGGGGCATGGGTTTGATCTCTGGTCAGGGAATTAAGAGGTTATTTCTCATTACATACATATATTTATAAGCCACATGATGTGGCCAATAAAAAGAAAAAAACAGTGTTTGGGGGGAATTGATAAAAACAAGACAACAGGCCCCAAATGGAGTCACTTATGCTAAGCCCCACTTCATCAAACTGGGACTTAATTACAGTTTCAGCTCTTCCAGAAATGCAATCTTAAACCAGTCACTCAGGAATCACGTAGTCATCTCTAGTTAAGTAACTTGCCTGATAACCCCAGCCCTTAAAGCAAAGTGACCAATCTACTTTCTGCTAGTAGAACTTCCTTGTTCCTGGACCCTTCTGCCTATACGCTCCTTGGAGCTCCTTTCCATCTGTTAGATTGGATGATGCCTGATTCATGAATCATTGAATAAAGCCAATAAGATCTTTAAAATTTACTCAAATTTTGTTTTTTAACACTACCCTGGAGTAAAATCCTTCTTTCCTAAATCTTTGCTTGTTGCTTCCAAGTCTGTGATAATCCCTGCCTTCCTGGAATGGAAGGAATGAAGAATAAACTCTTGGCACCTGGGGAGGTGTGGGGTTCTGATATTTAATAATGCCCAGTGAACTTCCAAGTCTAGTCCAAAAAAATGGAAAGAGAAAGAATTCCTAAATGACGTATGATTTAGTCAATCAACAGGAATTTGTAAACTGTAATTGTTAACAAATAGAGATTCATTTAATAATAATTAAACATACCATGTCAGTAACCTGTTACTGCTTTAAAAAAACACACCCTTTTCCCCTCAGTGATTAGAAAAACAGAACACATGTATTTGAAGAAAATAGCCTTAATCCCACCATATTATTTCCTTAGGTTATTTGTCATTACATACACATATTTATAGTTCTTCATATTCATGTTCCACTAAAATCAGATAATGAGCATTTCTGATATCGTCCTAAAAACTTTGTAAAGTTACTCTGTAATGTACAGATACTCTGCCATTATTTAGCCATTCTCTGCTATCGGACATTTAAGTTGCTCCCTTTTTTTTTTTTTCTATCATCAATAATACTTAAATGAAGTTTTGTATATATATATTTTTCACACTTCTGAGACCATCCTTAGAATAGATTCTTAGAAGAGGAATTAGAGGCAAAAGTAATAAAATATTTTTAAGATTCTTGATTCACACTGGTACGTGGGCCTCTCAGGCTCCGGATGCGCAGGCTCCACGGCCTTGGCTCACGGGCCCAGCCGCTCCGCAGCATGTGGGATCTTCCCAAACCGGGGCACGAACCCATGTCCCCTGCATCGGCAGGCAGATTTTCAACCACTGCACCACCAGGGAAGCCCATGCCAAATTACTTTCCTAAAGTTAGAAGACAACTTGTTTGTTTTGAAGCTGTACTCTTAACTTCATATAAGTGGAATCATCTGTGGCCTCTTTTGTGCCGGATTTAACAGTATCTGTGATATTCATCCAGTTTGTTGCATTTATCAGTAATTACAGGCATACCTTGTTTTATTGCCCTTCACAGATATTGCATTTTTTTCCCTACAAATTGAAGGTTCATGGCAAGCCTGCATTGTCACATGATGGTTAGCATATTTTAGCAATAAAGCATTTTGAAATTAAGGTATGTATTTCTTTTAGAATTAGTGCTATTGCACACTTTATTAATAGACTACAGTGCAAACATAAACTTATATGCACTGAGAAATCAAAAAAAATCGTGTGACTCATTTTACTGCAATTTTGGCTTTATTACGGTGGTCTGGAACTGAACACGCAGTACCTCCGAGGTATACCTGAATTTCCTGTCGCTACATAGTAGCCCAATGCATGACCACACCACAATTTATTTACCGGTACAACTGCTGATGGACATTGGGGTTACCAGTGTTTGGTTATCACAAAAAAAGCTTCTATGAACATTCCCGTTCAAGTCTTTGGTGGACGCATGCACCCAGTCCTCTTGGAGGGGAACTGCTGAGTCTCAAGAGGAGGGTATGCTTAGTTTTTAGTACTGGAAAGTTCACCAAAGTGGTCGTACCCTAGGGCTCAGTTTTTATAACTTGGTCTCCACTCAGTGAGGAAAGGCGATAACTCAGAGGCACCAGGAACGCGCGAACTCTGTGTGCTTGACTCAGCTCGGCGTTTTCCTTCAAATTCTCAAGATATTGTCAGGCCGGACCCCCAATTCCACGGATGAATAAACAGACTTTAGCAGCTGCAGCACCGGCCCCGAACAAATTTCTCATTCAAATTTTCGAAAACAGGGTACTTCTGAGAGCATCAAGGTTAGGTCACAATGTGAAAAAAGTACGGCAGCACCACCCTCACCCTGTCCCTCCTCAGGCAGCAGCGCCGACCTCGTATCAGCTGGAACAAAGGAGTCGCTCAGCTAAGCCTCGTGGGGTTCCGGTCAGGCCCCGCCTCTCACCTATGCACAGGCGCAGATTGAGCCCTAGGGAGCCCGGCGGCCCCGGCGCGCGTGACGTAGTAGCGTACGCCGGTGCGTGATGACGCACGGGCGTGCGCTCGGTGGCTCATAGGGGAAGATGGCGGCTGCTCTTTTGGAGGAGTGGGATTGAGAGGGGAGGGAGGAGGCCAGACAGGAGAGACATTCCTGACTGTGAAGACGAACGTTTCGCTCGCTAGTCATTAGGAGCTCTGCTCAGCGCCACAGGGTGAGTGCAGCGGCGGCACGGGACCGCTCGCCTGCAGCAGGCGGCGGCGGCACTCTCCGCCATTTTCAAGCTCGGCCGTTGCGTGCTTTGGGGGCCTGGGGGGGTGCCTGGGGATGGGTTGGAAGAGCTGGGAGGATCGATCTCCCGAGGGCTCTTTGAGGCGGGTTCGGGCCTTAGGGGACGGGGCTAGAGGCTTGAGGCAGACCCGGAAAGGCGGGCATGGTAGGACTAAGGCCCTGACTGGGGACCGGTGGCGACGAGAAGACGTAGGTAGGGTACGCCACGGAGAAAACTGGGAAGTTTGGAGGAGGGAAGCGCGTTAAAACTGGAATTTGGGGCGGGCGTGGAAGGGGTTGGGCTGAGAGTGGAATGGAGTGTGTGTGGTTTTGAGTGGTTGGGTGAAGGGGCCACAGGAAGTTAGTTAATGTGAAACCTGTAAAACGGCGGAAGGTTTAGCCTCGTTATTATCGTGGCTGGAAGTCGCTATTTTAACAGGGATAAGTCCACAACTTGACAGTCAAGAATCCCCTGCTCCTTTGGAATAGCTACATTAGTATTTTGTTTGGTTTAGATCATGGTCCCTGCAAGTGTCCCTTAAGAACTCCCCGCACGTTTCCGATTTTAAGACTTCTGGCAACTAGATATTTAGGTTGTTAGAAGACATTCTCTGTTTTTTACGGAAAGGAAAAAACTGTGGTTACTTGGTTGTAAACCCTAGTGGTTGCTGGTCCTTCTGGAGAAAGGAGAAGGAGGCGGGTCGATAGGGAATTCCGTAATTGGACCTGTTTAAATCAAGTCGGAAAAGTACGGATTATTTGTAGAAAGCCTGTCAAGAATGTTTTGAAGTAATTTCCACACAGATGACATGAAGTTGACTGTTCGGAAACTTTCGAAGACGAATATGAACAAAAAGCCTATGTTAAAAGGAATACCTCTTGGGAGCATTGAGTTGACTTTCAAGTACACTTGGGAGATTCAGTGCACGCAGCATTTTTTGCCTGTGAACGTGATGCAGTGGTAGATCTGTTTAATTTAAACAAAACTTTTAGGGACTGTTAGTTAAAAGGAGATATGTTCATTCTTCCCCTGATGGCATTTTTCTGTTCCTAATCTTAATTGCTTTTGACTCCTATCTTTTATAACCATGAGATACCTTTGCACTTTTTAATTGGTCTCCTTGTCTAGAAGGCAGCAAAATACTGTATCGGTTTGAGTTTGTGTTGAGGCGTCTAGTTCCGTATTTGGCCTTTTTTCTTGAAGTTTAGGGAACATTTTTATCTTTGTGTATATGGGGGAAGAATTTTCATAGAAAGTTGGCCTTACATCACATTGCTTTAGGAAAAAATAAATCCTTATCCCTGAAGTTGATGGCTTAACCTGCACTCTTAGGTTGGTGAAAAATACTAAAACGATAGATTTTGCCATCACAGTTTTACCCCGACCTAAGGCTTTAATTATACTTTTAGTAACCACTTAAGGTGCTTATTCAAAGCTCTCTTTGCTAAGTAATAAGTCCGTATAATTTTCACACGACTTTGGGAAAAACGTTCTATTTGATTATTGCTGAAATTCGAACTGTTTCATATTTCAGAATAAGAAAAGAAGGTAAGATAAAGCTTTGTAACTGTAACAAATATATTGACAAAGATATCAGTGAAAGCTTTTCACTTAAGAATCTATTTATGTAATCCTTTTGAAGTTGCTTTAGCAAAAAAAAAGGACTTTTAAATAAAGTCGTGTTAATTAGCTAGAGCCTGCAGATTAGAAATCTTCATTATCAAAATATGTTTAATTAAATGTCATAAACTTACCAGTTGTTTAAGCATTCCAGATTTGTTGTTTAAGATTCCAGATTGTCCTAGTTTTCTGCCAACATTATTCCAGGATTTTATTTGTGTTGAAACTTTTGCTTGTGCTGAAACTTTTTCTTTTGGAATAGTGGAAGTTTTTCTGAGACTTTTAAGTATTGGAAAATCTTTATATTACTCCCATCCTTTCTGGCCCTAGAACATTTTAGTATTTTCTGGTAGTGACTGACTGTATAACGTTTGTATTGTACCTTATGTTCATAACTTGAGTGCTTGTAAATTCCCAGAGCTGGGTAGTATTGTAAAGGCCATGGGTTTTAGCAGTAGACAGACCTAGGTTTGAATGCCAGGCTCACCACTAACTAGCTTTTCTACACTTGGTCGTTTACACTCTCTGAACTTCAGTTTTCTTATATATAAAAATGTTAATTATAGTACTTATTTCAAAGGTAAAAGAAAGTGTCAAGTACATAGTAAGCATTCAGAAATTTTTGGCATTTTTCTTTCTGTGACTTTAATTGATGAGGTCACTTATTTTTAAATTGAGGTATTAGTTTCAGGTGTACAACGTAATGATTCGCTATTAGTGTATACTGCAAAATGATCATCGCAGTAAGTCCATCACCATACATAGTTACAAATTTGTTTTCTTGTGATGAGAACTTTTAAGATCTACTCAAACTTTTGAATATGCAGTATAGTGTTATTAACTGTAGTCACGATGTCATATGTTACATCCTTGTAACTTATTTATTTTAGAATTGGAAGTTTGTACCTTTTGGCCCCCCCTTCATCCATCTTGCCCATTCCTACCTTCCCCATTTTCACTGTTTAAAAACCAACTCAGATATCTTTTTTGAAAACTTACTGATAATCTCATTCCTCTGGTAAACTAATTACTCTTTTCCCTGTGTTATTAAAGAATTTTGTGTATATCTCTATTTAATGTATTTTGATTGAAGCAGTATCTTTTCCATTACTTTGTCAGCTCTTTGAAGGCAGATGCTTCAGAGCCTTATTTTTTTTTGTATTCATAAAGCCTAAGCATTATAAAAATGGAGAAATGATTGATTTTTCTACAAAAATTCTCTTCATGACTCTGCTGGGATCCATATTTCACACAGACCTGGTTTATTATTCTGCTCCTTGGCCCTTACTGGTGACCTCTTTCAGACTATGCATATCTTGTCCATTCCTCAACATTCAACTAAATCTCTTCCCATTAATGAGGTCTTCTGTGAGTATTTATTTATTTACAGCCATCTCTCCGGTTAACCTAAGGTCTGTCTGTGTGACTGCCTTCTGTTACTTTGTGTAGTACCGGGCACTATGCCTTAATGGTTTTGAACAGATCCTTGGGTGGGTTGACAAATGCCTAACTGTGCTTGAAGGCTGACCTTGTTATAGGCACTTGCTCTATTTACTGTCCCACTTAGTAAGATACTTTTAAGGAGCAATTTCCCTTTATTTGTATGTGGCATAATCTGGTAACTTTTTTCCTATCTTTTTATGTTAGGAGAAACTGCAAACATCCAGGAAAGTTGAAAGAGTAACACAGTGAACACCTGTTGTCTTTCATTTAGATTTATCTGTTACTAACATTTAACCATTTTGCTTTAGTTCTCAGTATAACTCTCCCCCCAACAACCAATTGAAACTAAACATAGATATCATGCTGTTTGTCCGGAGTACCTCAGGATGGATCTCTTTAAAATAATGCTATTTTTCTACACTTTATGTATTTTTATTGCAAACTAGCCTCCCGCTAAGACTGTATAAAAACAATAACCATTATTATGCTTAAGACAGTTAGCATTAAGTCTCTGGCACAGACTTTTTAAAGAATGTTCCACATTTGGGATTTTCTGATGAAATGATTAAAATGTCATTTAACTTATTTCTCTATTTTTAAAATTTCCTATAAATTGGACGTTAGATCTAGAGAGGTTTGATTAAATTTGGGTCAGATATTTTTGGCAAAAATACTTCATAGATGATGATATGTAATTTACATTGTATTACATCAGGAAGGACAGAATGTCTGGTTCTCCTGTTTCTAGTGATCAATAAGGTGGTGAGGATTACCAGATGTTAGTTTGCTCCATTGTTTACTATGCTAAGTTTACTTGGTTAGTGTGGTGTCCATCAGGTTTCTTCAGTGAAAAGGTAACATTTTCCTCGTCATCTGGTGGTTGGTGATGTTGGCCTAGTCATTTATTTAATTGGGGGTTATAAAAATTAAATGAGCGAACTTTCTACAAAAATTCTCCTCATGGCTATGTTATTTCTTTACATTTATTGGCTGTTTTCTGTAAAAAAAGAGTTTCCTCCTCTTTAATGTTTTAAACGTACAAAAAAATATTTATTTATTTATTTATTTGGTTGCACTGGGTCTTAGTTGCAGCAGGAGGGCTTCTTAGTTGCCGCTCACCAACTCCTTAATTGCCGCACGTGGGCTCCTTAGTAGCCGCAGGCGAACTCTTAGTTGTGGCATGCATGTGGGATCTAGTTCCCTGACCAGGGATTGAACCCGGGCCCCCGGCATTGGGAGTGTGGAGTCTTATCCACTGCGCCACCAGGGAAGGCCCTCTGCTTAAAGTTTTAAAATTTGAAATAAATACGAACTTAAAGAAGAGTTGGAATACTGGTACAAAGAACTCTCATATACTTTTTCATCCCTGTTCACCAGTTTTTAACTTTTTGTCACATTTGCTTTATCCCTCCTTCCTCCATCCCTTCTTTCTCCCCATCCCATGTTTTTGTGGGGGTTTTTTGGCCGTGCTGAGCAGCTTGCGGGATCTTTAGTTCCCCAACCAGGGATTGAGCCCAGGCCACGGCAGTGAATGCACCTAGTCCTAACCACTGGGCTCACTGGGAATTCCTGCCAGCCCGTGTATTTTTTCTGAACCATCTGGAGTCCTTCACAGACACCATGCATCTTTCCCCTAAGAACACCATTCTCTTAAATACCCACAGTATTAACAAATTCTACACATTTAACATTGATACAGTATTTGATGTTCAAATTTCATATTCCAGTTTCTCCAGTTGTCAATAACGTCCGTTACAGAGTTTTTCCCCCTTGTCATTTAGGATCCAACCTAAAATTGAACATTGTATTTGATTGTCATATTTCTTTAAAATTTTTTTTTTTGCTTATTTGTTTGTTTTGCGGTACGCGGGCCTCTCACTGTCGTGGCCTCTCCCGTTGCGCAGCACAGGCTCCGGATGCGCAGGCTCAGCGGCCATGGCTCACGGGCCTAGCTGCTCCACGGCATGTGGGATCTTCCAGGACCAGGACACAAACCAATGTCCCCTGCATCGGCAGGCAGACTCTCAACCACTGCGCCACCGGGGAAGCCCAATTCTTTAGTTTTTAATCAAGACCACTTATGTGGTCTTTTTTTCTTTAATGACTTTTTTTTGAGTACAGTCTATTAGTTTTGTTTTTGTTTTTGGAGAATTACTGATACTGTTTTTTGGTATGTTGTAACTGTTTTTTAAAAACCTTTATTTATTTAATTTTGGCTGCATTGGGTCTTCGTTGCTGCACATGGGCTTTCTCTGGTTGCGGCAAGTGGGGGATACTCTTTGTTGCAGTGCATGGGCTTCTCATTGCGGGTGCTTCTCTTGTTGCGGAGCACGGGTTCTAGGTGCGCGGGCTTAAGTAGTTGTGGCTCTTGGACTCTAGAGTACAGGCTCCGTAGTTGTGGTGCCTGGGCTCAGTTGCTCCGCGGCATGTGGGATCTTCCTGGACCAGGGCTGGAACCCGTTGGCAGGTGGATTCTTAACCACTGTGCCACCGGGGAAGCCTCTGTTATTGTTTTTGATGCTTAAGTTCCACATTTGGCCACTTTTTTTTTTTTTTTTTGGGTTGTGCCATGTGGCTTCCAGGATCTTAGTTCCCCTACCACGGAACAAACCCATGGGCCCTGCAGTAGAAGTGCAGAGTCCCAAACATTGGACTGCCAGGGAATTCCCTCTTATGTCCTTTTTGACTGAGCCTGATTAATCTCTGAGGGCTTTCTTGATTTTGCAAAACAGAATAACCCAGGTCTTTCTTGTATTTTCCTTTCTTCTTGTTTTTTATATTTTTCTATTTTTCCAAAAACCCCACTTTCTTTTGATGGAAAATGATATTTATAAATTAAAATTTGGGTGCTAGGTGGTATATGCGCTATTACTAGAGTGTCTTTGCTTCTAGGCTCCTTTCAGTGGACAGAGCTAGGAAACCTGTTTTCAAAAATCATCAGTTTAGGGCTTCCCTGGTGGCGCAGTGGTTGCGAGTCCGCCTGCCGATGCAGGGGACGCGGGTTCGTGCCCCGGTCCGGGAGGATCCCGCGTGCTGCGGAGCGGCTGGGCCCCTGAGCCGTGGCCGCTGGGCCTGTGCTTCTGGAGCCTGTGCTCCGCAGCGGGAGGGGCCACAGCGGTGAGAGGCCTGCATACTGCAAAAAAAAGAAAAAAGAAAAAAAAATCATCAGTTTATATTATAACATTATTATTGGGATTTGCTACAAAGAAAGTAGATTCAGTTTACATCCTGTTGAGTGCAGTTGATTTCTTTTCAGTCCTTTTTTTCCTTAGAACGTATTCTACTAAAAATGAACAGAGAACTGTGTTCAAAAGTTACAGTACGGGCTTCCCTGGTGGCGCAGTGGTTGAGAATCCGCCTGCCAATGCAGGGGACGCGGGTTCGTGCCCTGGTCCGGGAAGATCCCACGTGCCGCGGAGCGGCTGGGCCCGTGAGCCATGGCCGCTGAGCCTGTGCGTCCGGAGCCTGTGCTCCGCAATGGGAGGGGCCACAACAGTGAGAGGCCCGCGTACGGGGGGGTGGGGTGGGGGGGTGGGTACAGTACTTCAGTGTGGTTTCAGTTTGCATTTCTCTGATGATTAATGATGTTGAGCATCTTTTTCATATGCTTGTTGGCCATTTGTATATTGTCTTTAGAGAAATGTCTCTCCAAGCCCTTTGCCCAAATTTTAAGTGAGTTATTTGATTTTTTTTGTTGCTGAGTTGTAGAAGCTCTTTATATATTTTGATTAAATCTGATAAATCTGATAAATCCTTATCAGATTTGCAAATATTTTCTCCCATTCTGTAGGTTGCCTTTTCACTCTGTGGATTATGTCCTTTACTGCACGAAAGTTTTTAAGATTGATATAGTCCCATTTATGTGTGTGGGACCCTTGTTTTTCTAACAATATATCCAAGAAATCATTCCAGGGGACTTCCCTGGTGGCGCAGTGGTTAAGAATCCGCCTGCCAATGCAGGGGACACGGGTTCAATCCCTGGTCTGGGAAGATCCCACATGCTGCGGAGCAACTGAGCTTGTGCGCCACAACTCCCGAGCCTGTGTGCCACAACTACTGAAGCCCACGCGCCTAGAGCCCATGCTCTGCAACAAGAGAAGCCACTGCAATGAGAAGCCCATGCACCACAACAGAGTAACCCCCACTCGACACAACTAGAGAAAGCCTGCATGCAGCAACAAAAGATCCCACACACCTCAACAAAGATCCTGCGTGCCACAACTAACACATGGCGCAGCCAAAAAATAAATAAATAAATGTTAAAAAATAAAAAGCTTTTGCTTAAAAAAATAATAGATATCTGTTTCATTGGTTTAAATTTTTTTAACTTCACTTTTAGGTATTTGGTTAAGTCTCACTGATTATATCTTTAATAATCACTGTACTTTTGAAATCCAGACTGACTTGTTTGGAGGTAAATACCAAACTAAGACAGTATGTGTTGTAGGGTAAAGACACAAATGCCAAATACTGAGGAACTAGTTAGGCTTTTAGGCCAGTGGGTAATAAAACCAGAAACTGAGAACCACTGTTCCAAAATCAAGAGGCACTCAGAGCCTGAAGTTTCTCGGTTTCATCTTGCTGTTGACAGATTTGAAATATTCAAGACTATCTCTTTAGGATTCTTCCTTTGGTAATGATTATGTATTTTGTTAAACGCTTTTACATTCAACTTAGTTGTTAAGCCAAGTTTAAAAATGAACTGAAAGAAACTGGAAAATCGTTGCTTACTCCCTGTATAATCGTGAAATTTTGGAATTATTTTACTTCTGGAAGTCATCAGATCTAGACCCTTAAAGAAACAGGATTGAGGAGATTAAATTTGTTCGTAATCACAAAGTTAGTGGAAGAATCCAGGTCACCTGAGTACCAGTTTAGTGTTCTTTTCTCCACCTTTACAAAAAAATGAACAAAAAACAAACCCCTGAACATTTCATAGTGTAACTTGGGAGAGTTTTTGGTTCATTGTCTTTGGGAGAGAGCTAAAATTATAAGTTTACATAGCCAGAAAAGTCTGAAATAGGAAAATCTTCCATCAGTTAGTAAGTGGTAACATTATTCTGTGGTCCTGAACTTGACATAACTAGCTTTGTTCAAAATTGATTATCAAACTGGGACTTCAGTTTGTTTCTATTTTAGTAACCTAATGATTTCAGCCTTTAACTCTGCCAGATAATCATAGGATTTGGCAGAATATTTCTTGGTAGATTTTTAAAAAATTAATTAGTCAATTAGGTTGCACCGTAAGGCTTGTGGGATCTTAGTTCCCTGACCAGGGATTGAACCCGTGCCCCCTTCAGGGGAAGCATGGAGCCCTAACCATTGGACCACCAGGGAATTCCCTCTTGGTAGATTTTATCCACACACACCACATCCCAAGTGTGTAGCAAGGTGCCTCCCTCATGTGTTTTATGTACTCAAATTATAGTTGATAGTATGAGGGAGGTTTTTTTCACCCACATTTTCTACCCATGATGCTTATTTGCAACTATGTTTTTTTACAGCAGTTTTGTGCCCAGAGTAGTCATTTCTAGTTCTGTGCCTATGTCCATAACACTACTTAGTAGCATTACTTCTATAAGTTATTTTATTTTTATGCATTTATTCATTCATTCATTTATTTATAAACAAATTACCAAAAAAGAAAAAAAAAGTACAGAGTACAAGGGGGATATACAGTGATCTATCTCTGCCCTGTGGCTATTCTCTAATCCTTTTTCATGTCTCCAGTAGCTGTAGTTATCAGTTCGTTGTAAATCCTTCCAGAGATGTTTTGGGTTTTATATAGCAAATGTGTTTACTACAGATGTGTATGTGTCCCTTTTTTGTTGCTTTTCACGTACACAGTTGTAGTCTATATACTGTTCTGTACTTTTTTTCACTTAACGGTATATCTTGGAGATCCTAAATAGAACTACTTTCTTTATAATATCAGTAGTTGCATAATATATATTGTATGGGGGGACTTCCCTGGTGGTGCAGTGGTTAGGAATCCGCCTGCCAATGCAGGGGACACGGGTTTGATCCCTGGTCTGGGAAGATCCCACGTGCCATGGAGCACCTAAGCCCGTGCACCACAACTGCTGAGCCTGTGCTGTAGAGCCTGTGAGCCACAGCTACTGAGCCCGAGTGCCATAGTTACTGAAGCCCACGTGTCTAGAGCCCGTGCTCTGCAATGAGAGAAGCTGGTGTAATGAGAAGCCGGCACACTGCAAGCAAGAGTGCCCCCGCTCACCACAACTAGAGAAAGCCCCCGCGCAGCAACGAAGACCCAATGCAACCAAAACAAATAAATAAAATATGCAACATGAAAAAAAAAAACCTGCCAAACTGTTTAAAAATTTATATGTATAGTATGGGTATTCCATGATTAACTAGTCCTGTACTTAATAGACATGGGTGGTTTCCAGTCTTTTGTTATTAAAAACTGCTCCATTGAATAACCTTATGCATATGTGTTTGTGCAGGTGTGAGCACATGTGTAGGGATAAATTCATGGAGATGGGATTGCTTGGTCAAAGTAGGTGCAGTATCTGTGTGAATATGGTGGTTTCTCTCACACCAAACCACCACTTTATTATAGTTTTTTTAAATTTTTTATAAATTTATTTATTTTTGTCTGCGTTGGGTCTTCACTGCTGATCGTGGGCCCTCTCCAGCCGTGGTGAGCAGGGGCCACTCCTTGCCGCGGTGTGTGGGCCTCATTGTGGTGGCCTCTCCTGTTGCGGAGGATGAGCTCCAGGCATGTGAACTTCAGCAGCTGTGGCACGTGGGCTCAGTAGTTGTGGCATGCAGGCTCAGCAGCTGCAGCACATGGGCCTAGCTGCTCCGTGGCATGTGGGATTCTCCCACACCAGGGCTAGAACCTGCGTCGCCTGCATTGGCAGGAGGATTCCTGACCACTGTGCCTTATCATAGTTTTTGCCTTCTTGAGTTTTGTTGCTTCTCAGTAAATGATGAGTCTTTCTGTAGCATGAGTAGCAATGAGAATTTAAAATCACTAATTTGTCCCTTTTTGATAATTTTCATGTGATATATATTCCTGGGATGATTCACCATTGCCTATAATAGTGGTTTCTGTCTTTTTTGGACCCCATAGGAATCTTATGAAAGTTTTATACTTCTTCCCATTATAAAAAATGTGAATATCCATATTAGAATTCTGCATGGAACTGTGAGGTGGAGAGGTCATTTAAATCCTTTCGCCCATTTATGTTTCCATAGACCCCAGTTAAGCCTTCCTGCTTTGTTTGATACATGTAAACTGTCCTGTCAAGATTGGCATAACAGACATTTCAGGATCTAGCCCCACTGTATGAACTCAGGTTTTCAGCTTCCTCTGTTGCTGCTCCCTCTCCCCACTACCCTGTCCTTGAACCATTTTTTAAAAACTTGAGTACACCTAATAAAACTAATGCAGTGTTGTGGGGTTGGCCAAAAAAGTTCATTCGGGTTTTCCCATAAGATGTTACGGAAAAACCTGAACGAACTTTTTGGCCAACCCAATATGTCAATTATATCTCAGAACAAAACCCCCAAAAGTAGTTCTCTTTTACTTCTACTTACTGTTTCCTCTGCCTGGAATGCTCCTCTTCCCCTTCTCCACTTGGTGTTTACTATCTTTTATTACCCTTATAAGTTAGTTAATCTGAAACTTCTGTTTAACATCAGTGCTCCCCCACTTGTTCTTGTTTCTTCCCATGGCATTCTCTCTCATAGCAAAATATGTAAAGTACGTGGATAGGAAGATTCAATATTGTCAAAATGTCAGTTCTTCCCAGCTTGATCTATAGATTCAACATGCTCCCAATCAAAATCTCAGCAAGTTATTTTGTGGATGTTGATGAACAAACAAAGCTCCTTTTAGTCAGACAAGTTTCATCAGTGCCTGTTAAATGAATGGTTACTAGAGAACAGAATATTCACACAATTCTAAGGTATTACCCCACAGTATTAAACATTTTAGATATACACAAAGTTGAAGAAAGAAGTTAATACCATTTATTTGCCTCCTAGATTCAACATTTGTTATAGTTTTGCTGTATTTTCTTGCTAGGGCTGATATATCAAAATACCACAGACTGAGTGGCTTAAACAATAGACAGTTATTGTCTTACAGTTCTAGAGGTTAGGTGTCTGAGATCAAGGTGTCAGCAGGGCCATGGTCCCTCTGAAGGTGCTAGGGACAGATCTATTCCAGACCTTTCCTACCTAGTTTTTGGTAGTTCCTTGGCCTGTGCCAGCATAACTCCAATCTTTACATGTGTCCAAATTTCCCCTCTTTATAAAGACAACAATCATATTGAATTACTGGCCCACCCTATTACAGTATGACTTCATCTTAGCTAATGATATCTGCAATGACCCTGTTTCACAGTAAGGTACGGGGTGGTGGTAGTGGTGAAGACTTTACCATGAATTTTGAGGGGATGTAATTCAACCAGTAACAAATCTGTCTCTATATACATACAGACATACATACATACTTCTTAACCATTTGAGAGTAACTGCACACATGATGATGCTTCAGCATGCAGTATCAACATGCAGTAACACATCTAAGAATTTAGCCATAATTTTCTAATATTATGTAATATATGGTACACATTCAAACAGTCATTAATAGCTGTTTTTTTTTCCCCAAACCAGACAGTCATTTGGTTGTCTCCTTGGACATGTTTAACTGGGGCAGTCTTTTTGCTCTTTTATTTTTTATATATATACTTTTTTTTTTTTTTTTTTAAGACTTACAGTGTCACAGTTGCAGATCAAGCCTCTGCTCTGCCAGCCTGATTAAGACTAGTTGAAACCACCATTTGCTTTCTATGTCCAAGAGTCTTAATACAGAAGGCATGTCTCTTGATGGACAGTTAAGAAGGCTGTTACATTTTCTCTGTTACAGTTGTTCTGGAGAATGGACTTTATCTTTGTACGTCTTAAGGGTTGCCCTCTCACCTCTAAATTTTATTTTATGTATGCTACACATTCTGTATTTTAAATTAGACCATTGCAAACAGACCCTTTTAATTTGGTGAAAATTCTCTTAGCTCATTACCTGTAATACAGAAAAACAAAAATTATTGTTTGTTCTATGAGCAAATACTGTGTTTGCTGTACTTCTCCACTGTATAGTTAATATTTTTTCTTTTGTAGTTAATAAGTATCTTGGAAACTGTGTAAATATACTGTTCGTTCTCAAATTTTTAGCATCCATTGGTAGACCCTGTCTTTAGCAACTATTAATGGGTGTTTCAATGATGATTTTCATATATTTATTACCATTTTCTTGTGTCCTAGGCTGTATGCAAGGCACTGAGAATATAGAGATTAAAAACATGCAGTCCTTGCCTACAAGGAATTTATAGTTTAGACAGAAAGGCAGATACGTGGTTTTTACCAGTATGATACATGCTTTTCCATGATTATGCATAATATACTTTAGAAGTGCAGACTGCTGAATAAATTGAGTGTAATAAATAAGCATAAATTTACAAAAGTAATTAAGAACACTGGTACAGGAATATGCCAACAAAGGTTGTGAGAGTGTTTGGCAAACTTAGAGATTTCAGAATAGCATTAAAAACAAAAAACAAAAAAACACCACTCCTAGCTCCTTATACAGACCTTCTTGTCTGTTGTGGACAACTTGGAAAAACCCACGGTGTAAAGAAGACAACAAGGGACTTCCCTGATGGCACAGTGGTTAAGAATGCGCCTGCTATTGCAGGGGACACGGGTTCGATCCCTGGTCCGGGAATATCCCACATGCCGCGGGACAACTGAGCCTGTGCCCCACAAGTACTGAGCCCTTGTGCCACAAATACTGAAGCCCGCGTGCCTAGAACCAGTGCTTCGCAACAAGAGAAGCCACTGCAATGAGAAGCCCATGCACCGACAAAGAAGCATAGCCCTTGCTCACTGCAGCTAGAGAAAGCCCACGCACAGCAACGAAGACCCAACGCAGCCAAAAATAAATAAATAAAGTAAATTTTTTTAAAAGTCAACAAAATATTACCATAAGTCCATGCTGTTATTACCTTTGTTATGTGTTCCTTCCCATTTTCTGGCTTTTGAGCAAAAGTATATAGTTCTTTTAAAATAATTGTAATTGTTTCATAATCTGATTTTTCCACTTAGTATTAGATCATGTACAATTTGTTAAAAATATTTCAAACATTTTAAATTATATAAAATTTTGTTATATAGATACGCAGAAGTAATTTAGTCATTCCTCTCTGGTTGCCTGTTACGCTTGTGAACTGAACTGAAAGTCTTTGTTGCAAGGCAGGATTTTTTAGTTGCCCACATAGATCTCTATTAAATCATAGAATGGTTCTCTGAAATTTATAAACATAAAGGTATTTCTGGAAATCACAGCTAGTTGTAACATGGTTTAAAAATTGCAGAAGTTTCCTTGAATATCAAATATAAGATTATACGTCATAATCACTCTGTGCTTTACACATCTTAAGTATTGAGTGGTATTAATGGTTCTTAATCCTGTTCCTTCATTTTAGAGATCTAGGAAACGAAGACCCAGAGGTGTCAAAAATTTCTCCAGGATAGGAGAGCCTTAAATAGAGTGCTAGGTTCCATAGTTTGTTGTTCTTTGCATTCTAATGATTCAGTATCCCCTTCCCCCAAGGCTTAGGGGTTCTGTGGAGGAGTTGTGAATAGTATTAGAGTGGTGCAACTTTGCAGTCTATCTTGAACTTACTTTTAAGATGTAGCTTGAAGAACGAGTTCTTCAATTGAAGGAGATTTAAAAGGAGAGAATGAGAGGGAATTCCCTGGCGGTCCAGTGGTTAGGACTCTGTGCTTTCACTGCCGAGGGCCCGGGTTCAGTTCCTGGTTGGGAAACTAAGATCCTGCTGCCAACTCCAGTTGATTCTTGTTATTCATGGTAGTTATGTTCTATAAAGTTGCCACAAACACTGAACTAGCAAATACTGAACCGTTGCTCCTAGGAAATTTAGATTCCTGTGAGCCTCTGTGACAGTATTTGAGTCAGTCAGCCAAAACATAACCTTATTTTATGTGTTTCTTTCTTTCTTTTTTTTTTTAAGGTATTTACTATTTTTTTTATGATTAATTTATTTTTGGCTGCGTTGGGTCTTTGTTGCTGTGCGCGCGGGCTTTCTCTAGTTGCGGTGAGTGGGAGCTACTCTTCCTTGTGGTGCACAGGCTTCTCATTGCGGTGGCTTCTCTTGTTGCAGAGCACGGGCTCTAGGTACGTGGGCTCAGTAGTTGTGGCTCACGGGCTCTAGAGCGCAGTCTCAGTAGTTGTGGCGCACGGGCGTAGTTGCTCTGCAGCATGTGGGATCTTCCCGGAGCAGGGCTCGAACCCATGCCCCTGCATAGGCAGGCGGATTCTTAATCGCTGAGCCACCAGGGAAGAAGCCCTGTGTTTCTGTTTAAAGATGCCTTAGTTAATGTATATTGCTGATCCATTAACATTGTTCCCATGGTGAACAGCATTAGTTGTTTACAGCTTTAGTATCTAACTGCATTTAATCCATAAGGCACATCACAGCTTTCTTGCACTCAGGAACACTGGACAGCACTTGAGCACAACACTTGGGGACGGGGAGGGGATGGAGAGCATTTTAAGCAGCAAAATCAACAAATAGCACAAAAATGTGGAAACCATGACACTCAATAGATTGCAAAAAGGAGACTTGTTTACAGTATGATAACTGAAACAAGAAGGCAGAGCATTGCCTGGTTATACCTCAGCTGGGAACTTGAGTTTTGGGTGATTCATCTCTGCATATCGATGTACAAATGACCGCCAAAGACTACAAATGTTGATTTTGGGGCTACAGAAAATGTTAACATTTGCAAATTTGCAAATGCCGAATCTTTGAATAATGAGGATCCACTCTAGGTTGAGCACAGGGAAACAATAAACAACTCCAGAGGTATAAAAAGGTATGCCTTTTAAGTTCAGAATCCAAACAACTAAAATGCGTACTGGAAGTTTTTTCCCTGAACCTAATCATGTAGGAGACAAATGACAAAGACCTAAATGTAGATTTATTCCCGAAACGGTATTGGAAAGACATGAAAGGACAGTGTAAAACTGGGAGTTTTACACTGGTTTTAAGAACTGGGAGTTTTACACTGGTGTGAGTAAAACTGGTTAATAAAATTGAAAACTGGAAAAGTATTCAACTTATTAATAATCAGGAAAACTAAAAAACAACCAAGAAAAAGTGATTTTTCTTTTTTAAACCTAAAGTATCAAGAAAAGTGACTTCAGTAGTTCCTCTTGCTTATGATGGAAATAAATGGTTCTACAGAAAAAGCTTTATGTACGGAGATGATCAGTGTGATTTGAATTTTAGTAGGATGTATTTTATTTTATTTTTTAATTTTATTGAAGTATAGTTGATTTACAGTGTTGTGTTAATTTCTTCTGTACAGCAAAGTGACTCAGTTATACATACATATGTGTATATATATTCTCTTCCATTATGGTTTATTACAGGATATTGAATATAGTTCCCAGTGTTACACAATAGGGCGTTGTTGTTTTTCCATCCTGCACATACTAGTTTACATCTGCTAATCCCAAACTCCCAATCTCCCCCCCCCCCCGGCAACCACAAGTCTGTTGTCTGTGTCTTTTAAGTCTGTTTCTGTTTCGTAGATATGGTTCCATTTGTATCGTATTTTAGTAGGATATATCTTAAAAACAATTCAAATGTCCAACAGTGGGACATTTAAGTAAATCATGTTTATATTATATATATATATATATATATATATATATATATATAAATTTTTTTCTACTCAGAATATTACATAAGTTGTTTCAGATGTAACAGCAGTGTTAAAATCAACAAGTTTTAATCTTAACTGGACCAAGTAAACTTAGCTGTTTAAGTATTTTTAAAGTTATTCTCCAAAAAACAAAGGGAGCTTTTCTTTTCCATCCCCACATACCACGGTTCTGTTTTTGGAGGACTTTCAATTGATGAGTAAACTGCTTTGCAGAATTTTCAGAACTTCTGTGCCCAAATGAAAACCAATCTGGACAAATTATATATTGCATAGATTTCTCTGCAGTTTTTTCTTTCTTTAGAACCTTACTGCAATTACCATACAGTATAATTTTTACCTATTTGCCCCACATGAAAAATTACCTGTCCTGAAAAATGTGATGGATATATCCTGTGATCTTGCAGTTAATAGAATTTTTACCTCAATGATAATCTTTATCATATTTCAAAATAACCAACTCCACCTTGGACATTATTTCCATCTTTACTGACTCATAGGCACATGAACTAGTGCCCAGCTTCTACCTCTTTTACATCCTCTCCTCCATAAGTGGATGGGATTATTTAATATAAGTCTGATGTAGGACAAGAATGCTTTACAAACACAGTTTAAGTTAAAGTCATTGACTGGGGAGCCTACATGCTCAATTCAAAATTTAATATTTTTTCCTCCATAAATAACATGTACTTAATTGTCATGAGGCAGCTATTTGGTTTTCAAAAAAACCACGTTTAGGTATATATTCATAGGACTGATTAGACAGTCCAGGTGAAATGGTTATAGGAATAGAGGCAGCCATCATCTCACAAAACTCATTTATATATCAAAATCTGTTTTGATATGTAAGGCTGAATTCTTCCAACTAGTTAATGTCTTCTGTAACTCAAGCACTCTTCTTTTGGCAAGAGCAAGCTGGAACTTATCCATGAAGGTAAAGGTGCTTAATGCTAAACTTTTCTTCTAAGCTTAGATTTGGACTGCTTAAGAAACTGGTACCCAAGAAACCAGCGTGGTCTTTCTACATTTTTACTGTCTTAAGTAAATCATGTTATATTTAATGGAACATTTAGGAAGTTGTTAAAAACACTTGCAAATAGTTTTGTAACATGCAAAACTCTTAAGCTGTAATTATTAAGGGGGGAAAAACAGACTAAAAATTTAGATATAATCCATGATTTCACATACAGTTAACAAGTAACAATGCTGCCATATAGTCGTCCCTCACTATCTATGGGGTATTGGTTCCAGGACCCCTGGAGGAGGTGGGACATCCCTAATATAAAAAGGCATAGTATTTGCATATAACCTACACATATCCTCTCCTATATTTTCAATCATCTCTTGATTACTTATAACTAATACAGTGTAAATGCTATGTGAATAGTTGTAAATGCAAGAAAAATGCTATGCAAATAGTTATTGGTGTGTGGCAAATTCAGGTTTTTTGAAACTTTGTGGAATTAAAAAAGGTTTATTCCCATCCACAGTTGGTTGAATCTGCAGATGTAGAATCTGTGGGTACAGAGGGCTGACTGTTTACTTGCTCCCTTTTCTCTTTACTTTCTCCTCTTTTCCCAGATATCTATCATTACCATGTATTATTTTCACAGTGGACCAAGGCTTAAAAAATGCAAATTATGAATAGGTAATACAGATTTGGCTCTCAGTATATATAATATCATTATTGTCCATATTAATGTGACACTGATGTGGAACAGGATCTTCAAGTGTCTTCTAATTGTCATTAGGGAGAGGTTAAACTGTGTACAGCATGGTTTTCACTTATTCATTCAGTTGTGTTTTGTTTTTTTTTCTGAACTATGAAAAAGTTGAGTTATCATTGACATATAGCATTTTATTAGTTTCAGGTGTACAACATAATGACTTGATTTATGTATACATTGCAGAATTATCACCAGATAAATCTAGTTAATGTCAGTCACCTTACATAGTTACAAATTATTGTTCTTATGATGAGAACTTTTTTTTTTCTTTTTTTTTTTTGCGGTACGCGGGCCTCTCACTGTTGTGGCCTCTCCCGTTGTGGAGCACAGGCTCCGGACGCGCAGGCTCAGCGGCCATGGCTCACGGACCTAGCCGCTCCGCAGCATGTGGGATCTTCCCGGACCGGGGCACAAACCCGCGTCCCCTGCATCGGCAGGCGGCCTCTCAACCACTGCGCCACCAGGGAAGCCCCTGATGAGAACTTTAAAGATCTACTCTCTTAACAACTTTCAAGTATGCAGTATAGTATTATTAACTGTAGTCACCATGTTACTCATTACATTCCCATGACATTTATAACTGGAAGTTTGTACCTTTTGACCTGTTTCACTCATTTCACCTACTGCACATCCCCCTCCTCTGGCAACCACCAATCTGTTTTCTGCATGAGTTCTGTTTTTTGTTTGTTTGTATTTTAGATTCCACATGTGAGATCATACATATTTGTCTTTGACTTATTTCACTTAGCATGATGCCCTCAGACTTCATCCATGTTGTCACACATGGCAAGATTTCATTCTTTTTGATGGCTGAGAATAATTTTGTGATACATATATATGTGTCTATAATGTATACGCACATATATATAGACACATTGTTTCCGTATCTTGGCTGTATAAATAATGTTGCAGTGAACATGAGGTGCATATATCTTTTTGAGTTAGTATTTTTGTTTTCTTTGGATAAATACCTAGAAGTGGAATTGCTGGATCGTATGGTAGTTCTGTTTTTAATTTTGGGGGAAACCTCCACACTGTTTTATAGCTTACTCACCTTGTACTGATAGCCATCAATCTCCAGAGGCTTTTAAATTATTAGTAGCTTGCAGTTTAGGAATAGAAAGTATTGCTTAAGCACATGTGAAAGGACAGTTGTTGTTCTGAAAGTTGTATTTCCTGTTTTAAGTTAATTTTGGTTAAAACTGTTTCAGATAGACTCTAGATATTAGATTTATGTCTTATTTATTTTTTTAAAATAATGTTATGATGAAGCTGATTGTCAGTTCTCCAGAAATATACTGGACTGAATTCTCCATTTGGAGGGACTGATTACATATATGACATGTATGTTGACTTTCATTCTTAACAGACCTTCCAGCTGAAAAGTATCTCAGGTTTTTGATTGAAAACTTAATCCAACATAGAATAAGCAACTGAATTTATATTTTTGTCACTTATAAATTGTTACTGTCCAGTCATTAAAGGAGATCCAGTCAGACCCCTGTTGCTTTAGAAAAATTATACACATACCATTTATAGAATAGAAAAATATTTTCTTAAAAACAAAACTGAATTCTGGCTTCTATTTCCCAAGTTGAGTGAGGGGGTGAAATTTTACAGTGTTTTAAATTGAGTTTCTAATGTACGAAATCATTATACATTAACTGTGAAACAAATTTCATTTACTTCTGGGGTAATATAGATAGTCTAAAATTCAAAAGGTGTTAACTAAGTTTTTTTTAATTGATTTACAATATTGTGTTAGTTTCAGGTGTACAGCATAATGATTCAATTTTTTTCACAGATAATATTTCATTATAGGTTATTATAAGATATTGGGTATAATTCCCTATGCTATACAGTAATCCTTATTGCTTACCTATTTTGTTTTTGGTTTTTTTGTTTTGTTATGTTTTTTTGCGGTACGCGGACCTCTCACCGGTGTGGCCTCTCCCTTTGCGGAGCACAGGCTCCGGACGCACAGGTTCAGCGGCCATGGCTCACGGGCCCAGCTGCTCCGCGGCATGTGGGATCTTCCCGGACTGGGGCACGAACCCGTGTCCCCTGCATTGGCAGGTGGACCCCCAACCACTGCGCCACCAGCGAAGCCCTGCTTACCTATTTTATGTACAGTTTGTATCTGTTTATTCCATACCCCTAATTTGTCCCTTCCCCTCTCCCTTTGGTAACCATAAATTTGGTAATCATAAATTTGTTTTCTGTATCTGAGTCTATTTCTGTTCAGTATATAGATTCATTTGTATTACTTTTTAGATTCTGCATATAAACAGAATTTGTCTTTTTCTGACTTATTTTACTAAGCATAATATTCTCTAGGTCCATCCATGTTACTGAAGTGGCAATATTTCATTCTTTTTTTTATGATTGAGCACTCTGTCACATCTTAAGCCAGTTGTCTGTTGATGAGCACTTGGGTTGCACCCACGTTTTGGCTATTGTAAACAGTGCTGCTATGAACATTGGGGGGCATGTATCTTTTCGAAGTAGAATTTTCATTTTTTCCAGATGTATACCCAAGAATGGAATTGCTGCATCATATGGTAGCTCTGTTTTTAGTTTTTAAAGGAGCCACCATACTGTTTTCTATAGTGACTGCACCAGTTTACATTCCCACCAACAGTGTAGGAGGGATCCCTTTTCTCCACATTCTGTCCAGGATTGTTTTACTTGTAGACTTTTTGATGTTGGCAATTCTGATCGGTGTGAGGTGATACCTCATTGTGTTTTTTTTAAAAAAATAAATTTATTTATTTTTGGCTGCATTGGGTCTTCATTGCTGTGCATGGGCTTTCTCTAGTTGTGGCGAGTGGGGGCTACTCTTCGTTGCGATGTGGGGGCTTCTCATTGCGGTGGCTTCTCTTGTTGCGGAGCATGGGCTCTAGGCGCGTGGGCTTCAGTGGTTGTGGCTTGTGGGCTCTAGAGCACAGGCTCAGTAGTTGTGGCACATGGGCTTAGTTGTTCCGCAGCATGTGGGATCTTCCTGGACCAGGGCTCAAACTTGTGTTCCCTGCATTGGTATGCAGATTCTTAACCACTGTACCACCAGGGAAGCCCCTCATTGTGGTTTTGATTTGCATTTCTTTAATAATTAGCCATGTTGAGCATCTTTTCATGTGCCTGTTGGCCATCTATGTCTTCTTTGGAGAAATGTCTATTTAGATCTTCTGCCCATTTTTTTTTTTTTTGATGGGTTTATTTGTTTTCAATATTGAGTTGTATGACCTCTTTGTATATTTTGGAAATTAATCCCTTGTTGGTCGCATGGGTTGTAAATGTTTTCTCCCATTCCTAGGTTGTCTTTTTGCTTTGTTGATGGTTTTCTTTGCTGAGCAAAAGTTTGTAAGTTTGATTAGGTCCCATTTGTTTATTTTTGCTTTTATTTCTTTTGATGTGCGAGACTGATCAAAGAAAATATTGCTACGATTTGTGTCAAAGAATGTTTTGCCTATGTTTTCTTCTAGGAGTTTAGTCTTCCTGCTAAATTCAGGAGCAAGACAAGGATGCCCAGTCTTATCACTTCTATTTAACGTAGTGTTGGAAGTCCTAGCCACAGCAATCAGACAAGGAAAAGAAATAAAAGGTATCCAAATTGGAGGAGAAGAAGTAAAGCTGTCAATATTTGCAGATGACATGATACTCTATATAGAGAATTTTAAGGTTTCCACACAAAAGCTATTAGAACTAATAAATGATTTCAACAAGGTAATGGGATGTAAGACTAATATACAGAAGTCTGTTGCATTTCTGTACACTAATAATGAAATGTCAGAAAGAGAAAAAAGAATCCTATTTAAAATTGTGTCAAAAAATTTAAACAGCTAGGAATAGATTTAACAAAGGAGGTGAAAGACCTATATGCCAAAAACTATAAAACACTGCTGAAGGAAATTGAAGATGATTCAAAGAAATGGAAAGATATTCTTTGCTCTTGGATTGGAAGAATTAATATTGTTAAAATGGCCATACTACCCAAAGCAATCTACAGATTTAGTGTAATCCCTATCAGAATATCAGTGACATTTTCCACAGGACTAGAACAAATAATCCTAGATGGGATTATTATATGGGACCACAAAGGACCCAGAATTGCCAAAGTCATCCTGAGAAAAAAGCAAAGCTAGAGGTATAACTTTTCCAGACTTAAGACTATGTTACAAAGCTACAGTAATCAAAACAGCATGGTATTGGCACAAAAACATACATAGATCAATGGAACAGAATAGAGCCGAGAAATAAACACATGCACCTGTGGTCAATTAATCTACGACAAAGGAGGCTAGACTATACAGTGGAGTAAAGACAGTCTCTTCAAGTGGTGTTGGGAAAGCTGGACAGCTATGTGTGAAACAATGAAATTAGAACATTCCATCACATCATATACACAAATAAACTCAAAATGGCTTAAAGATCTAAATGTAAGACATGAACTATAAAACTGGAAGAAAACATAAACTAAATTTCTCGTCCCAAGTCATCTAATTCCCT